>NC_137975.1:69946009-70338340 GCF_963924665.1 Micromys minutus | reverse complement strand
GGTTCTAAGAATTGCCTAATGCATGAAGTTTCCTCTCAGTGTGCTTTGTTCAAGTGAACCAACTCTACTGAAGGTAACAGAGCTTAGGCAAGCTCACTAACAGGAAAAGGGGAAGTCAGAAGCATACACTAAGTTCAATATCACTGGTGAACAAGTGAGTTTGAGGACAGGGACAAGTGTATGGACCAGACGTAGTGCAGAGGAGTGACTCTGCAGAGCCAAGCCAGGTGAGCCAACCAGAAATAGATGGGAGACAGATTGGAAAAGATTTGATCCATAGAAACTTGGGGGATTTTCTGTTTCTTTTAAAATAGCCAGTTGCCAATGGCTGGGATGAGAGCTGAATTGAATCTATAGATCGCTTTGAGTCGCGTGGCTGTATTACCCATATGAATTCTTTCAGTTCATAAATGCAGGCTATCATGCCTTGACTTCCTTCAACAACATTTTTTAGTATTGATTGTAGGTCCCATTCAATTTCTTCATTAAATTTATTCCTAGATATTTTTTATTACTGTTAGGAATGAAGTTGCTTTCTTTACCAGGCATCTTCATTTTATTTATTAAATTAGCATACAAGATACAAGTTACCATGGCATTGCTGAGCAAAGTCTGTTTTAGCTGAGTCTCCTTCTCTCTGTCACCTTCATTTCTTTTTGCTTTCATATCAGATACGTTCCCTCTGCCTCTGCTTCTTTCCCATCCTCTCCTGGCCACTTTTCTAGCTGTTTAGGCATTGCCATATTACATTGACTTATGTAGATACATTACAAACTATGATGCATCTATGAAAGGGAGAAAACACATTATAAAAAAACATGATTTTTGTCTTTCTGACTTTGGATCACCTTGCTTAATATTATCCTATCTAGATCGGTCCATTTTGTGATAATTTCACTTTGTCTTTATGACTGAATAAAATTCCTTTGTGGCTGTATACATTTTCCTTATCTATTTGTTTACTGATGGACATAGAAGCTGTTCCCACACCCTTGCTCTCATAATCCAGGAACATGGGTGCACAGGTCACTCCGGAAGGAAATAGAATCCTTTGGGTGTATGCCCAGTAGTGGGAGAGTGGGGTAACGTGCTAACTCTGCTTTCGCTTCTTGTAGAAACCTCTGCACTGATTTCCACAATAGCTGTAATCATTCCCACCATCGATGAACAAGGGTACCACTTCCCCACATCCTCACCAACAGTTACTGCCAGTTTATTTTCAGTGGCAGCCATTTTGACTTGGGTGAGATCATATCATTAAATAGTTCATACTTCTCAATTTGAGAAAACTCTATTCATTTCATTTGTTTATTTAATTGATCGTTCAGTTACACACATCTTTGTGTGTGCATGCCACAGGTACTCATTAGAGGAAGCCAGAAGAGGGTGCTATGTCCTTTGGAGATGGAGTTTTAAGTGACTGTGAGCCACCTGACATTTTGATTTGAGGAATGGAACGTTCAAAGAACAGCAAGTACTCTTAACCTCTGAAATATCTTTCCAGCCCCCATTTTATGTTTTAAATGATCCCTAATCCACTTCAGATTGTTCTTGTAAGGGTGAAAGATACCACTTAATTCTAGCCTTCTTCAGGCTGATGTACAGTTTAGCCAGTTGCCTGGGCTTTCCTCTAATCTATGTTTTTATGACAACTTTGTTGAAAATCAGGTAAATATAACTGTGGTTTATTTCTGGACATTCTTCTTTGCCCCAACTGTGTACTTGTTCATTTTTTATGCCAACACCAGGCTGCCTTTGTTACTATCGTAGTAATGAAGTGCCTTTGAGGTCAGATATTGTGGTAGCTGGATATTGGAGCTTGTTATTTCTCCTTAAGATTTTTTTTAGCTATTATGATCTTCTGTACTTTCATATAAATTTTTGGATTAATTTTTCTAGTTCTGTGAAGAATAACATTTCAACTTTAATTGGGTTTGCACTGAGTCTGTAAATTACTTTAGATACTGGAACATTTTTATTTTAATACTGCTAAGAGAATATCTTTTCATAGTCCAGTATCTTTACTAATCTCCCTTTTCATTGTCTTGAAGTTTTTATTTTGGAGATCTTTCACTTCTTTCTTAGGTTTATTCCTACAAATACCATTACTTGGGATATGTTGTGGATAAAATATTGTATTTTTATACACATATGACAATATAAAGTATCACTGAAAGTTTCTTCTGTGGCCATGTCTAACTGAAATTCCAAATGCCTCTTGTGTTTGTGTGCACACTTCCTTCTCTGGGATTCAGAAGCTTTTCTGTGATAAACACCATGATCCAAACAACTTGAGTAATAAAGTGTTTATTTGACTTATACATTCAAGGAACAGTCCATTCCTGAAAGAAATTGGAGCAGGAACTCAAGGCAAGTACATAGAGCAAAAGCCATGGAGCAACATCACTTACTGACTCACTGCTTAGATAGCTTTATATACAGCTTACTTCCATTCCATATTCAAGACTTCTCCACACAACTCTTGGCTGTGTTGAGTTGACAGCTGAAGCCAACAAGGACATCTTAAAAATATTAGGCATATTCATTATCGTTCCCTTATAGATGCCCAAGTGTATAATTGTTTCATGTTTGTCTCCCATTCATACCTGAAATTTATTCTTAGCATGGCTTTATATGCTGTCAGTGCTTCTGATGTATGTTTTTATTTGATCGACTATTTCTAGCATTTCTGTTTTATTATTTTTTTCAATGTACAAATTACCCTACTGAACTTTTCCCACTAAGTTTTAGACTTTAGTTTCCAATATACTGTTTTGTTCACTAAGGAGACTACCTTGTGGGGTTTTTACTTAATTGTCTCAGTTTGTGCTTCTGCTTGATTGAGTCTTCTATATAGTTGTAAGAAAGATCTGGCCCCTGCATGTAGCAATATACACATATGCACTTGAGTAAATATGCTGCAACCCCACAGACATATACACACATATACATCTATAGACACAAAATATACAGACTGAATGTTAAGAGTTGGGAAATGGGTTGTGTTAGCTATGGTTTCCACTGCTGTGGAGAGACACCATGACCAAAGCAACTCTTATTTAAAAAAAAAAAAAAAAACATTTCATTAGGACTGGCTCACAGGTTCATCCACTATCATCAAGGTGGAAACATGGCACAGTCCATGCAGGCATGGTGCTGGGGAAGCTGAGAGTTTTATATCTTGATCTGAAGGATGCTAGAAGACATCAAAATGCATCAAAATGGCATGAAAACACATGTTTTTTCAACACCTAGAATACTCTCCAGCATTCTCTCATGATAGGTCATGAATCAAGTATTAATATATATATATATGTTTATAATTTTAATTTATATTATCTTAGAATAGAAAAAATAATTTAAAAAATTTTAATCAGATAATGAATTTTTATATCACAGTGGGATAAAGCAAGAAATCAATCTAAAGAGTGTAAAGCAGACAGAGATAGAATGGCCTGCTCCAAGATGACCAATGGTTCAAATTAAAAGAAGATTTTAAAATGTCGTAGAAAGAAATGAAAATTACAACACAATGTGCCAAAATTTGTGCTATATAACAATTTTAAAAATCAGGGAGAAGGACATTTATAGCAATACATGTATATGTTCTAAAATAAACAGCCTCAATACATACCTAAGATCTTGGGGAAAAACCCTGAAAACTACTAAAAGAAAAAAGATAAAAGCATTAATAAGCCCCTTATTAAAAAATAACACAAAGAATAATATAAACAAAACATTGGTTTTCTGACAATCTAAACCAAAATGAAAAACTTTTTTAACCTAATATTTTATTGATTATTTGAAAATTTCACATAATGCACCAAGATCACATTCATTCTTCAGTTCTTTCAGTTCTACCCTACGCTTGTGACTACCCATAAACAAGGAGAAAGAGGAGGAGGAGGAGGAGGAGGAGGAGGAGGAGGAGGAAACCAAATCCAATTTGTGTTGCCAATATTCTCATTGGAGCATGGTCAAACTCCTGATGTTCATTTCCTTAAAGAAAACTGAGTTCTCCATCTCCATTCATTCCAAAAGCCAGCAGCTGTAAAGAGCTACACTTCAGTATCCCTATCATAATCCTAAACAGTTCTCTTCAATGGCTTCCTGTCTAGACTGTTTCTTTAAGTGGGATGAAGAGAGATTGTCACAAAAGCCTTCTATGTCGCTCTTTCTTGTAGTCATCAATACCTTTGTAAGAGGAGCGTTTTCACTCTTTATAGTCCACAGCAGCACAGATCATGGAATTCCACATGGTTTCTCTGGCTATGGTTGGGCCACAGACATCTACATGGCCTCCTACAGCATCAGGACCAAGGGCGCCATCATGTCCCGTGGCAGTAGCACAGAGTGCGGATGTCGACATGATCTCAAGTGGCAGACCCAGACACATACATCAACATGGCCTTGTGGTAACATGGACCATAGACAGAAACATGTCCTCTATTGGGAGCACAGACCAGAAAGATCTACACAACCCATAGACATCAACAAGGCTTCAGGCTACCGCACAGACCACAAACATTCCCATGGCTTTCAGTGGTAACATGGGCGGTGGACAACAATAATGATAAGCCTTTAGCTAACATTTATTTCTTTGTATATTCTTTCTTTTTTTTTCTTGAAAGACTACAAGGAAGCATTATGAACAATGATAGGTGAGAAACAATATGGTTAACCTGATCTAGATGAAATAAATTTCCCCCAAATATACAACCAAAACTGGACTTAAAAAGAAAAAGAGCTGAGATCTGGATCCGACCAGAAAGGCTGCGCTCCTGGGCCAGACGCCCAGGCGCTCTGCCACCTAGACCAGCAGGTAACATGGGGTACAGACCTGGGGAGCTTGTGCAGTGAGTGCCCAGAGCACTGAGAGGGCTTGGAGGCGGTGCCCAGGACTGTGTCAGGGAGACTCGTGATCTGCCCGGGGAAAGTAGTTCTGGAATATCAGCTCCACGGGCACTTTTACACCGGGACCAGAGGTGAACCTGACACAAAGGCCCAGGGAGGGCACATCGTGAGTTCGCAGTGAGCAGAGAGTGCTGTACTCCCTGGAAAAAGGTCCATTTTGTCCTGGAGAAAGAGCCAGATTCCCACCACTAGTATCAGGACCAGTGGGCAAAGGGCAGAGCTCCCAGAGCAGCCTCACAAGAGCTCCCACACCTGAGCCCGCAAAGACAACTGAGTACCTGCCACCAGAACTCACTGCTCGACCACAAAAAGCCGAACACTCAGAAGCAGTTTTCTTCCTGAGCCCACAGGCCCTCAGATCCATGGGAGAGACACGTGCCAGTCACTGACAACAAGACCACATATAACCACAGACAACAGGATGGCAAGAGGAAAATGAAAGAACTTAAGCAATGGAAACCAAGACAACCTGGCAACATCAGAACCCAGCTCTCCCACCACAGCAAGCAGTGGATTGCCAAACACTCCAGAAAAAGAAGACTCAGACCTGAAATCACACCTCAAGATGATGATGGAGAGCTTTGAGAAAAGCATGAATAACTCCCTTAAACAAGCACGGGAGGACAGCCATAAACAAATAGAAGCGTTTGAAGAGGAAACACAAAAATCACTCAAAGAACTCAAAGAACTCCAGGAAAACAGAACCAAAGAGATGAAGGAATTGAAAAATGGAAATAGAAACAATAAAGAAAACACAAAAAGAGACAACCCTGGAGGTGAAAAACCTAACAAAGAAATCATGAGCCTCCAAAAGACTACCAAAAAAAAAAAAAAAAAAAATAGACCCGCTGTACCAGTAACCACACTGAGGTATAACACAATTTCCTACTTCAAAATTATCATGCTTGATAGTTTATTGTTGAATTCTAGAAAATATTAAAAAAATAATTCTAATTCATTTTCTCTAAATCTTTCTTAAAGTTTTCTCCCTCCCCCCCTTTTAATTTAATTCTTTTTTTCACATCAGATTTTATTGTCATCCCAGGCCACTCTCAGACTGTTTCACAACCCATACCTCCTCCCTGCCCCCCTACCTCCTCAAGGATGTCCTCAGCCCCACTCCACCAGACCTCTAAACTCCCTGGTTAATTGATATTGCTGGTCCTCCTACACGGTGGTCCTCCTCCTCAGCTTGCTCCAGCTTTTCCCTAATTCAACCACAGAGTCAACAACTTCTGTCCGTTGGTTGGATGCAAATATCTGCATCTGACTTTTTCAGCTACTTTGAGGTTTTTCCAAGGGCAGTCATGATAGGTCCCTTTTTGAGAGTATTCCATAGCCTCAGTAATGGTGTCAGGCCTTGGGGCCTCCCCTTGAGCTGGATCCCACCTTGGGCCTCTCACTGGATCTTTTCCTCAGGCTCCTCTCCATTTCCATCCCCACAGTTCTTTCAGACAGGAACAATTATTCCAGTTTGGACTGTGGGATGGCAACCCCATCCCTCACTTGATGCCTGGTCTTTCTGCTGGAGGTGGGCTCTACAAGTTCGGTTTCCCTACTGTGGGGTATTTTGCCTAAGCCCTCCCAGGAGAGTCTCTTACCTCCCAGGTCTCTGGTGCATTCTAGAGATGCAACCTCCTATCTCCTGAGGTTGCCTGTTGGAATGAGTTCTGTCAATCTTTTTATGAAGTCCTCATTACCATGATATGAAAAATATACATGAGAGAGAGAGAGAGAGAGAGAGAGAGAGAGAGAGAGAGAGAGAGAGAGAGAGAGAGAGAGAGAGAGAGAATGGGACTGATGGACCAGAATACACAAATCAGAAAACATGACTAAGCATTTTAACACAATGAGAATGAACTCTCTACAAAACAAAAATTTCAAAAATCTCTACAAACTCAATAAAGAGGGAACATATTTCAAAATATCAAGGGCTGTATTCAAATGACTTACAGCTAATACCACATGTAATGGGAGATTTGAAAGTGTCTAAAAATTGAGAATATGATAAAGATATATTTTTTTATCACTTTATGTAATAATGGTTGTTTCAGCAAGATCAACTAAGCAAAAGAAAAACATAAAAGGAACCCAAATTAGCAAAGAATCCATTGGGGCTGGAGAGATCGGCTCAGAAGTTCAAAGCGCTTGCTGCTTTTAGAGCACTGGAATTTGGTTCTCAGAACTCACATCAAACAACCACAGATACCTGGAACTCCAGATCTTGAGGTCTAGTACATGTGCCTGAAGGGTGGTGGTCCTTGTGTCTTGATGATGCTTGGAGTTGGTGGTGGATGCCTAGTTAGGGATGGGTGACAGATGCTCAATGGAAGTACAATGAGGTCACTGGTGAAAGTTTGGGGTCCCTATATGCTGGTTATGGAGGGTTATGTCTCACATAGTCTTGAGAATTTGTGAAACTTGGTCCTCAGCTGGGGTTGTTCACTGTGGGGGTTTAAGTGGTGCAGCCCTGCTGAAGGACATGCATTACTAGGGGCTTTGGGATTAAAATTCCTACCTGCTTCCACTTGGTTCTCTTTGCTTCCCATTGCTATTCAAGGCGTCGGCTCTCAGCTGCCTTCTCCTGCTGCCATGTCTACCATCTGGTGCCATGTTGTCCCTGATATTGACATTAATTCTCTGGAAGTATAAGCCGAAATAAATTCTTGATTCTACAAGTTGCCTTGGGCAAGGTGTTATATCACAATAAGAACAATGACAATTAGAAAATCCTAATACAGAAGTTTGTAACACTTCTAAATTATTGTTGCCACAAGTGGATGTTGCTGTGAAGAACCAGATCATGGTTCTTAGATGAACATGGAAGACCTTGGCTCTCTGGATTAGAAAGTGGTTGAATGTTGCAGGCAGAACACAATGGGTCAGGAATCTAGAAGATACAAACTCTTAGAGAAACATAGAACCTGGAGGCCCAGATCAAAAGCTTTCAGAGGAGAAAAAAGTATAACCACTGGGAAGCGATTGCCACGGCATTTCAGCAAATATTCTGGCTGATTTTTGCCCTGGTCCTGAGAATTTTTCTCAGGCTAAATTTAAAAACAGTAGACTAATTTCTTTTCACTGGAGGTAATTTCAAGCAATCTCAATATTGATTCTGAACCATGGATATTGGTAACGATTGCTCTGCAAGTCAACAGTATAACGGAGCAAGTTGGGCAGAAACACTTTGAAAACACGCAGTTTGAAGAGAAAAGTAGTACCACTCAACTTTATGGTCAACCAGAGTCTGTGTTGAAAGAGACACGGAACTGGTGCAATTAAGATGAGGCCTTCTGCTCTGCACTGGCATACAGGAAAGGGTCCCACGCAGCTATGCTTCCAACCTGTGTAAGGAAAAGGTATGAAAGAGCTTCTAGGACCAGGAAGCATGGGGCAGTCAAGGAGAGCTGCATATGGTGAGTAGAAATAGCCCCAGAGAGAGGCATGTGCTGCATACAACAAAGCTTGAGCAGCAGTGCTGTGTAAAGCTTTGACCCCAGACATGGAGCTATAGGACTGACTAGGTGTTTTCCCTGCCGAGTTTCCCTCTTACTGTGATTCAGTCTTTCTTCACTATATCCACATTCCCCCCTTTTGGAATGCTAATGTGTATTCCATGCTGTTATATGTTGGAAGCATGTCATTTACTTTTGGAATTTACAAGAGCTTAACATTAAGAGATTTCTTTGAATGTTGTAAGAGACTTTGACTGTTTGAAAACCTGGGACTCGTGAAGTGGAACTAAATGCATTTTGTATTATATCATGGCCATGTGACTATAGGGACAAAGGAGTGAAATGTGGTAATTTGCATACAGATGTGTCTGTGGACTTGGGCTTTTGAAAATTTAGTCCCCAGCTGGTGGTATTATTGAAGGGTGGAGGGTTATCTCCTGCAGTCCAGGAAGTCTATCAGCATGGACAGGCTTTGAGAGGCAAATCTTACCTACAGCTTGCCTTCTGCTTCCTGTTTGCTGTTCAGGGAGGGAGCTCACCACATCTTGCTTCTGTTGCCACGCCTTCTACACACTGACACACCTTCTCAGAAATAATGGACTCCAATCCTCTGAAGCCAGGAGCCAATATAAATTCTTCATTCTATTAGATGCCTTAGACATGGTATTTTTAACACAGCAAATGAAGTGAAAGTACACAGGCAGGTTGCAGGTGGGGGGGATTGGGTTGAAACATTTAAAATATTTAGGTGGAGTTAACTCAGATTTCTAAATGAAAATAGCTGTCAGTAGCTTCTAATTCCTAGCAGCCTTTCTAACTAAATTCTATGGTTCACTAGCTATGTTTTGAATGTTGTCTACAAATATTTATTGTAGCATTTTTTTCCTAAAATAGCCGAGTCTTCTATATTTAGTTGCTTCCTTAAATGTACATAGAACAAAAGCCAGTATGTTAAACCAGGCTGCTATACAGGCAGATGAAGAATGTTTGCTAAGCATTTTCCTGCTACAGTAAAATAAAATGACCCTATAGGGTGCTACATAGCTAGATGGGGGGCAACCAGGTGAGAAGCACATGGACCTTATTTCCAGAGTCCTTCACAGAGAAGAATGTTGGGAGGAAACATCTGAAAGCTATCCTTCTGAGAAAGCTAGTGCAGGGACCCTCTCTCTCAAGCTGCTCTGCCTTAACTCTTCCTTCTCAAGCTCTATATTAGCTGGGGATCAGAAAAGACAGAGAGGAGCTTTAAGGAACACTTGGCGTTGGAAAATGGCATGAAAACAGTGGAGGCACTAAAACCGAAGACCTATGTCATGAAATATGGGCAGGCCACTGTCTCCTTAGAGCTGCGGTATCTTCACCTGGGAAAGGCAGGTAATAATACTGCCGTGCTGTTTTGAGCTGCTTATGGTTGCTAATAGGGGTGGGTAACTATGTCCTGGCAAGCAGAGACAGTGGTGGATGGGGCTAATGTCACACAACCATCACAGGAGTAGCAACCACGATTCACTCCCAGCTCTTGTTTTGCCCCTGGAGCAGTTTTGTTCAGAAACTCCTTCTGAGCCATCACCCATGTGTTCTGTAGCTGAATTTTTTTGTCCTGTTCTGGAAATGTAAACACACATGTGGGCCCGTCACTGTGATACCATCGCTCTGATGTTTACCTTTTTTACTTGACAAGCTGTGAGTTTCAATGCTCATCTGGTTTAGTTGGCTAAGAAGATGACATTTTTGCCACTTAGGAATGGTTGACATTTAAATCTCAACAGCAACTGTTGAAATGTCTCTATGTCTTAGAAAATTGATTTAAATATAATTTCTTCTTTTCATTTCTGAAAATAAATTATAAGTAACAACACTAGTAGCTTTGGATGAGATGGGCATGGAAGGCAAGGAGGTGGGGCATGCAGCCTCTCTAGGCATGACTGTACACCCTGGCACTCCACCTTAGGTAACTCTCCTGCATCAGCTGGACTCCATGACTTCCCTCTTTAAAAGTGATGAATAGCGCTTCCAAGATTAGGCTCCTGGAGGACTGTTGCTGCCTTTTTGGATGTTTTCTCTTGCCTTCTCTTCTTCCATCTGCTCACACAGAAGGAAGGTTTTGGCCATGTTGCTATGTTGCCTTTCGTAGAGGACAGAGTGGTGAGGAATCCAAGGAGTCTGTGAGAAACAGAATGGTGTTAAACGAGTGAATTGAGAGAATGTCCTCCTACAGGTGAGTGCCTAAGGGATGTCAAAAAACAGTTTGCCTGAAGGAGACAGGAAGTCAGAGGCAAACAGCTCAGTGGTGTCTGGACTTCTGCTCCACCCAGACTGGGACTATATAAATGCTTATATGTTAAATCCCTATTTTCAGGGAGATCTGTTATGCAGCGATATGGAACTAATACAAGAAGGGATAATGAAAGGGTTATGGAGAAGACCTTGGTCTTGTTATACCTCCTATGCCATATGGGTTTCTAAATGTTTATGCATATATTGTAATTAGTCTTTAAGTTGTTGTCAGCGGGTGCTACTTAGGCTGATACATTGGAGCCAGGACTGTAGTCTGACAAATTCAGCAAAAATTCTAATAGCTTCTACTTCCTTTTTGTTCTGTAGAAGCTAGAACTCAAATAAAAAAATAAATAAATAAAATAAATAAATAAATAAAATACAAACAAACAAACCACACTGAATTTCCCAGACTCTTGCACTTAAGAGCCTGCAGGCAACCTAGTTTTCCCATATACTTGAGGCAAAACTCAAAGGAAGAAAACTAGCAAATGGAGACCATGGCATGTTCTGGCAGATCTCCAATGGGGATGTCTAAAGTAGCTCTGGCAGAGGTTCTGTGTCCTCGCTGTAGATTAAAGTCTAATTCTGAACTTCAGAAGTGCCCAGTATTAGTATAAAGCAACTGAAGAGTTTTTGGTGGCTTAAAGTTTTCAAAACTTATTTTTAATAATGGCTCGTAAATACTTTAACCTCCCTTCTAGTCCACCACCCACCAGAGGTAGTGGAAAAGAAAGGTTATTAGGATACAGGGGAAGCTGTTTAGAAAGAGTTCTCTGGAGCAAATCCAATCAGCACTGTCAGGATATCAGCTCATAGGAACTAACGACAGCAGGTTGATATGGAGTAGGTTGGAGACTCAACTAGTTCCTTGGGGTGATTTTGATTTCCACTTGTCAGGATGCTGCTGCTATCCTGACGGTAGTGTCAGGAAGGCAGTGGTGGCATGGCTTACCAGAAACACCCAGGCCTCTGCCAAATCAGCATGAGTCAGCAGGATCGACCAGGACCAGGACCACCTCTCTGCTGTGCCTCTCTCAAGGAAGTGTAAACGAGCAAGGATGAATTGGAAGCCAACAACAACACTTTGCAAAGCTAGCTATGCAATCACACTGTTGAGTTCTATTTATATGCTGACCAAACATCATGTGTCCTCCCATGGGTTCTTGCCTCAGCAAACACCATGTGAGTCTGTACCAGATAACATATCCAGAAACATCCACTTTACTCTGAAAACCAGCCTGAGTCCTCGGAAACTGCCAGTACACCACCAGAAGTTGTTAGGTGCATTTCTTTCTGTGGAGTCATGACAAATGATCACCAATAAACAATGGTAAGCTCTACCAATACAAGTGTCATCCACTGTCTGTTGGGTAATAATTATATTCCTTCTAAACATCACCTATCCTTTCACTTGGCTGCTTTAGTAAAACATCCTTTCATCCATGTCCTCTTCAGCAAAACATCAAGGTACCCTAAGAGCTTTTACAGCTTCCCCCTCCCACTGAGGGCCTTATAGCTTCCCACTTCCTCCTGGGGATAAGTCAAGGCCAAGTTTCACTCTTCATCCAAAAGAACATTCTTCAGTAAAAAATTCTCAGGATGTACTGACTGACCCTCTGAAAAGCCCCAGGTAAAGTTCATATGCATGTCATGTTTGCTAGCCAATAGATTTAAAGGTCAGTAGGCTTAGTCAATAAGTTTAAACTATAACCATGCTGATGTAACCTGTACCCCTAGAAAGTACTAAACTGCTTGTTATAGCCATCCTGGGTCACCTTCCAGTCACTTGCTATGAGGGGCTGGTTGAAGGTTGACCCCCATGAGCCAGAAAATAAATCTCTTTCGTTTGCACTGATTCTCAATCTCTCCTTTCATTCAAGGGAATCTCCAGGTAGTTAAAGCTCCACTCGAGTCTTACAATTTGATATAACTGATTTTCCAATGAAGCCAGAAGTTTCCACTTCTAGTTTCCACAGAAAGCATTGTACAGGATAGCTGAAACCACTATTTCTTTCAGTATCTGAGATTTACTTTTCACGTCTAGGCCTCCCAAACAGCTTTCCCTTTAAGGTAGAGACTTTCATCTCTTAGTGCTCTGTCATCAGCTTGGACTAAGATCCAGTGTCCTACGCCACCGTCTCACCAGCAAGAACAGACACGGTACACAAGGATCCTTCTGCAGCAGAGCTTTATTGCGAGTGATGGGTTATTGCGAGTGATGGAGGAAAACCCCGAAGGGAGGGAAAGCACCCAGTTTTATACCCTTGGGGAAGCGTGTCTCTACCTGATTGGCTGCTTGCTGGTGGTCTGATGATTACGCCCCGAGATGGGCTGTGACTTTGGCTTGCCTTGCTCTTCACGCATGCGCTCTTAGGTTGTTTGTCAGTCTTTTGCTGATTCATGGCCCGGAAGCTAGCGCCATCTTTGCAGGGCGTTGGCTGCAGCCCCTTACAATCCAGTGCTGAGCCCGTCGCTGATTTCTTAGCCCACCTAGCACGTCTCCACCCTGTTATGATTTTCCCCTCCACCTCTATTCTGGAGATAATGTAAAGCAAAGGCTTGAAATGAACCCCCACGTTTCCCTGTTAACAGATGACAGGGTAAAGCAATGAGTTGTGGTCTAAGAAAGAGCACCCAGCACCAGCACTTGATTCATTTACAGAAGTACAGAAGGTTCAGTTCTGAGTGTGTACCCTTCGTTTGCTCCTCTCTTAGCAGGGGCAGAAAAATAGAAGTTCAGGAGGAACCATGTCTCATGTGGCTTAGTCCTGGAAAGTAGACTGGAGCAGAGGGAAGAAAGGACAGACACAGGCAGAAAAGCTGATTTCTGCTGGGCCGAGTGCACTCTGCTAGAGTAGTATCAACAATCTGGAGGCTCTGCATATTTATATTGCATAGCACAGAGGGAGGGTTTAGCCAGTCTTGGTAGGAGGCTTCTGTAGTTGAGCTGACTCAGGCTGTAATGGAGGCTGCGGATGTTAGTTAGTCTTTGCATACACTGCCAACATTCATACTTGGTCCATGGGTAAACTTCGCCATCTGTCTGAGTCTGACCCAGGGAGTTTGCTGGTATTCCACAGGTCTAAGTCTTTAACATGATGGCTCATGTCACAGTATACATTCACTCAGGGCTTCAGCTGTTCCCTACAAGGAGCCTTTAAGGAAAACATGCAGTCTGGGATAGACAAGTTGGAACACAACACAATCTGGGTCTATTTTCTTGGTAAATACAAAGCCAGTAAGAATGACAAGCATGTAAGAGAATGGAGAAGAATTTATTACTTGCAACAAGTAAACAGCAAGCAACACCCACGGGGTTATTTCATAGGCAGTGTCCTCAAAGGCTACTTCACCTCACCTACCCCCAAAGAAAATTAAAAACAGTAAAAAATAAACAAAGCATAGAAAACATCTGATCATGGAAGTGTGTCCCACAGTATACCCCTTTGTCCACACGTCTTTACTCTGGAATGTTCATTGCCATGAGTCACTGCTGTGGTTCGAGGCCTTGGGTCACACCATCAATATTGTCTCCTCACCGGGACTTCTCCCAGCTACCCGGTTGTTGTTCTGTGTCATGGAGATCTTGCAGCTTTGGATCTAGAGGACCAGCCCTTTCGAACACTCCAACACTTCCAGATGATTTTGGGGTGGGTCAACTCAAAGCCCTGGATCTAGGCCTGGCTGGTAGCTGAATTGGTCCACCAGTTGGCACTCCCTTATCTGCACCAACAGGGTGAGCTATTCAGCCCTGCTATGGCTAGTCCAGAGCACTGGCAGAAGGCAGGGTCTGCCATCCTGCTCTCATGCCCTTGGGGACTGCCCACACATACCCACACCTACAAAGCCAACTCCACTGTGACGCCCAGGTAAAGTATAGGTCCCTACTCTTCTGAGTGCTGCAGCTGGTTAGGGGCAGGGCCAGTTCTGCTCTTTATGGCCTCGTGACCAGCTAGCTATCTGCTGCAGACAGAGAAAGGCGTGGAGAGGGAGGTCATTGCCTCGGAGCTCACAGCACCTCACGTGTTATGGTCATCAATCTCAGACTCATGCCCCGGGGCCAGCTTCCCCATGCTGCTTGGGAGAGATTCAGGGTCTATACTCAGGCATGCTGCAGATGATGAGAGGTGGGCTCGGCTCTCCAGAGCGCATCAGTGAGCGGCAGGACCAGTTATGTGGGCCCAAGCTGTTGCCCAGACCAGGGACATCCCCATGGTCTTAGTGGTAGTATGAGCCACAGACATAAACACCTGCCCCTCCCGCTGCCAGGTATCAGCAGCAGCCTTGGCTGGGACTTCACCATAGCCTCAGATGGTGAGGCTGGCTACTCACAACAGGGTATTCCTCTCTACCCTTCTGTCTCCAGCCTCTGCGTGTCTCCTGATGCCTATGGTGGTCGGTGGTAGGCAGCTGTCTGGATGTCTGCAAAGAGGTTCTTCAAGGTCCCTTTCATGTTTCAACTGCCTTTTTCCTCCCATCTGTCTACCACATGCACACTGTAGTGGCTCCAGCTGCCTCTAGGTGACCTCTGCAGGGCATGGTGGCAAGCTCTAGGTGTCTCAGGCCTGCCCATGTCCTGGGCTTCTGTCTTTCCTGCCCAAACTGTGTGGAATGGTCTCTCGATGTCGTCTTTTTCCAACGTTGCATGGTGGCAGGCAGGCCTCTCCGGGTCTGGCTGAAGGTTCCTTTCAAGAAAATCGTGGGCTTTTTTTTTTTTTTTTTAACAGCCACACTGTTGTGGGGAAAACTGCAAGTCCTCAGAGCTGAGTGTACTGCGGAAACCCAGCAGCTTGGAGCCAGTCACATGCTTCCTTCCCCTCAATTTCTGCCAGGCGCAGCCTGAGGAGGCTCCTCCACAGTAAATCTCAGGCTCAGGTTTAGAGCAGCCCAAGCACTGCGTGGGCTACTCATCTCAGACGCAGGGGGTGCCGGGACGTGGAGGAGGCCTGGGTACACTCTGCAGCCCCTCTTCCTCTCCTTTCCGTCCGCCCTCTCCTGCTCTGTCTAGTTGTTAACACCACGTTTCAAGCCATGGTGGTAAAACCCTGCTCCGACCCACAGGCTTCCTCCATGCTATCAAGCATTGATAAATGGTCGGTCCAACTGATATACTCCCGTGGTTCCTCACACGCCTCTGTAGCGATTCGTAGCCAAATGTGCACTGTACACTCTGTGGTTCTCTGGAATTCCCATCTTAGAAGAGCGCAACCCACCATTCTAGTGATTCTGCCTGCACCTCGCCTCTCTCCTTCAGCTCTGTGAAAGCTTCTCCTGCTGGTCAGCGGGGCTACAGGCAAAGCCATTACTTGTTAACACTGCATCCAACACTAGCCACCTCGCCACTTAACAGTTCCCAGGCTTCAGCCAGTGAGCTCCGCAGAGGCTGACATACTGGCTCACATAGGACAGTTTTGTGTTCTTGGGACCCATTTGAAATCCTCCCAACTTGAAAACTACCACTGTCTTTTGTTTTCCCTCATCTTTTCTTTTCTCTGTTTTAAGCAAACAAGACATTTTTCCTGAAAATAACAAAACAACACACACACATACACACACACACATACACTCACACACACACATACACACACATACACACAGACATACACACACACACATACACACACACACAGAGAGAGAGAGAGAGAGAGAGAGAGAGAGAGAGAGAGAGAGAGAGAGAGAGAGAGAGAGAGGAAAAACCAAGAACATCAAAACAACCCCACAAACAAAAAAGAATTAGACAGAGCCTCCTACATCTTTGTTGCTCTCTCCCGCATGGTGACCAGTGTGAAAGGGACATCTCAGCTCCCACTCTGCTGTTCTCTGTCCTGCCCTCTTCTGCACCTCAGTCCCTGCCCTTCCCTCACTGGTGTTTCTGGCACCCCCCTATCCTGGCTCTTCTCAGCAAGTATCAAAGCTGCTCAGGCCCCTCCCATCTAAAGCCGAATTGGGAGTCCACACTTCTTGCAGTGATCACCTACTTCTGTCATTGTCCTATTTTTAAATGCTTTCTGTGCTGTGCATTTGAAGAGATCCGGGAAGGTCAAAGCAGATGTATTTAGTAGGCATTTGAATATGTGGGGCTGGAGACCTGTCTGGGATAAAGGTACAGCATTAAGGCATGGAATGCAGAGAAACTAAAAAAACGGAAGACGATCACTGAGGGATGAGCCCTGGGCTTGGGGACACCCACACCACAATAATCACCTGTGACTATGTGTCCCTGGATCCCACCTCAGAATGATTCCCTGGTTTACTGCAGAGTAGAATTCTTGCATTAAAAAAAAATTTAATCTTTGAGAAATGTTTACATTTGTATGCCTTAAGATTAATGTACTTCTTTCACAGTAAATGTATGCAAGCTACAAATAAAAGCACATCTATAGGTGAATTATAAAATTGATATACAGGTGGCATTCTATTTTGGGATCAAAATATTGTAGGAAGCCACTGGGGTGTTTCGACATGGAAAATAAAACGCCCCAAATTATTTTGCATAGGGATCTTTCTGAACACAAGGTGGAGTAAAGACAAAAATGTGGCACAAAATGAAGGCCGGTGTGCAGGAGATGCTCTACAATGGAGAAGGGGCCTGTAACATGGTGAGGGGTGGGGTGGGGAGGGGCTCTGCAGTGGGGGAGGGGCCCTGCCCTGCAGGAGTGATCCAGTATGGGAGGGGCTCTGCAGTGGGGGAGGGGCCCTGCCCTGCAGGAGTGATCCAGTATAGAGGGGTTCTGCAGTGGGGGAGGGGCCCTGCCCTGCAGGTGGAATTTTGTAAGGCAAGTGTTTTTCTCAAGTTCTTAATAGACTACTATTGGGATTTTTCTACAGTGCAACTCTCTAGAACTTTTTATAAAATTCTCAAATCATAAACTATTGTTTTTATTTATTCACTTTGTTTTGTTAAAACAGAGGCTTGCTACAAACTCAGTCCAGCCTTGAATTAACTCCATGGCTCAGGCTGCCCTTGGATTTTCTGTTCTCCTGCTTATGATCATCAAAGCCTTTGTTAATTTTAAAACATCCTCACCATGTGAGTTTAAATAGTGAATGAACATAAAGATAAATTTTAGATTATATTTTCTGTGAGGGATGATAGACTTGAAGGTTTAATGTCTGCTAAAATGTATGATGAATGCAGTTTTCAAAATAATCAACTATCGCATGTTGACAAAGATTATATATCTGAGTGATATGTAAAAATACGGTAATAAAATACATAAGGTACCAACCAATGTCAGGGAAATCATTTAAAAATGTTCTATTTAATATGTAAGACAATTGGTGCTAGACCAATGGAAAGTTTTAACAATTAACATTTACATGACAGATAAGCCATGTGTATCAATCTTTCATATCACATTCAACACCTCCCAAAGTATCTTGAATTTGGACAACTGCTGCTCTCATCCGTTTATTCCTTTCTATTGATGGAAAGATTTTAACCTTTATTTTAACTAGTATGAGGCGAGGCTTACTACTGCTTGCATTTATTATTTGTCTCTGCTTCCAAATAAATTTCTTTACCCTGTTTTTGTCCATTTCTTAGCTGGGAGGTCATATCCTCAAGCTTCCCAACCAACCCCTTTCCTTTTAAGATGGATTTTAGTTACCTATATGTTCTTGTCTGGAGAAATGCCTAAGCTTCTGGTCTTAACCTTTGTGTTACAGTGTTACTAGGGAACTGGCACTTTTTTTTTTACATTATAAATTATTGCCAGAACTGGGAGAACATCCCTAATGTTCAGCTGTGTTCAAGAAGAATGGACATACCATTGAAAAGGCTCTTGGAAGTTCTCATTATTAGCTGTCAGGAGATTTATGTTACAATAGACCACAGAATACCTCACACCAGAACTTGCAACCGTTTCTGTTTTACTATTTTTCTATTAATTTGATACTTTTTTATTTATTCACTTTACATCCCACTCACTGCTCCCCACCTGATCACCCCCCCCACAGTCCTTCCCACATCTTCCTCTCCTCCTCCTCTGAGCAGATGGGGAACCCTTGGGTATCTCCTCACCCTGGCATATCAAGTATCTATGAAACTAGGCACATCCTCTCCCACTGAGGCCAAACAAGACAGCCCAGCTAAAAGAACATATCCTAAATACAGGCAATAGCTTTTGGGATAACCCTGGCTCGAGTTGCTTGGGAACCCCATGAAGGCCAAGTTGCATAGTTGCTACATATGTGTGAGAAGCCTAGGTCAGGTCTGTGTATGTTCTTTGGTTGGTGGTTCAGTCTCTAAGAGCCTCAAGGGTCCAGGCCAGTTGATTCTGTTGCCCTTCCTGTAGCGTTCCTGTCACTTTGGGGGCCACAATTCTTCCTTTTATTCTTCTATAAGAGTCCCCAAGCTCCATCCACTGTTTGTCTGTAGGTGTCTGTATCTGAGTCAGCTGCTGGATGGAGCCTTTCGGAGGACAGCCATGCTAGACTCCTGTCTGGAAGCATAACAGAGGATCATAAATAGTGTCATGGATTAGACATGGGATGTTCAAAGCTTGGTCTGCAGTTGCTGGTGCTGCTTGGGTAGGTTTAGGAGGTGTGGTTTGGTCAGAGGACATATGTCAGTGGAGGCCAACTTTCATGTTTCGGAAGCCACACAGCATTCCCAGTTTGCTTGCTCTATTTCCTGCTTCCACTTCAAGATGTGAGCTCTCCACTCTCGGCTTTCAGCTCTAGCCACTGAGTCTGTTTCCTTCTGCCATGCTGATCCGCCATTATGAATTACACCCCAGGAACCGGAAGCCCAAATAAATTCTTTTTTTTTTTTTCCCAATAAGGTGTCTTGGTCACAGTGCAATAAAAAATTAATACAGAAGTATTATTTTTGTGTGTGTACCTAATATTTATCTTGAACTTTGTTAGGAAGGAAATGATACCAACATGTTCTTTATCTTGAATGCTGGGTACTAGGTGATTTTGAAAATGATCATATTGTACATTTCAGTAGTTTCCAATTTTTAATAAAATCATCATATTAATTTTATAATCAGGAAAATTGCATCAAAAGCACTCCCAAGTAAATTTAAGGGAAGAAGACAAAAGGAAACAATCCATAAATTAAAATGGAATTAAGTAATATACTTATGTGAAGATCTTGGCTTTTCTTTGACATAAAGGATTGGTGCAATAACTGTTAAATGGATAGTTAATGATTTTAAGAAATTTTTAATTTTTAGTAACATAAGATTATTCTGTATGTTCTTTATGTTTTCATGACATATACTTCAATGTTTACCGGGAAGACACATAGGATTTGTTCTAAAATTATGTGATCATGTTGAGTAAGAACCATGGAAGAACCAGACAACAGTATGAGAACTCAGGATGCCTCAGGGACACACAAACCAGATAAGGAGCCTTCAGGGCCATGCGGCCAACCTCTTTCCCTGTGGGAAAAGGAACTCAGGACACAGCAAGAACTCAGAGAAAGCTTTTAGTACAAAGTGAACGTACCCGCCCGTCATGTGGCCAGTGAGTGAACGCAGGCTTTCTCAGAGTGATGTAGAGCTAAGGCGAGGGAGGGATTCGTTGCCCTTTGTCCCAGTGCTAGGGTGTGTGTCATGGCATCAGATCATGAAACAGATGTTCAGTGCTGTAAAGCTCATTGGTGGATGGCAGTCTAGTGAAGCAGTGCACAGAAGCTATTGTTTCTAACTGCATTGCTGGAGCCAGACTCTTGGAAGGTCTTGTTCCTTACTGTCTGGCTACTTGGAGTCTTCTGGAACGCAGCTACCTGCTGCACCAGCCCTTTCTCATGTCCCAGTGGCTCCTCCTCTGTACTATGTGTCTTGTTCTCTGTTTCTACCCCAGACTGCCATCCTTAATTTTCAAGAGCTGTTGCTCCCTCCAAGTGAAGTTCAACATGTGGGTACCATAGGCAACCCCATATACAAGGTATCCTCATACAGGAAAATCAAAATCCTAAAGGAATGTATCACACCTAAGATTAACCGTTGCTTCATGCAGAGGAAGCCTGTTCGGGTCAGTCACTGTAAAATACTTTCTCCATGGCAGCACAAGTTGGCCTTCTGCTCCAGCGTTCTGTGGCTGACTATGTATGACTTAATCATTTTTAATCTGTTCCACATCGTACATACTTGGCACATGATGTGGCAAACACTGCTGTGTCTCACCTGAGCTGCCTCTTGTCCTTCATCCTCCCTAGACTCCTCTTGTCTGAGGGACGATAGGTAATAGGATACTTGCTAAACAACAAAGAAGGAAGGAATAACTGATTGGCATGAATTTCTTCCAAATGAATGAGGATGCTCTTTCCTCAGCCCACGTCTGGTTGGATGAGTTGAATGAATGATACTCTAGCATTATGCTGTTTTACAGTGGCCTGTTAACAATGTGGTCTTCACTCACTACTTACCCATCATGGTTCAGTTCCACATCTGCCATCCCATGCTTCATTCTACTGGGCCCAGGAGTCTGCAAACTACATTTTCTGGAATCTTTTCGCAGCTGGGTTCTTATTACATCCTGCCAATGAGAACATTCTTGGGAGATCAGAAGCCGCACAGAAGAAAAACATCTAAAATTTCTCTCCAAATATCATGGCAACTGCAGAAGCTGCTGTTATGCTGCTGTTACATGAGGGTGGCTGGGGGCTGCCTATGAGGTCACAGTGAGGACAGGCTGGACCAGGGGTACCAGCACATCCAAAACTTCAAGCACCTTACAGTAGTTCATCTGACTCAGGGACCCTGGCCCAGCTGCACTGGCTGTTTCTCGTGCTTGGACCTCACACGACTTGCTTCCCCACTTTGATAACACGAAGAAAGTACAAACCCAGAGACATTTCCTTCATTTTTGCTTTAGCCTCAAGAGGAACTTTGACATGACTTCTCTGTATTGCTTTCTGTGCTTGAAGTATGCTATGGGGCTTTCTCTTTACAAGTTCCCACCTGAGAGGAACGATTCCAGTTCTTTCATGTCTGGGCTGTCTTTCAAATCCTTTAATCTGACTGCACAATGTGGTACATTTAATGCAGTAGTCACAGAGATGTGAGGATTTGGGGTTATGAAACAAACTTCCTGGGAAGCTTTTGATGTTTTCTTTTAGAAAACAGGTCTAAGTGAATTAAACATATTAAAAATGCATATACCTTAGTTCTCTCCCATATTACAGTCTCTGTACTCTCTCTGTCTCTATGATTTGGATGAGTAGCTCTCAGCCACAGGCTTCAACATACATATGGACCAATTCTGGCACTCACAGTTGATGGGAAATTTTTCTGGAACCATTGAAAGGGGCTCTTTTCCCTCTAAACACTGCCTTGGATGGGCAGTGAAGGAGTTTCTACAAAAAGGGTTTGCTAAAGTCTCTTGAGGCCAGTGGATCTTTCCATTCAAGATCTCCAATATTTGTTACTGAAAAGGGTTTCCATTATTTCTGTGGCCACAAAGAAAAATTATATTCATAAAATCTTGGCTCTGGATGCTGCCACTGACTAGGCTACTGAAGTTATTAAAGTCATTTTTTATATTAAATGAAGATAAGAAATTGTAGGTACTTTGGGATGAAAACTACAATTCTAATATGCCCCCAAATGGTCTTGAAGAAGTATCCTAACTATGTATTGAGAGTGCAACCTTGAATATAGTGTCATCTAAAGGTTATGAGGCAGAGAATCAAAGATGGTTCAGATAGGACTGAGGCATTACTGAAGGGCTAGAAAGAAATCAAGCCAAAAAATTCAAGCAATAATATAGTCCCTCTGTGGACATTTTATTGTGTGCATCACACAAAATGGCAGCCTTTGGAAGACAGCCAATGTTGTGAGCACTTTATGAGGGGACAGGGGACTGAATCCTTCTTCTCCATCTGGCTCCATTTTCATTTTGGTTAGTAGTGTTGGAGGGCTAGAAAGGGACAGCCATTGGCAACATTATGCCAGTGCCTTTGAAGAGTGCTCACACCACAAACAAGTAAACAAACAAAATCAAGAGCCCACTGTGTGCTAACTTGGCCAGAGGCTGCTGCATACAACAGCCCGTAGCTTCTCACCCTGTGATGAGATGGACTGGGGCTGTGAGAAAAACAACGCAGTGGGAACACACAGGGTGTGAAGAGGTAAAGAGTCACACTGATGCTTGGGGACTCCTGACTTCTTTAGGGCTTAGCCTCCGTCTTTCCTAAATGAGAGTAATGGGCCTGATGTTGGAGGACCAGAGTGACTATCATAGGTGACAGCATATGAAAGGCAGAAGTGTCCGTAAAAGAGCATCCCAAGTCTACAGTGAGGACAGAGCACTGATCCTGGCCAGTTGACAGCCCACAGAGCAGGCATCTGACAGCTGCCACAGTCTTCATGGCAGCTCCTCCTAATCCTTCATGTTTCTTGTCTGCACAGTGTCTCATGAATATTCAAGACCTGGAAAACCCTTTACTTACATCCGGAGACACAATGAACGTGTGCAGAACCTACCTGAGCAAACACAAGGAGATGCAGTGCCGTGAAAATGTGCAAGCTGCTCAAATAGCATGTGGGCTCAGAAAAGGAAGGGGGGAAATCCCGAAATGTTCAACCCAGAGAAAAAAAGTTCTTGAAAACAGAAGCTTTAAGTGCAGTGAGCTCCTCAACCTAAGTTCTCCATTACCAGGTTGACAGCACAGAAAACATTTATTCTCTTCATGTTACATACAAAGCTCCTTACCTCCTGGCTATAGGTCAGAAGTCAATCTGACAGAGTCTCTCACTGAACCTGGGGCTCACCATTCGGGCCATGTGTTTCCATCCCTTCCTGCTATGCTGGGTGTGCAGATTTGACCTGGGCTCTCATGTGCCAGTCTCCCATCTTCTACAGGCTCATTTTCTTTTAGCACCCTACAAAGATGGCAGCTACATGCTGTACAACTGAACAAAGAGGGAGGGACAATGAGGAATGGGGGTTTTGATTATTCGTTTGTTCCTTTTTTGTTTCTGTTATGTGTGTGTGTGTGTGTGTGTGTGTGTGTGTGTTGTTTCTATTCCTTGCATGCTTTTAGCTTGCTTTGGGCCTCTACAGGCTGGGGCTTTAGCAGAGTTAGAGTTACTATTCCCCTAGTCAGTGGACATAGCTGAGTAATGTTATGTATAGTCTGAAGGCACTAAATAGAGTTAATGACAACTGAACTAACAATACAGTAGAAATTGAAACCAAATAAATGATTCCAATGGTTTAAATTCTCCAAAATCTGAGCTGCAATGAACCCCTTAACAGGGCAGCTGGGTACACGTGGAAGGATGCTGGAAGATGTGCTGGACTTTGCTAGAGGTCAAAGGAATACTCCTCCTACTGGGACTTGTCACTATCTTCCTCCCTATCCTTAGCTCACACCATTTACAAGACATGCTTTTGGAGAACTTATTTTGGAGCACAAATTTTGACAAATGGTTCAATCCTACAGTGAAACCCTTGGAAACCGAGTTCTATGGAACACTGGAAGCCAGTGTTGGGTGACTGTACCTCTAGGACGTCAATCTCTCTTTAGGTTGTACAAGGGTCCTTTCCAGTTACACAAAGCTCTAAGGAAAAAAAAAAACCCAGGGCTCAAATTCATCATGGGACTCAACTTCCTGTCACTGTGAAATTCCTCACAGGGTGGGGGTGGGGAGGAAGAAGGATAAAAGAGGGGTTGGAGTAAACGTGTCTTATATGTCTAGAGGCTTAAGTTCAAGACTGAGTAGCCATGTAGGTGCTGATGAAGTCACCAAAGGATGGTGACACAAACTGTTGTCATTCAATAAAACCAGAGTGACTAGCCTACTACATGAGCTTCAGATCCTGGATAGTGTCAAGCCTACTTGAGACAGAGCTTAGACCAAGTGTGATTTGCAGCGCCATCTGCCACCACACAACTGGACAAGTGCGCACAACTGTGCAGCACACACTTTGGGCAGAAATCTTGTGTATGATTTTAGATAATTAAAACCTAAAATATTGTTACAGACATTATGTTAAAAAGCATTTCAAATTAGGACAACATTCTCTACAAAATATTTGCTAACTTCTTAACAGGAATTTGGAAAAGTTGGGGATGAGAAATTTGGGAAGTGTTCTTGAGCTTTGTACTGTTTAAAGATATTTCAAGAAATGCCCTCAACTGTGTATTTTGGTGGGGAAACAGCATCAGTGAATCAGGGAGAAAATATTGGTAATATTGGTAATCTATCATTTTGGAAAGAGAGATCCAAGATGGATTGTGCTCAGGTGGCTCCATGCGTGTTTTTCTGCAAGGGTCACACTGTATAGGGAGGTTGTATCTTCAAATACAGCCACAATTTGAAGGAGATGTTAGGACTGCAAAAGTGAGGTCTGGAGTGGGACACAGCCCTGCTTTCACACATAAACATTCATGCTCAGTTTTTTCCTTCAAAACCTTCAAGATGTATATGAATTACTGAACTCCATAAAAACTAGCACTATTCTGGGCAAACATAATACATTAATATAAAGAAAAAGAAGAATAAAGCAAGTTGATGTACAATCAGATGGGAGAGACACACGGAGGCTCTGGCAGAAGAATGAAAGGAAGGAGCCTGAAGAGACTGAACTTACAAACTGGACAAAGATGTGGGTGTGCAGACACACCCCAGGCGGGCGTCGGAGCCGAGTACAAAAATAAGAGTAGCCGGTTCATTTTGCTGTTTCTGACTGAATCTGCCATTTCTCTGGGGATTTAGAGCTGCTTAGAGCGGAATGGAGACTGGGGGATCAACTCCTTTTGGGGACAGTTCAATGTCATTTTCAGCAGCACCCTGACAGATGGTCACCAATCTTAGCTGGAGCCGTCCCGCCCCTTTCAGGGTCTCTGGGACCCAAAGCTGCCTCATATTTGGATGGATGAGCCCTGACATACGCCGTCCCAGGCCAGGCCGGCCCTCCCGCCGTTCTCAGTGCTGCATCTCAGTGCCGTTCTGAAGTCACCTGAAGTATCTTCTTTCTCCTCTTTTATGTAACTAATTTCTAAATTTTGAAATTTCTCGCCATCTTCTCAGATTCTGTGACTTTAAAATATTGTGGTGTCCAGTCTGTCCACTTGCTCCCTAAATGGCCTGTTTGTCACATTCTATCCCTCTCCCGGCTACTTCTGTTTTGTCAGATCTGTTTTTTGAAACACCTACACCAAGTAAGTATTCTCACCTGCTAAATCAGGAGTGCTTCTGTCTGTAAATAGGACAGATAATCTATTACAATTATCACAGTTTTCTTTCTTTCTTTTTCTTTTTTAGCAGATAGATGGTCCATATTTGTGGTCATGTGGTAGCAAGTTACTGTTGTATAACAGACGACCCCAGAGTGTGACAGCTTAAACACTGTCATTGCTTCTGATCTAGGAGAGATTCGGGTGGGCTGTTCACTGTCATATGTGTTAGGGTGTCGATTAGGGCTCTAGAGCCCTGAAGATTGATGGTAACTAGATGAGGGTTTCTAAGCCATTCTAAGAATAAGAAAGTAGACCAGGGAAAAGTATACATAGAATATATATATATATATATATATATATATATATATATATATATATATATATATATGGTGTGTGTGTGTGTGTATGTATATGTATGTATGTATATGTATATGCTCAAGAGAGGAGAGAATAAGGTAGAGTAAGGTAGAGTAGTGCAGCCTGTGTGGGTGAGAAAATCATCAGGAAAGGGCCATGTTGACAAGTCATAACACTCAACACAGAGCTCTGCAAGAAACAAAAACCTCTCTTCCTTTCTACCCTGCCACATATAAACTCATCCATCCATCCACCCATTCATCCACCCATCCATTCACCCACCCACCCACCCACCCACTGATTGATAGATCGATCGATCCATCCATCCATCCATCCGTCTGCCCCATCCGTCTATCCATCCATTCACCAGCGTCTTCCAGGTGTTCTGAGTCATTGCAGTAGAAGCTCTAGGCACTAAGATGAACAAAGGCTTCTCATCCATGTGGAGCCCACAGGCTATGGGGTGCCATGACAACGGGAATGGAGTGAAGTCAGACATGAACTGGACTGGCATGGAGACACCTTATATAACCAAGGCAGGCCACTGTTATACCTCGGACTTTTAGCTACAGCTCCCCTCCCCCCACTTTCTCTTGTTAAGATAGAAACAAGGGCAGGGATGCCATATCAGTAAAGGAAAAGAAAATCTTTAAGTTCCAAAACATTAAAAAACTTTAGCCAATAGCTGCCAGCAGATCCAGCTTTTGCAAACTCCAAACCCAAAATAATATAAAATAATAATGATGATGATGATAATGATGATAATAATAATAGTCAATTCCACTGTCCTAAAGATCCAAGAGCTCAAATGACCAGGCTGCAGGTCTAAGGCCTCAGGGCAAATGCCCCACTTTCTATTTCAGGACTCAGCTTGTCAGTGGGGAAGGGATAAGGTCTACCAGATAACAGAAGCCTTTACTTTCTAGTCTCTTAGAAGTAGAAATCTTTGAAAGTAAATGTCCACCTTCTTCTACCCATTCACATCCATTCTTAGCATGGTGATGGCCATGTTTTTCCCATAGTGCCAGGGTGCATGGACTGATGGCTAGAGGAGGGCCTAGGCATACTGCGTCATACAGTACAGCAGCAGCATCAGGGCTGAGGGCTCAGAAGTAAACCTGTAGCCACCACGCAGGAGTGATGGGCAGGAGGCTGTAGTTACTGGCAATGCATTATGAAGATCAAGCCAAAGCCTGCCAGCCCTTGCACACACAGAACCCAGGGACTCCTGAGAGTCTAGACAGGCAATGCCATAATGTTTGCTTTCAGAACTCTCATGCTGGGTGCACTTGAAGAGTTTGGACAGTGGCTGATTCAGACTGATTTTCATTCTCTCTCGTGTTTCCTAGTAGCACACTGCTGTCCCTAATCACACTCAAATCTGTATCACACAAGGAAAGTGTCTTTCCTCAGACCATAGAAACCAGCCCTCAGCTGAATCAAGGCATATCTAGTGAGACTCAGTACAGTATGAAAAGCAGTATTAACACCCCAGACCTTAATAACAAGCCACAACTGACTGATGCGGTATTTATCATATAAAAATATCTCCCCCATCTGCATATGCTTACACTGTATTCTGGCTGATGGTTAACATTTATCCAACATGGTGGCTCATACTGCTGTGCACAGCTGCCCTCTGCTGGAAAGGGGCAGTGCTTTCAGGACAGCCATTGTAGCCAGGCTGTGTGGGCAGCCTGGTGCCTCTAGAATCTTCCAACTGCTTGCTCTGCAGATCCACCAGTGAGTCTGTCACCCGCGGCAACCCCGGAATCAACACCTTACTCTTTGTACGTTTCTTCATGGGCAAACGGGCAATCTACTAAGAAGCTTTCACACACAGCTGCAGGCTGGCTAAGGCTCATAAAAGCCCTGCGCAGTACAGTTACTCTACAGGAATTTGTTTTATAGGATTTTTATATTTCGCCAACCAAACAATTGGCTGAGAATGTCTAAAAAACTTTTCGATGATGGGCACCAACTAGTAGGACATTCTGGATAAAAAAAAAAAAAAAAGACAAAATGGCTGTCACTAAGTAACTTTGAATTTCGCTGATTCATACACAGGGCGGATTTCTCCAAGGACAAGCATTTGTGCCTATAGTCTCTGGTAAAAGTGGGTTAAGCAGGCTTCAGGCACGTTTTATTTATTTAAAAGTTTTAACATTATTTTATGTGTATCTGTTTCTTGGCTGGATGTATGTCTGTATATCACACACATGCCTGTTGCCTACAGTGGCCAGAAAAGAGTTTCAGATCCCCTGAAACTAAAGTTACAGTTATGAGTTACCATGCAGGTATTGAGAATAAAACCCAGACTCTATGAAAGAGCAGTTAGTGCTCCTAACTACTAAAACATGTTTTCAGCTCTCATATCTGTTTTTAACGAGCTGGTCACACAGTACAAAGGCCAGATAACTAGCATTTTTAGTATTTTTATTATACTTACATCTTTATAAAGTGAAAAATAATGAGAAGGATTAGTTATCCTTTATTACAATTATCTACCAGATATTTTTGTTTTGTTTTAAGAAGAAAAAACTATCCAGGGAGGCAGGGTGGTGCTGTTTGTTTACAACACAATCGTGTTCTAGAGATTTTAAGGTATTTTTGAAAAGGGAATGAATACACTTTGTTATTTGCATCTTGGATCAGTTATTTAAAGTTGAAGTAAGCTTACTACCTCCTTCTATGTACTTAGGGTTTCTTGTCCAAATGTGATTTAGGAATTGATGTACTTTTCCTCGGAAGCAGAATGTGTGGACCCAATACCATCCTCCCCTTCACGAGTTCTGTTTAATTTTCTGGACGTGCACCTGCTCCAAACAGCACAGGAAGTGACAGAAATCTCTACATAAAACTGGAAACGTTAAGAACAACACAGATTGAAGGCACCGAGTCACACCTCCAGCCCATCCCCCCCTGGGCAATGAGATACATCTTAAGTCTATCCCTGGCATCCAACCCTCCCATTTCTTTGGAGAGTCTCACTTAACTCTGACAGGGTCCCTGGTTTCCTCCTGACTTAACATCCTCAAGTACTAAAGTACCAAAACTCACATCTATTCCTTAAAGGGCACTGGTGTGCTTGCAACGCAATAAAGAATTCAAAATGAGAAGGGAAACATTTATTTGCTCAACAAATATTGATTATCCGATGAGGCCAGATAACTCAGTGAGTCAGATTAGCATAAAGTTACAGGACATCAGCTAATGGTATCCCACATGTCATTGAACAAGTGACAGTTGTCAGTGTTTCACCAAATGCATATTAGGAAGCTACCCACAGTGAATGACAAAGAGTGCAGCCAGGTATGCCAGGACTGTGACCAGAACGTTTGGCTGCCTACAGCTGGCTGTGTCCTCGGCAGCGCAGTTCATGCCTGGTGCTGTGACTACAGTCTAATGAAGTCACTGAACTCTGAGACTTGGGTTTGATTTGATAACTAAATAAGCCAAATAAACAAATCATGAAATACTGATTATCAATCCAAATATTTCATGGCATGAGAATAACTTTGGCTTCTCCATCAGTGACAAGAAGCAGCTTCTGGAAGGAAGGTCTGGAGACACAACTGACATGGAGTAACCCTGAACACACCACCGAACAGCACTGTGTTGACACAGCCTTGTGGTCCAACAGTCACCGGAGTAGAGCAGCCAAAGGCCGGCAGGGAAGCAGGCAGGCCTACTTCTTCATCTCCAGGATGGCGCTTCCAGGCCCACGGTTCTTAGCACTGCAGATGTTGCAGTACTGTGCGGGAGCATTCTGAAAACAACATTAAAACACGGGTTAAAAGTGTCTACGTGTACATTCAGAAATGTGATTTTGTCATCGTGCAGGGAGCTGAGGGCCCTGAAGAGGTGTAGAGGATGTTTTAGCTGGGGCAGGACTCATGCAGCTCAAAGGACACAAGCGAGGTGGGGGGACGGTGCAGTCGTAAAGTATAAGCACAAAGGCCTCAGAAACCATGGGCTAAAAATCACAAAACAGAATGCAAACAGATGTGGTGGCCCATGCTTGGTGTGTTGGTGCTGGATCCTTGGGCTCATCTCAGCCAGTGTAGACTACCCGCTGAGTCTTCTATCCCTGCTCATCTCAGCCAGTGTAGACTACCCACTGAGTCCTCTATCCCTGCTCATCTCAGCCAGTGTAGACTACCCGCTGAGTCCTCTATCCCTGCTCATCTCAGCCAGTGTAGACTACCCACTGAGTCCTCTATCCCTGCTCATCTCAGCCAGTGTAGACTACCCACTGAGTCCTCTATCCCTGCTCATCTCAGCCAGTGTAGACTACCACTGAGTCCTCTATCCCTGCTCATCTCAGCCAGTCCAGACAACCCACTGAGTCCTGTAATCCGGAGAGAAGAACCTTGCAAAGTGAACAGCTCCTGAGAAGGGCTATCTGACATAGTCATCTGGCCTCTACATGTATGTACAAACACATGCACATGACATAGAAATGCAAAGTGGGTGGAGTGGGGACATCACAGAAGAGCCAGCTCTGTATAGTGGGGATAACAGGATCTTCACACACAAGGCAGGCCGAGAAAACCCCACTAATTTCAAAGTGTTTTCTACCACACAGAACACTGCTCTGGAGGCATCAAACCAACACCATGGATTCACGCAAGTGGATATGCTTTTATGTGACCCATAGTACACTGTATCTGTCACATTTGAAATATAAACAATATACCTAAGTGATAAAGCTGGCTTCTGAGAAGACTCCTGTACCCTCTTCAGAGACCAGAACCCATACTCAAATCCTTCTGTTCTGGTTAGCTTTTAAGTCTTTCTCTCAACTTGACACAAGTAACAACCCTCAGAGAAGAGGAATCTCAGAGGAGCTGCCTCTATTACGTCGGCCTGTAGGCATATCTGTTGGGCATTTTCTTAACTGATGAGGGAGGGTCAAGCTCTGCAGTTAGTAGGCATATGGTCCTAGGTTAGATAAAGCTGGTTGAATAAGTATCAATGTTCTTTATGGTCTCTTCTTCAGTTCTTGCCTCTATATTCCTGCCTTGGCTTCCCTCCATGATGGACTCTAACTTGTAGGTCAAAACCAACGAACGAACGAACCAACCAACCAACCAACCAACCAACCAACCAACCAACCAGCCAGCCAGCCAGCCAACCAACAGAAACAAACAAACCCAAAACCCCAAAACCCTTTCATGCTAAAGTTGGGGTTTTGTTAATGTTGTTTGAAATTAACAGACAAACTAGAACATCTTTATATACAAAGGCAGACAGTTTATGGATATTTCCCATATGTTTAAAATATCTCTGGATATAGAATACAATGTAATGCTTATAAACAGTTATACTTTTCTTTAGGGAATAAACACACACAAAAAAGGAAAAGTGTACGTTTAGTACAGTGCAGCTTTTCTCCAAGATTGCTGATGCAAGGTTGGTTCAATCCATGGATGCAGAACCCAGAGATTGAGTAAGATGCAGAGGACCAAGTGTCTTGTGTGTCAGAATTAAGAAAGCCGGAGCCATAGGGTGGTGGGTTCTAGTCGTGGTTTCTGTGATTACATCTCTTTTCCTTTGGCAGCGATTGGCTGACAACTTACCAGACTTGGCATAGGTAGGCACTCCTTGTGGAACATGTGCCGACAATGGAAGACCACCACGCTGAAGGGTTTCGCTGCATCTACAAGGGGCAGGGACAGAAGGAGAGAAACTCAGTGCAACAGGCAGACCAGGAAAGAGTTAACCCAGCTTTGAGCGAGATTCCTAGCAACAGGCTCCACTTGACAAGGCTTCTTTACAAAACACCTTGAGGGGCGAGGAGCCCAAGCACAGAACTGAACTAAAGCCACCTTGTTATAACTACAATTTACAGGATACTTACTTGGCCTCAGCATCAGTTACCACAGTAACAAATGTAGCAGAATTGCACAGCAAATGGGATGCACATTTGAAAAAGTAAGATATATGTGTCCCTGTGTGTGTCCTGACCAGCATGCCAACTCACACATACTGAAATCCAGTGTGTAGCTTGAAAAAAGAAGAGTTTTTTCAGTTCACCTTTGCTGAGGCCGGAGGCAGAACTGGGTTAGGATCCCGGGCTCTCTGCACCTAACTTCTGGTTAGTCAGGTCCACTCCCCTGCTTCTGTTGTGTGGCTGGATGAGCTCTGGTAAGACATACTGCCTGCCACAGGAGAGGCTGAGGATTGAACTTCGCAGGCCACTCGCGACTCCCTTCACTGAAAGGCCACCTAAAGGGCTGTGGTTTACAGAAAATGCTAACCCGCTCCCTCGGGAAGAGCGCTTGTGTGAAATGACTTCCCAAGCTCTATGAGGTGTGGGACACACAGTTCCTATCACCAGTGCCTGTGAACATTGACACCTTGGAGCTTTCCCATTCTAAACTTGCATTTTAAAGAACCCTGACAACGATGCTTTTCTGCTCTCAAATTATGAGTTTGCTTTTCTCATGTCTGGATAATCTTTTGGTACAGATCACTTTATTATTATGACAATCTACCAAGAAGAAGAGACAGAAGCTTCAGTCAGTATTTCTACGAGGATCGTCTGGGTACCTAGAAGTGCAGTGACGATGGAGCCACTCCTCACTGACCCCAGACATCCGTGTGGAGATTCTGACTCAGAGCAGAACTATGTGGACGGATAGTTAGGTTTACATCTCAGCCCCTAACAGGCTGAACTGGCATCGCCTTGTTGGAAACACTGGCTCTCAGGCCAACAGGCCCCAGAACTGACCACCGCAGGGTGTGAAGAACCTGTGGGTTCTGGCAAAGCTTCCATCTGCTGATAATGACTGTCAGGAACGGCAGCATTCACAAGAGCAGGGAAGGAGTTTAAATCCTTCATCTGTGAAGCTGTATAATTTTCAGGCAGTAATTAGCTAATTTAAAAATCTTCATTCCACTCAAAATGAACATGTATTTGGGAAATGATTTTCCTTCTAAGCACCTTACCTGTTGGGAGGATGGGAGAAAGGCACGATTCACAGATATTCTCTTCTGTAAGAGAACACACACATCACAGGTTAAGCACATTGCCATTTGCTTGGCCTCTCTGGGAAGCATGGCACAGGGCTCAGGGTGTCCTTCCAGATTTACCCACCGTCAACCAGAACGCCTTTCATTTGGGTTCGGTGCATTTTTTTCAGTAACGACAAAGAGTCAGCTACGAGGATTTTCTTGCAGCCTTCCCGAAGCAGAATCTAATGCACATGTTTAAAAGGAAAGTGCATTTAGTAAGTCAAGTATGTGCTCATTTAGCTCAGGAATCATACAGTACCAGACACTAACTCCATTTAGTAACTCAAGTGTGTTCATCTGAGGAATCATACAGTACCACAGACACTAACTCGCTCTTTTGCCCACCAAACATTGTCCAGTAAGCCAGGTATTATTCCTTGAAATTTATTTGTTTTTATGAGTACATTGTGGTATTAGTAAAATCAAACACAAATTTCAAAGTCATGTAGAGACTAAAATTCTATTGCTATCTCACAGGCTTCTGTACTTTCTATGTGGTTGCCATAGAGGACCATGGGTATTTGCTGGTACTTTGGTTTTTTAATGACTTGGAGTCTAACCTTCAGATCTTTGCACAGCATGGAAGACTTGTCATTTCAAAGTCATCTAGTCATTTAATAAACCGATCTACTCTCTGACAAATGTTGGGTCCACAATGAGCAAGGCAGTAGATGCATGAGAAATGTGCAGAGAAGCCTGTGACTACCTGTGCCTGTAGGTCATGTGCTCCAGTGCCCCGTTGGTTTCTCAGTTCAAAACCCAGATATGCAATTTTCTTCCACAGTGTAACATGACATCACTGGGAACGGGAGAGGGTGCAAGCAGCCATGGCTCTCCATGGCAACCTAACAATGGCCTGGGTTCCTCTGCAAACCCTAAGAACACCAGCCCTGGGTGACTCCAGCTAGAGACTGTTCCCGGTCGGCTCTGGGTGACTTCAGCTACAGGCTGCTTCAGTTACACGACAGAACACATTTGGGACCCACACTGATGGATACAGCCCTGCACCTGTGGCTTTCAGTATTTCCAAGAAGCAAGGCTTCCTGATTTTAATCTTCTTACCTCTTCTACTACTTTTTGATACTACTTTTAGAGGAGCTCTCCTCCATTTTCATCCTTCTTATGAAAATGTGTTTTATTCTACAGAGATCCTCCTGGCCCAACTCCCCAAAAATGCTAGGTTTATAGATGTCCTTAAATTTAACTGCCCTGTCAGATTCTGCTAGAAATGCAACATTATTTTTGTTTTCTTCAAAAAAAGATGTTAAGGTTTTTATCAGAAGTCATTACAGCATACAGAAAGAAGAGGGAAAACAGTATACCAAGAAAGTAGTCTACAAAATACCAATGCTGACAAACTTTCAGAAAACTGGTCAGTAAGTCTGGGAGGCTGCTAGCCTCCAACATCAAACTACTAAGCTCATTTTCAGCCCCTCCAGTAGGGGGGTGTGGGCTCTGGAAGCACTGTGACAATGTCCAGGGCACAATGGCTAAACAGTGATGGATGGAGGGTCTAACCTGTGGAACAAACTTAGGCCACAGGCTGCAAAGAAAACGGAAAAGCCTAAGGACAAAGCAGGTACAACATGTCTGCTTACAGACAGTATTTGCCAGGAGCAAAGTCAGTTGTCAAGAGTCAAGAACCCAAGAGAAGGAAAAGTATAGTGATACTTTTGTCTAATTTGATCAAAATCCAAGACTCTGCACCGAGAGAGAGAGAGAGAGAGAGAGAGAGAGAGAGAGAATTCTAGGTGTCACTGATATGACGCAGTAAAGCAGTAATCAGAAGGTGTTGTCCTTTGACAACAACAGTCGTTGACTCAGCATCAGCAATAGTCTCAGGAAACCAGGGAGCCAGCGCCCTCACACATCTGCACTCTGCTGTGCCAGCGCCCTCACACATCCCCACACTGCTCTGCCAGTGCCCTCACACATCTGCACTCTGCTGTGCCAGTGCCCTCACACATCTGCACTCTGCTGTGCCAGCTCCCTCACACATCCGCACACTGCTGTGCCAGTTCCCTCACACATCCCCACACTGCTGTGCCAGTGCCCTCACACATCCCCACACTGCTGTGCCAGTGCCCTCACACATCCCCACACTGCTCTGCCAGTTCGCTCACACATCCCCACACTGCTGTGCCAGTGCCCTCACACATCCGCACACTGCTCTGCCAGTTCCCTCACACATCCGCACACTGCTGTGCCAGTTCCCTCCCATATCCGCACACTGCTGTGCCAGTGCCCTCACACATCCGCACTCTGCTGTGCCAGCTCCCTCACACATCCGCACTCTGCTGTCAGTGTTCTCATTTCTCTGTTGCTTCCCTCTGATGTCACTTTCAGAAACAAAAACCAGTTTTTACTGTTAGATAGAAGAAAGGAAGAGGTAGGGCTGGTTCATGTATGGAGCAGACAGATATGACAGAAAGAGTCTGAAGAAAGGTCACTTCATTCTATGAGGAACAACAACAGGAGTGGAATACCAACGGGAAGGAGTGGCTTCTCCTTAGGCATGGGATGGGGAGAACCATGAAAAATACCCAAAGGAAAATGACTCTCGTTTCCTTTCGGAAGGTGGTAGAAGTTCTTCACTATGATTCAGTCTGGACTGGCCGCCATGACAGGAGCATGGAGGAGCCAGGGACCAGGATGGAACACGCAAACCAGCAGCTTAACTGTGCGTGTGGCCTTCCAGACTGATGAGTGCATTAAGGCGACAGGCTTATGAGCTGAGATATCTCTGCATCTACAAGATCTCACCATCTGGCCAGCAAGAGCTGCATGATTATCAATCCGGCTTAGCAATACTTTTGGTGTAAGAACTCTGTCCAAGATAAACTACTGCCTTCCCTCAACTGGATAATACCATTTCTATCTCGAAAAATACTGACATTGCTCAGAAGGAATATTAACCTTTTAGAGACTCTTCTTCCTATTCTCCCAGATTATCCACATTTAAAGGCCAACTTCCTGCCTCGCCCTCTCAGCTCTTGTTCCTCTGGACTTTCCCACTGCCCTTTGTTTAAAGAAACGAGCTCTGACTACAGACGATGGTCCACGTTCTATGAAAAAGCTGAATGGGAACTTCCTTATGGCACTGACAACTGACAAGAGACCTGAGGTTTGCTCCGTATTTTCTTCCCGATTCCTCCACAGCACATCACCATGGATAACAAACCCAAGGAAATGGAAAATTCTAGCCTCACATATATTTCACAAAGCAGCAAAGAGCCACATATCAGAGAAATCATTATGGTTCCAAAGAAACAGCTGCTGTGGGGGCTGCGCTAGAAAAACTGCCAAGTTTCCGCAGTTTCTATTTGAAAAGACTCTCAAGGCTGGGATTTTGCTGGCCTTGCCTTATTCAGTTTGCATGTCCTTGTCCTTGGAATGCCACTGTCTGCCAGCCACCTAGCTTCCAAGCCCCATGACTTTCCTCACTTGCAGCCTGGCCATGGTCACTGGTGTCATGGGCTTCAATTCTGCGTGGGCAGCTTTGCGCTGGCTGGATTATTACCAAAAATGACTAAGCCCAGGTAGAAAAAAAAATGGGAAGAAAATCCAAAGGTTTGCTTTTTAGTTAAGAACGAAACACTTTAAAATCATGAGTGTATTTAATTCATAACAGAATTTTAGGACTAATGGACCAAGAGCACGATGGCTGGCATTGGCCACTGCAGCACTCCAACGTGGTGACAAGATCCAACGGAAGTAAGTTGTAAAGAAAAGAATCATTTGGTTTTAAAAGCTTACTTTAGAAATCTGAGAGTTTAAAAACTATTTCAGGAAGAATACGAAGAGGTTAGATAATAAGAGTGAAATCTGTCCCCCTACAAAAAAAATACAAAAAAAAAAAAAAAAAAAAAGATGAGCAAGACAACTGTTGATGTCTGTAAATCGACTTGTGTCTTCAATTTTACGCGGGAAACTATGTGGGGACCACAGCAAATGTTTACTTAGTGCAGGAGAACACCTCTGCAGACCTGGAAAGGACCGAGTGCCCTGGGGGACGGGGACTCATTCCACACCACTTGCTGACCTGCACAGGCTCAGGCCTCTGCTTACAACAGGGGCTCAGAGGGGCAGTCCAGGGCAGTCCTGGTGCCTCCTGCCTCTTTAGGAAGAAGTTTATCCAGGCTGGCTGTCTTTCTCCTGAGGTGTAATCATAATGGAAAGGCCAGGAAGTGGTCCCCATTGGCAGAGCTTTGAGGGATTATGTGTTAGAGCTGATGCAGTCCCGAATGAAAATGGCATGGCATTTCCTCTGAGGGCCTGGGTTTAAAACTAGCTCAGTATTTTCCTATAGGAATATGTCATTAATTTTCTGGAACCTCAGTCTTTTACTCTGTGCAATGGGGCTAATGCTAATTATAGACCCACTATGGACCTAAGAATGTCTGTCAAAGTGAAGTGTCTAGTAACAAAGTACTCATTCCTAGCTTCCTCGGCATCCGAGGGACTGAGCATGCTCAGTTCTGTTCCCTTTCAGAACTGTCTTGTCACAAAGTAGGAAACATTCACATGAGAAGAGCTGTTCCGGTTTCCTCGGCATCCAAAGGACTGAGCATGCTCAGTTCTGTTTCCTTTCAGAGCTGTAGGAAACGGTCACATGAGAAGAGCTGTTCCGGTTTCCCATAACTACTCCCCTCTTTGAGTTAACAGCTGGCTGCTGCAGTCTCTCTCCCCTTATAGAACCCTAGGTCCTCAATGCGTAGTGTGTTTGAGAAGGACACTGAGACTTCATGGCAGCACACCTGTGACCAAGGCCCTCTGTGTAAAGGCTCTGCATGTCATGCTGAGTGTCCTACACAGGATGCTTGCATTCAGAGACCTGCAATGCTACCCTCAGATCTGGGACATTTATGGACTTGTACTCTCATTATAAATGAGAACATACATTATAGCTTTATGCAACAAAGATCAATACAATGAAATAAAAATACGCCTTTGAGAAGCCTTCTGGGAACAACACAAGGCTCCAGAGACCTGGAATATTTTTAAATGATCCCTTGATAGGTTGCTTAGACAAGGAGATAAATAAATGGCCATTAATAAAAATTAACAGGAGAGAGAGAGAGCGCACAACTAGTGTGGTGGTTCTCCCGAGTCTGCCCTTCCCATCCCTCTTCCTCTTAGTAGCAGTGTTTCTACCCAGAGGCTGATGGGTAACAATGGCTTTCTGGACCCATTAGGCAAAAAATTCTGGGTCTCCACCGAACTGCATATGTACATGGACTAAGGAAAAGCTCTCTATACATTTATAGTTAGGAAGATACTGGTTTACCATTACTCGAGTACCATTTTTATGTGAAGCATCTGTTTTGTATCTAATGCTCTGTATGTCAGCTGACTCAGTACTATGCAAATCTGTTCACAGAAAGAGTAGTGAGACTACAGCAGTGTGTGTGAGCTTCAAGAAAAGAGCACAGTGAAGGTCTTTGCTGCCATCAGCATTATAGGGACCTGGCAACAGAAGCCTGGTTTCACCTCAAAAGCCCGGCTCTAAGCACCAGTCTAAGCATCCCACCATCCCACAGGTGCCACCATGGCTAAGACACTCTGCCATACACTTAGACTTGATGCCTCCAGCATATTCTGCTATCCCTCAGTAAGGAAGGGCCCACCAAAACACAGGACACTGTCAATCTTACTCACAGGGGATGAAGGGCATCACGAGGTTGGATATGGTACCATTTTCTCCCAAAACCCATTTCCAAGCCTGAGATGATGCTTCCTTATCTGGACCACTGTTCTGCATACCTAGGGAACTGCAAAATGTAGGCATTTCTCTGTTCCCTGCTCCCCCCTATCGGTCAGTTCTTAGACCCTTGCTCTCTTTCTCTTCTTTCTTCCTTGAATAATTTCCCTAGGATTATCAGAAACCCTCCAAAGGCTTTGGGTATAACTATGAGTCTAGGATTAGGCCTCGGTTCTTTGTCTCAACTTGACACATACTTCTTAACTAACCACCCCTATACAGTTCCAAGTGAAGGTTCTGGACTGTCCACCCAAGTCTACAGAAAAAACCTTCTCCTTTCAAGTTGTGCCTTGCAGTCAGACCACAGTTCCCCGAGGACCATGAGGATGCTGACATTTCCTCTGTCGTCCCCCTTGTCTGCACCAGCCATTTCTTAGAGTCCATTTGGTTAATTCCTCAAGGCTCCGGCTTCTCAATTTCTCACCTGATTCTACTCTGACCACCTTTATCTCCATCCCATTTCTGAATATCTTCACTACAGCTATGAGGTTGCTAAGCAACAGTATCTAGAGTACCATCTGTTATCTGTTCTGCCGGTTTTCTTGTTGATTCTTGGTACATCACCCTGAGTTCAGCAGGCAGTCCTTTACTAGCATATTAATTATTTATAGGAAAATATGGGTTCCATTTTTCTTATCACAAATTTTGAACTAAAGGGCTAATAGAGAAGCATCATTGTACCAATCAGACAAAGGCTGATTAGATCCTGTGTTTAAGTGTGTTTCTGAGACCAGATTCCTTCAATGGCTGCAAAATTATTCCGTGTGTTTGAAGATATATTTTAATTAGATACAATATTTATTTTCTCTAAGAACATTTTTGTGGTCCGTTCAAGAAGCCGTTGTGCCTTACTCTCATGCCTTTTTCTGTGCTGTATTTACACACAGTGAAAAAGCTTCCTGCAGCTGAGATGCTCTTCGGTTTCTATATTTGAACAGGTTTCCAAATATCAAACTGCAGTCTCACCAGCAACCAACTGGCTTACAAATACTTATCGAGAAGTGAATGAGTCCCCACTGAGATGCCCATTTGTGTGACACTTACCTGCAAGTTATAATCTTGTAGAATTTTAACCAAGGAATCCCTCAAATTGGGAATCTCCATTCCTTCCTTAATTCTGTGGATCAAGAGAATCGGGTCCACATGTGTGCCAATGTTGTTCAACAAGCCCGTGATAAATGCTACAAAACACCATGTTAAGATCAAAAACATGAGCAATTTTAGAATGCTCTTTGTTCACAATCCATCTTTAGATCAAAAGTAACTGAACCTATTTCTTCAAGAAATGTGTTAAGAAGTGTGAATTTATTAACCCTCAAAACCAATCCTCTTTGAGTTACACTCATAAGAACTAACTTCCTCTAAGACAAAAGGAGAAACTGAGAACATTTTGGAAAAGTTAAGTGACCCCCTTTGTTCATGCCTCTTCCAAACTGTTTTTACTGTCAGAGTGCAGGTAGCACAGAGAACCTCTGGTCACCCTGCAATTATGCACTAGTATTTTGCAAGGTTAGCATACACTGTGCTTTCCTTGTACAGACAGAGGACGTGAGAGTTTTACCTTATCTATGGTCACAAAACTCAAGTTACAAACATGTTAGGTATCTTGCAAGATAGAAAGTCTTAAAGGCTGATTTTAAATGAGAATAGAACCAACTTAAAAGCAGCCACTACCAAAATCACGGTAAAGCTGCAGGGGGAAGGGAGAGCCAGTGCAAACGGATGAGCTGGGCAGCAGCACTTAAGAACTGGTGCAGTACTGTGCGGATGGAACAGGGCTGGAAAGGAGCCCTATTACAGTTCCAAACCTCGGAACTTCCACTTCTGGATTTACAGTGGATGCTTTACTACTAAGACTTCATTACATTCATTTATCTGTTTATTCATCTATATTAATTTGTGTGTGTGTGTGTGTGTGTGTGTGTGTGCGCATGAGAGAGAGAGAGAGAGATTGAGTGGAGGTTAGAGTGTGTGTGGAGGTTAGAAGTCAGAGGACCACTTAAGGGAATAGTTTCCTTCCACCCTGTGAGTCCTGGGGATTAAAGTCCTTGATCAACCCACTTGGTCATAATTTAGCCCAGTGTATCCTGAGATACTTCTTCCTCACATAACTGGCTACAATCTACACTGACAAAATTATAAATATAATTATATTATAATTAGATAGTCTTTGGCTTACGTGGTTTGTCAATGGAATAGAGAATCAGATCTTCCCAGAGCTCTACATCGTCTTGTTCCTTGGCAAACTCAATTGCTTTATCAACATCATGCAGTTCCTCCATAATCATCTTGAGGGCACTTCGACTGTTTCCCATTCGGCCTAGGTAGGTTGAAGAAGTGTAGGATACGTTATTCATTTAGAAAAGGAACAGCATGTTTCTTTATTGGTTTGCAAAGTTCGAAAGCTAAGACTAAGGCTGACTTTCTGAAGTGACAGTAGCATTTCCTGTCATTTCCTGTTTATGTAGTGCTCATACTGTGTGAAATATTTTTATGGTGTTATGTGACTGACATCATTCACTCTCCCTACGACTCTAGGCAGGATACTCTATTAGAGTCCACACTTCATTTTAAATATTTTCTTTATTTATACATTACTTATTTTTATGTATATGGGCATCTTGTGTTTGTCTGTGCACCATGAGTGTGTGCCGGTGCCCATGGAGACCAGAAGGCATTGTACCCCTCTAGAACTAGAATTGCCGAATAGCAGGGAGTCACATTTGCCCTGGATAGCCAGGGGTTGAACCTGGATCTTCTGGAAGATCAGCAAATGCTATTAAATGCTGAATTATCTTTCCAGCCTAAAATACTGAATATTTGTAAAACATTTTCCCCTTTCTTTGTTTTCCTCTTTTTTTGAGTCTGAGCTTCACTATGCAGCTCTAGCTAGTCTCAAACTTACTAGGTAGACCAGGTTGGCTTTCAACCGAGAAATCTGCTTATCTCCACCCCTTGAGTCTAGGGTGAAAGGCATGTGCCACCAGGCCAGGCACTAATATTACTTGTCATTTATTTATGTACTTTTAATACAAGAAGGAATACAGTATTTTGCCTTGGCAAGATCAGGTAGCCACTAAATGGCACAGTGGAGTTTGAGGTAGGTCTGCTGGATTCTGCCTTTCCTCTTAGAGGTATGCAATTTCTTTTGGATTTCAAATTCTGATACAGTTAAGATTTTGAAAGAATTTGGAAATCATTCTGTCTCTTCTGCTCATTCATCTCCTGGAACTTTCTAATTTCCACAGGCTGTTACTAGAGTTCATGTAGAAGGCCAACTGTGTGGCTAAGGCTTATTATATTTAGCCTTGTCCCATGCAGGGACCCGTAAAAGGTCATGAATTAAGTCATCTACTATTTCTATTATGACAAATATGAATTCAAGCAGATACTTCTGGAAGAATACAGCTGGGAGGAATAAATGGATGAGCGACCTGAAGTTGGGAAGAGTAGTCCCAAACCATGCTCAAGTAGAAAAGACAGCCTCAAGTAGTTCTCCTAAGGAAAGCAGATCTAGGGCTGATGCTGAACATCCATGAATTAGCCACTCTATACACAGGAATAGGTTGGCTAATTTTCAACCAAGGCCAGAGAAGCCAGTGAGTGGTGTGTGTAAGAAAGCTGTGGTGTGGGAAACACGGGAGGTGGGCAGAGAAATGGCTCACTCTATGCACAGCTTCCTCATGAGACAGATCCTGAGTAAGCCCCCACTGCTCTCAAACACTCCGGAAGACAGGAAGACAGGGAAGTCTAGTTCCCAGGTGTATATTTTACACCAGCTATGTATGTCTGGAGGTGGGAGCCAGAGGGAGAGGACACTGAGAGCTATAACATCAAGAATCTCTCTTGTTCCAAAGCCTAATAATATTCTAGCTATTAAGGGTATGAGTTTTGAAAACGATTTGTTTCCTATCAATGTGTGGTAAAAATGAGCCATTTATAAACTAAAGGGAGAAACAACCCAAATATGTCAGCCCATCTATAGTTCTATCTGTTATGAAGTGTGACACACGTTTGCTTCTTGCTTCTTTTACTGCACATTTGCTAGATGTTCTTTCTCACAGATGGCTCCAATAACTCACGGTACTCTACTGTGCCCTGGACTTCCCTTTTCCCTGTATCATGTTTTTATATAAAGTAAGCCCGAATGTCCACAAATCTGTGTCCATTCTTAGACACTTCACAACAAATCCTAACCCATTCCTTTATCTATGAGACTAAAATGAACAAACACTACTTACTCAGAAGGTAAACTGTCTCTTCTACGAAGTTTCTTTGTTGGCAGATCTCAAGAGCCTTTAATCAAAGCAGGGAGAAACATTACTATGGACTACCACACAGGAAAACAATATTAAGAGAGCCACTTAAAGTTACTTACAAAACTTGAAAGATTTTTTTTCTTAAAAAAAAAAAAAAGAACAAAAAGCCCCACATCTGTCAACCTCTGGATAACTTTTGACGTACCCAATGGAACCGAGGGCACGGAGAACACCACAGCCTTCTATAAGTAGAAGCAGAAGCAGTGCTGGGAGGAGCTTACTCCCCATTGGACGTCTGAAGGTTATAGTGCTGCGTCCAACCGAATCTATAGTCACCTTATAAACTGTCTCTTCACGGATAGTACAGACGAATGGTGTCCTGATGAGCAGCACGATTGTTCTAAATCAAATGGCATAAATTTACTGTGCTCTCCCTGCTGGATACTGAGGGGTCATACTGAAACAAGGAAGCAAAGGGGAGGATGACGGTGACATGCCATGATGACACTCAGGAAGACAAAGGAGCCAAGTAGCAAAGAAGCAGAAGAGACAGCAAGTCCACTGGAAGCTCTTGGGTACAAATACGGTGACAGAAATGACCACATACATATCTTTCCATGACTGGCACAATGCAGCGGGGAGGGCCATGTGCACGGAGAGGCAACGCTGAAGTCATGCGGTTCTCTTGTGACAAGCTCCATGGAAAGGTAGCATTAGAGTCAGGTACTGTTGAAATCACATCTCACAGACCACCCTCCTGAGTCACCTGCGTGGTAACTTACAACCTTGTCCGGCATCTTAGTGTGGCTTTATTGTCTCTGACCACCTCTGCAGTGCTCGCCTTTCTGAAGCTTCCTTCTCACTACTTCCTACCCTAGGAAGGACTGGAGACATACATTGCCACAGATCCCACATTGGACAGACACTATAGGCATTCCTCCAGCTTCATACAGCATGTGGTCTCACAGTTCTTTATCATTATGAAAGCTAATCAGTCACCACATTAGTCATGTGACTTCCCTCTGCACAAACCACATGTGCACCAAGCCCTAGGCTTAGCTCAGTGCAGAGCGCACAGTGGGTTATAACGAATACTTTTTCAAATGAGGAGCCAATAAAAGTTTCAGAATAAGTTAACGGGGTTGCATATTTAAAGTAGTTATTTAGAAGTCATTAATCAACCAAGTTGTTCTGAAAATAATCAAAGGCATAAAAAGAAGAGCTTGAGTTAATTATCCCTTTCTGCTCCGTGATCTACCTTAGAAAACAACAGCTAGAGCTAGACTTGATATTTTGATGTTTGGTACATTTTTCCTGTAGACGATATTTAAATCATGTAAGTAATGGGTGAGGGTGGAGGATGACCACAAAGATCAATGCACATAGGTAGGTAGGTAGGTAGATAAATAAATAAATAAATAAATAAATAAATAAATAAATAAATGGTAGCATCACCATAGTCTAGAATCAAGATGAAACCAGGATGTTTCAGATCACATGTGTCACTTAAACCAGAACTGAGCCTCAATTGAATGGTTCATTACAGAAGCCACTTACTCTTAAGTAGTTACTATAGTTCACATTAATTTGCCATGTTTTAGATCCTCAATGGTCATGCCCCCTCACGGATAGTCAGAGCCTACTGAGCACACCACCTAACACTGTTACTGCTTATATGCATTGTTATGTCTGCAATTTCATGCTGGTCTCTGGCCAGTTCAACAGGTCCTGTTATACAGAGGACAGCTTCCTAGGTTGTCAAAATGTTTATAAATGGATGCTAACAGTATCTTAAATTATTCTCCTTAAAAATGGTGAGACTCTAGGAATATCTAGGAATTTTAGTGAAACATAAAAATAAAGTATTTTCAGAACAAATGTGACACCATCTTTATTTTACATTCTCTAATGTTCGAACACTGTGATCCCTCTAGAGGACTTTAGAGGGAAGAACAGATAGGCAGAGAGATACCCCCTCACACACAAAGAGAATAGAAATTTTAGGAAAAATAAAGGTAAAATGTAAAATAACTGACAGAAATTTAGTAGAAATAGATTCACACATAGCATTCTAACTCTCCTTGTTTGATTCAGCAAAAAGGTAAAAGGGAAATTTCAGGGTATTAGAAGAAATTCTGTCAACTGTAATTAAACTATGACTCCTATCTAGCCTTGACTCTGATGTATCCTAGCTAATCTTTCTCTAATCCTTTAGTGGAATTGTATCACCTTTGTGTCAATGGTGTGCTTACCCAAATTACACACACTGTCGCCTCATGAATGTTGTTTAATATGAGATCATACATTCAGTTATAAACCTGCCAAAGCTAAAAGGATTGCAATATCCCTTAGGCATGATTTAATCATAGGTTCATATCTGTAAATTATAGACCGAAGACATGTTTGCAGCTGTATTTTTCTTGATGCTCACAATGCTAAGGAATACCTTTGCTATTGTTTTAATTAACATTTTAAAGCTGAAAAACAGTTCCTCAGCATAGTGAAGAATAAGAGCCTAAGGTTAAGAGGCCTACTTTCCTTGTCTGCTCTCAGCTTCTTAGCCCTGGCCTACAGCTGCCCCATGTAAAACCCCAAGCATAACCAACAACCACCCCATTCATACCCCAGTCCTAGCCTACAGCTGCCCCATTCACACTCCTGGTCCTAAAGCTGCCCGCTTTGCACCCTCAGTCCACAGCCACTAGTTCACACTTCTACTAGCCTACAGCCACTCAGTTCATACCCCAAGCTGTAGCTGCCCTGTTCATACCCTGTTCTGAACCTACAACTACCCTGTTCACACCCTCAGGCCTAGCCTACAGGGGCTCAACTTATAACCCTAGTCCTACCTTCTGGTTTCCATCTGCACCCCACAGCTAAGGCTGTTCTACAGCCCTCCATAACCAAATCCTGCCTGGAGAGAGCTGATCGCCCGAGAGTGACGATATACCTAAGATCACAAGCTAACGGACCCACAGGAAAGACAAGCTCCAGTCAGAGACAAGAACAACTAATACCAGAGATAAGCACATGGCAAGAGGCAAGTGCAAGAACCTGGGCAACAGAAACCAAGGCTACTTGGCATCATCAGAAACCAATTCTCCCACCACAGAATGTCATGAATACCACAACACACCAGAAAAACAAGATTTAGATTTAAAATCATATCTTATGATGATGATAAAGGACTTTAAGAGGGACATAAATAAATCCCTTAAATACAGGAGAACACAAGTAAACAGGTAGAAGCCCTTAATGAGGAAACACAAAAATCCCTAAAAGAAATACAGGAAAACACAATCAAACAGTTAAAAGAATTGAATAAAACCATCCAGGATCTAAAAATGGAAATAGAAACATTAAAGAAATCTCAAAGGGAGACAACCCTGGAGTTAGGAAACCTAGAAAAGAGATCAGGAGTCATAGCTGTAAGCATCACCAATAGAATATAAGAGTTAGAAGAGAGAATCTCAGGTGCAGAAGATACTACAGGAAACATTGACACAATAGTAAAATTCAAAAAGCACCTAACCTAAAACATCCAGGAAATCCAGGACACAATGAGAAGACCAAACCTAAGGATAATAGGTATAGAAGAGAGTGAAGATTGCCAACTAAAAGGCCCAGTAAATACCTTCAACAAAATTATAGAAGAAAACTTCTCTAACCTAAAGAAAAAGCTGCCCATAAACATGAACAAAGCCTACAGAACTCCAAATAGATTGGACCAGAAATTTCTCCCATCACATAATCAAAACACCAAATGCACAAAACAAAAAAAGTCTATTAAAAAGGTCAAGTAAGATATAAAGGCAGACCTATCAGAATCACACCAGACTTCTCACCAAAGACTCTAAAAGCCAGAAAATTCTGAGCAGATGTCATACAGACCCTAAGAAAACAGAAATGTCAGCCCAGCAAAAGTCTCAATTAACATAGAAGGAGAAACCAAGATATCCCATGACAAAACCAAATTTGCAAAGTAACTTTCTACAAATACATCCCTACAAAGGATAATAGATGGAAAACTCTAATGCAAGGAAAGAAACTATACCCTAGAAAAAGCAAGAAAGTAATCTTCTTTCAACAAACCCAAAAGAAGATAGCCACACAAAAATAATCCCAACTTTAACAACAACAACAACCAGGAAGAAACAATCACTATTCCTTAGTATCTCTTAACATCAATGGATTCAATTCCCCAATAAAAAGACACAGACTAACAGACTGGATATGTAAACAGGACCCAGCATTTTGCTGCATTCAAAAAATGCACCTCAGTGACAAAGACAGACTCTACCTCACAGTAAAGGCTGGAAAAAAATTTTCCAAGCAAAGGGTCCCAAAAAAGAAGTGGGAGTAGCCATTTTAATATCAAATAAAGTCAACTTTCAAACAAAAGTTATCAAAAAAGATTGGGAAGGGCAATTCATACTCATCAAAGGAAAAATCTACCATGATGAACTCACAATTCTGAACATCTATGCTCTAAATGCAAGGATACCCACATTCATAAAAGAAACTTTACTGAAGCTCAAAGTACTCAATGCACCTCACAAAATAATAGTGAGAGATTTCAACACCCTACTCTCATTAATGGACATATCATGGAAACAGAAACTAAACAGAGATACAGTGAAACTAACAGAAGTTATGAATCAAATGGATTTAACAGACATCTATAGAGCATTTCATCCTAAAACAAAAGAATATACCTTCTTCCCAGCACCTCATGTTACCTTCTCCAAAACTGACCATAAAATTGGTCACAAAACAGAACTCAACAAATACAAGGGACTGCTTTGAATCAGTTGCTGGGTTTCCAATTTGATATCTCTATTTCTCTGTTTCATCTTTCAGCCTCCTTGGTCCCAGAGTGAATTGGGACTTCTCCATTCAGATAGAACTTGTTCCTCTGATAGCTTCCTGGAGCCTCAGTAGTCTTTCAAGACATCCAGACCCTCCTGCTGGGAACTCCTAGCTTACCTCTGCAGAAATTCTTGTGTGTGTTCTTGCAGCATTTACTCCTGTACAATCCTACCCCCAAACTCCTACTCCATGTACGCACCCATTCTTCCTAATTCTGTAGAAATCATGGCAAGTTTTGCCCTACTGTGTCCCATTTTCTGAGCCACAGATCTTCATCCACCTGTGTGTGCTGTTTTCCTCAGCAAGCAATCCTTTCAGGTCCCTGAGACCTGCAGTCTTCATGGGACTTTGCAGCATTCCACTTCAAACCTCTGAAGCTGGAAGACTGGTGTGTGTGTTGTCATGTATGGCTAGGAGTTTTCAATGGGTACCAGAAGTCTTCTTTCCTTATGTGCCCCCCCCCCCCATGATGTTCGCCAGCACTTGTTAAAGCTTTGACAGTGTTGGCACATGAAAAGAAAGAAAGAAAGAAATAGAGAAAGAGAGAGAAAAAAAATTGAAGACCTCAGAAAATGGAAAAATCTCTGCTCATGGATTGGCAGGATTAATATAATAAAAATGGTCATCTTTCCAAAAAACAATCTAAGGATTCAAAGCAATCCCCATCAAAATTTGCACTCAATTCTTCACAGAGTTAGAACAATTTGAAAATTCATTTGGAATAAAAAAAAAACCCAAGATATTGCAAAACTATTCTCAATAATAAAAGAACTCCTGAGGGGGAAATCACCATCCCTGATCTCAAATGGTATTTCAAAGCAATCGTGATAAAACTTCATGGTATCAGTACAGAGACAGGCAGGTAGATCAATGGAATAGAACTGAGGACCCAGAAATGAATCCACATAACTACTGTCACTTGATCTTTGACAAAGGAGTTAAAACCATAGAGTGGAAAAAAGAGAGCTCTTCAACAACTGGTGTTGGATCAACTGGTGGTTGCCATGCAGAATAAACCTTTCTTATCTCCTTGTACAAAGCTCAAGTCCAAGTGGATCAAGGCTCTCCACATAAAACCAGGTACACCGAAAGTAACAAGAGAAAGTGAGGAAGAGCTTTGAACACATGGACACGGGGAAATTTCCTGAACAGAACACCGATGGTTCGTGTTCTAAGATCAACAATCAAGAAATGGGACCTCATAAAATTGCAAAGCTTCTGTAAAGCAAAGAACACTATAAAAAGGACAAAACAGCAATCAGCAGATTGGGAAAAGATCTTTATTAAGCCTATGTCATATAGATGGCTAATATCCAATATATAGAAAGAATTCAAGAGAACCAAATATCGCTATTAAAAAAATGGGGTACAATACTATACAAAGAACTCTCAACTGAGGAAAGCCGAATGGCCCAGAAGCACCCAAACAAATGTTAAACATCCTTAGTCATCAGGGAAATGCAAATCAAAACAACCCTGAGATTCCACCTCACACCAGCCAGAATAGCTAACATCAAAAAATTCAGGTGACAATAGATTCTGGAGAGTATGTGGAGAAAGAAGAAAACTCCATTGTTGGTGGGATTGCAAGCTGGTACAAACACTCTAGAAATCAGTCTGGTGGATCCTCAGAAAACTGGACATAGTACCACCTGAGGACCCAGCTATACTACTCCTGAGCATATACCTAAAAGATACACCAACATATAACAAGGACACATGCTCCATTATGTTCATAGCAGCCTTATTTATAATAGCCAGAACCTGGAAAGAACCCAGATTTTCTTCAACAAAGGAATGGATACAGAAAATGTGGTACATTTACACAATGGAGTACTACTCAGCTATTAAAAACAATGACTTCATAACATTTTTAGGTAAATGAATGGAACCAGAAAATACCATCCTGATTGGGGTAATTCAGTCACAAAACAACACACATGGTATGTACTCACTGATAAGATGATATTAGCCCAAAAGCTCAGAATATTTAAGATACAATTCACAGACCACATCAAGCCCAAGAAGAAGGAAGACCAAAATGTGGATGCTTCAGTCCTTCTTAGGAAGGGGAAAAATACTCAGGGGAGGTAGAGGGTGGGAGGGATTTGGGAGGAGGAAAGGTAGGGGAGGGGAAAGGGGGCAGGCTCAGGTCTGCAAGGAGACAGGGATGATAGATATATAGAGGGTCAGGAAATTGAACAGAGGTGTGTAGCAATGGGGGATGGGAACTGAGGGTAGCCACCAGCAAGTCCCAGATGCCAGAAAAGCAAGAAGCTCCCAGGGCCCAACAGGGAAGAGATTAACTAAAATGCCAACAAAGGGGAGGGAGAACCTGTAGAGACCATATTCAGAGGTTAGGCAAGGCCCAACGGTTTGGGTATGGGACCTCTCACTCACCTCCAAATTCTTAACCCAGAAGGGCTCCTGTGTAAAGGACATATGGGGACAAAGTGTAGAGTAGAGACTAAGGAAAGGCCATCCAGAGTCTGCACTACCTGGGGCTCCATCCCATATACAGACATGAAACCCAGACACTACTGCAGATGCCAAGAAGTGCTTGCTGATGAGAGCCTAGTGTAGCTGCCTCCTGAGAGGCTCTGCCAGCGCCTGGCCATTACAGAGTTGGAGGCTCACAGCCACACTGGACTTAGCACAGGGACCCCAGTGGAACAGTCAGAGAAAGGAGCTAAAGGGGTTTGCAACCCCACAGGAAGCACAACAATACCAACCAACCAGACCCCCCAGAGCTCCAGGGACTAAATCACCAATAAAAAATTATACATGGAGGGACCCTTGGCTCCAGCCGCATATGTAGCCAAGTATGGCTTTGTTGGGCATTAGTAAGAGAAGCCCTTGGTCTGTGATGGCTTGATTTCCCCAGTGTAGGGGAATGTTTGGGTGGTGAGGTGGGAGTGGGTGGGTAGGAGGGGCTCATCCTCATAGAAGCAAGGGGAGGGGGGATGGGAGGGCAAATGGGGAAAGGAAATAACATTTAAAATGTAAATACAAAAATATCTAATAAAGAATATATATAATAAAAATAAAACCCAATCCTAATCTACAGCTGGCCCATTCACACCCTCAGCATTAGCCTCCAGCTGCCCTGTTTACACCTGCCGTCTCACCTTGTCACATAAAGATACCTCAGTTCTCCTAAAGATGCTTTTGTGGAGCTGAAACAATGTCAAGCAAGGAAAACAGTCTATGGTAGAAAGTGTGACAGATGTACTAAGGAACACGACAGACCAGACATATGAAGTTACAAACTGTCCTTTAGAACAGTATTTGTTAAATTGTTAGAAAGTCAGTAGCTCCCTTGCAATGAACAATTCCATTTAAAAACCAAAAACCAAAAATTAACTTTGAGTTGAGTAACTGTGGTGATTTTCAATCCTGGAAATCTGTAGCTGGGGTCTGCACAGGGTTTCTGATGTATTAGTATCAGAGTTGCTGTAAGCTTTCTGGCTGAACACGGGCAGGAAGAGAAGACTGACAAGTGGCTTATGAAATGAGAACTATTTCGGATGGTTGCACACGGGGAGTCAGTGGCTTACCTTTTCAAGTGGGCAATGGGTACTGTCTCTGAGGAAGGGAAGTAGGTTTGGTCGGTCATATTCGGCATACAGACTGATCTGCTTTTCATGGTAGCGCTGTCCCTTATGATGGTCTCTCTTGAAGAGCTTGTGCAAATACTAAATGGAACAAGATAATCCACAGTAACAGAATAAGAACAAAACACTTGGTTAACCTAACTACTTTTGACTGTTGCCACCCTCCGTGTGGTTAGAAGATGCGTTCTTAGAAGCAAGAATAAGCCCTAGGAGAAGTGGAGACTGCCAACTGGAGAGCAGGGTCTGAAGCTCCTGGCCGGCCACTGACAACGTCTAAAATTAGATACATCCGTATCCCACTATGACCTGAGGTCTTCATATGCACAAAATGTCACTGGGTTATCACAACTGTCAAAGCAATTGTCATTTGTGCCATACACAGAACCACACTTGTCATATGCTGAATACTACGCAGGCATTAGTGACAGTGAGTCTTAATATCATCATCTACCTGTTCCAGAAATCAACTGCCCAGGGAGCAGTCTCAGATGGTAGTAATTCTACTCTCGGGCCTGGGCAGATGGCTCCGTGTTAAAGGTGCAGCGATGCAGAAGACGGGGAGGAGACCTGGTGGGTGATGAACACCCACACAACACCTTATTCGTGTCCATAACTCCAGTTACAGGGGTTATGACTTCCTCTTCTGGTCTCAATGCACAAAAACAAACCCACAGTGCACTTACATCCATGCAGTTCAAACATTCTTACACATAAAATAAAAACAGTAAGTCTTTGAAAAGTCTTTTTCTTTTACATGAAAAGGCACAGGGTCCCAACATAACTGTATTCTAAAAAAACACAGAAGGAACTAAGTTAATCATTATATACTCCACATATCCATTTTTGGAAAATGAATATGATCCCTTTGCAATTAAATTGTACCTATATTGATGGTGCCAGAGAACACAAACAAACAATAGAATGAGCACAGTTGTTCAAACACTTGGACTCCAAGGGGAAGATTTTTTTTCTCTCTTTTTACTAAAAAGATGGAGTATATTACATAATACCACAAAATAGATACTCAGTGTTAATGTTAAATACAAACACAAGCCTATAACCCACAAGACAGAGGAAGACAAGATCTCACTAACTACATAGAGCACAGTTGGGGGCCATGAGTGTTTGTAAACAGGTAAATAGGTTCATAATAGACAAAGAGCCTTGGTTTGCTTCAAAGTGTGAGTTTGCTGCTATCGTGCGGAGACCCACATATACATAGCAGAAGTCATCCCGTGGGGTGTTCACATTTCTCTGAAGGGGCAAGAAGGAGGCAGGGAACAGCCACACTGAGGTCATTTGCTGGGCTGAAGTCTGGTGAGGACTGCCAACAGGACGCTTGTGACGGGTGTGGATGTGGGCAGAGCATGGTGCTTTCCCTGAGGAGGTGCTTGCCAGTCACATGTAATACAGACATCACACTTCCGGGTGGCAGAGAGGACTATTTAGTGAAGCATCTGCCACCCTTTCACTGGTGACACTTCTGCAGAGGAATGCTTCCCATAGCTCTGTTTATAGCTTAAGCAGGTCAGAAATTGCTCAGTAAGCAAAATTTTAAGATGAACAGTACAGTAGAGCCTTGCTTGGGTGAGCACATAATTTTTGGGGTGTTTTTGGTCACAAAAACTATAGTAATAGTTTCTGCATTAAATCCTGAGCAATAAGCAAGACCACAATATATGAAACTTCCACTCCCATCCATGAACTCTCAGGACCTTCAGGGTAGAAGCTGACTTTCAAATAGAACATCACACTTTCAGAGCAAAGACTGTCCCTACTGGCATAATCCCCATGGCCACTCAAGCATTTCTTATGTTTTTAAAGCATATAGAAAAGATTTCCTTTTGCTGGTTGTTTTTTTGTTAACTTGTAATGAACTTAGACATAACTAGGAATAGGAAATTTTAATTGGAAAAAAATACCACCTTAGGATTTGTAGGCAAATCTGTAGGCCATTTTGTTGATGGATGATTGATGTTAAAGGGCTTCACCTACTGTGGCCCTTGCATCCCCTGGGCAGGTGGTCTCAAAGTCTAGCTGAATGCAGACTGAGGAAGTTTTCAGGGGACGGCAGTGCTCCTCCGTGGCTTGTGCTTCAGGTCCAGCTTCCAGGCTGGTGCCTGACTCCTCGGTGACGGTCAGTGACCTGAGGGTTGTTCTGAGAATGAACCACTTCCTCACCAAGTTGTACATGGTCATGGGGTTTGATCACAGCAATAAAAACCTAGGAGACTCCTGCTTTTCTCCCTGGACGACACGATGCACAGAATCAAAGGGCCTCCAAGGAAATCTAGACTAACAGCCTTCATAGTACAGCCAACCTATACGGAGGAGTTCACTGGGCTACAGTGTGGGCGAGAGAAGAAGCTACAGATCTGTTCCTGGACCCGGAATACCAGGGTTGGTATCTATACTGTACCATCGGCCTGTGCTGTGGCTCGTGACCTGTTTATGTTTAATTGTAACTACAGAGGAAAGGCACTCTTGGGCAGAGAATGGTAGAAAATAGCAAAACAGAGTGTATCTTTTTATAAATGTCCCAAATTGTAAATCAAACTTCAACCACCCATGCTATGATTAGCTCCTCGTCAGAGTCAACGCATGCGTCCCACTCTAGTAATGCCTGCATATTGTCTGTGGCCGAAACTCCAATTGAGCAGTGGTCTCTAAGAAACGTTCCCTGCATGGACACCCCAACACACTCGCAGGCAGTGCCTGTTGGTGCACTGAAAGGTCAAAGGAGACTAACTCACCACATGCTGCAGTTCCGGCCTGTCTTCTAATTCTTCTACCACCTTTTTAATCTGAGGAGAAAGAATGCAGTTATGAGGAGACAGCCATCTGAGACACTGCTGTAGGACAGTACTGCAAACACTCATCCAGTAGCACATGCTATGGCTTCAATGTGCCTTGTTCCCACCAAAACTCGAATCCATGCTTGACTCCTAATGTAATCACTAAAAGGTAGTGGGGCTCTTTCTGAGGAAGGGAGGTGACTGATGACCGTGTAAAGGGACCAACTGAAGTCGAGTGGGTTAGGTTGTCCGAGAGCATACAGTTCTAGAAGAGCAGGCCGGCTCACAGAAACCTTGCATGTGCCTTCTTTCTCCCAGGGTGCATTCCTGACCTCACAAGAGACAGGCTCATCCTATGTCCTGATCTGTGGCACACCACAACGATCTGTCACTCTGCCAGCAAAAAGGCCATCGCCAAGTACAGCCTCTTGACTTTGGACTAGACAGTAAGCTTTTCTCTCAAGCATGCAGTCCGTGATGTGTTATTAGCAACAGAGAACAGTTCTATTACATATGAAAAAAAACTCACTGAAATTTTATCTTCATTGTCCAAAAGCATGTCAACAGCTTTCTGAAATGTAAATACAGCAACAGTCACTTGTCTGCCACACAAGAACAGTAAACAAACTGCATTCCATAAACCATCAGTTACAGGTTGAGGCCCTATTTCTTATACTTAAGAAGCACCGAGCTTCATAAATGGTCCTTATATAAAATGCCATTTGAAGAAGAATGCACATTCAAATGTGTCTTAATCCAAGGTCTGTGTGCTTTGTATATGTTTAAACTGCTGTGGCGCATTATTTTTACCAAATGTGACAGTTCCTAATATATTCAAAACAGGCACTGTATTTTAGCCACCTGATATCTCAGTTATGTTTATGTTTCATGTGATCCTTGACAGCTGTGGAGACGTGATTGAGCGCTAGCTGGAGAGCAGATTAACCCCAGGAAAACAAGTGAAATGCCTTATTCCCAAATAATAAAACTGGTGGACTTTTCTATACCATCTATTGTGTCCCTAAAACTCCAAGTGGTTTATCACAACAGGTAGTGGGACAGCAGCCCGCCAGACAGAACACCAGGGTCTTGCTGACTCTGTTACTGGTCTGTTCCAAATGTCATTTTTCTCTATAAATAAGTGTGTTTGATTATTTCAAAGATCTTCTCTAACTAGAAAACCGTGATACCTTAGCTTTGGTTCAAATTCTTTAAATAGCAATGGGTTTCAGTTCAGCCATCTCTTTCCCACTGGTGCATATGGTAATTAGACTTTCAAGACACAAGAGAAAATAGATAAGAAAAATATAATTAACTCCTCTAAACCACATACTTATATATTTGAATGTGCACATGCACGCATGCCTCAGAGCACGTGTGGCCAGAGGATACCTTGGAGGAGTAGTTTCTATACTTCTACCACAGGGTCCTAGGAATGAAACTCAGGTCTTCAGGCTCGAAGACAAAAACCTTTACTGTCTGAGCACTCAGTCTGTAACTAAATTTTATATTAGCATCTCATCCTTTTTATTAGTGCATTTCTGCTAAGTAATGGGTTTCATAAAGATGTTCATACAAGTACACCACAAACGGACTACATTCATCCCCCATACTCTTGAATTCCTGTCTTACTAGTCCCTTGGTTCCCTCAGCCAGCATGCCTGCCTGCCTGCCTCTCTCCCTCCCTCCCTTCTTTCCTGATTTAGTGAGGCAGGATCTCACTATGTAGCTCTGACTTGCCTTGAATTTGGTATGTAGACCAGGCTGGCCTCCAACACAGAGATCCTTCCTGCCTCTGCTTTCAAGGACTGCATTAAAGGTGTGTACCTCTACACCAGATGCTCTGTTTTAATTATACTTTCATCACACACACACACACACACACACACACACACACACACACACACACACTTATATGTCTTTATAAAATCTAAGATTCACACAAATGAAAACATGATTCACATTTCTGAGTCTTACTTTAACAAGATCTTTTGTTCTCTATGGCAGAATAAAACTCCACTGTGCATATATACCACATCTTTATCCATTCATCTGTTGACAGAAACCTAGTCTCTTAATGTGACCACTGTATGCAGTACTTCATGAAACAAAAGACTAGCCACAGAGTAAGACCTCAGGAGTGAGACATCTGGGTCAAATGCTTTTGTAACCTTTGCAGGCCCACCATGCTGACTGCACACTAGCTAGACTAAATCACACTCCAGGGAAGAGCTTCTGTTCCTCACTGTTTTCATAGTGAAACCCATCCAACTATCATTCCAGGGTGAGAGGGCATTTTATACACCTCTAACTTGAATTACTTGGTGGCTAAAGATGAACTTATATTTCATGTATATTGTTCATTTGTACATTTGTTCTGTCTGTTTATCCTGTTAGTTGTGTCTGATTCCTTAGTATTTGCTTTTTTATTCCATTATATATTCTACCACAGTTTTCTATCTGTAGGCCGTTTTCTGACTCACTTCCCTTGCTCTGCAGAAACCTTTTAATTTTATGCAGTCCCATTTATCAATTTTCAATTTTATTTTCTGGACTATTGAGTCCTTTGCAGGTCCACAATGTCACCAGGACTGTTGCCCCTCACACTTCAAGATGGTGGAAATTTAGTGGTAATAAAGGCTGAGCTTTCTCCCTAATTACTTGTTATTGAAAAGCACTCTGATCGGATGTAGGGACACAGACTTTAGTTTACAGCCTTATTCTCTGTAGCATAAAACTAACAGGTTGTGATTCTGAGTCAAACTGCTGCTGGGCTATCAAGATGACATAGGAGACAGAGGCACACACTGTGCAGTCCAGATTACCTGAGCTTGATCCCTGAAATCCATGGAAAGGTTGGAGAGACCCGACTAGAGAAAAAGATCTTTTTAGAAAGTCTTCCCTGTGCTAAATCTTTGAATGTTTACCTTGTGTTTTCCTTTATCAATTTCAATGTTCACGGTTTACTTGGACCCATGCTGAACTACTGTTCGCACGGGGTGAGATGTGGGTGGAGATCACGTCTGCCTTCTTCATGTACATGCCCAGTTTCCTAGGCCATCTGTTGAAGAGGCTTTCTTCCAATGTTCATGGCATCTTTGGTTGAAAATCCGGTGCCAATTCTGTGGCTTTATTCTATTGCACTGGTCCACAGACCTGGTTTGGTACAGGAATGGTGAAGGTTTTGTCACTATGACACTCTAGGGTAAGTTTAAAGATTATGTTGGTTTCTTAAACGTTGCTCTTTTCTTCAGTTATCTATTTTGTGCTTCCATTCAGATTTTAGGATCTTTTTTCTGGTTCTCTAAAGAATGGCGATGGACACTTGATGGAGTTGCATTGACTCTCTGCAGTGACTGGGGTGATTATACTAAGTCTGCTTCTGACAAAGTGCCAGACAAACACCTTAAGGAATAAAAGACTTGAAGAAAGAAGGGAGGTCTACACCTGAAGTAGAATTTTTGCAGACAAGGTACTGTTTCAATCCAACATTCTAGTTTGTATCATTAAAAGAATAATTGTTTGTTAATTTTGTTTTCAAAAATGTGTATGTATGGAGGTCAGAGGAGAACTTTCAAGAATTGGTTCGTTCTTTCTACCATGTGGGTTGGTTTGTCAGGTTTGGTGATAGGTACCGTCACTTGATGAGCCATCTCAGAAGCCCTAGTTTGTGTCTTTTGACTGGAGAGTCACAGCCACTAATGCTGAGTCACTGCTGAAAAGGGTGTATCAGTGGCTGTTGTGTGCTTGTTTGAAATGTCTGGTTCCCGGGGGTGTCTCACTTGCATGTCTGCTGCTGTAGTGCACTTTGTTCTCTCCTGAGAACGCACGGTAGGCTCACCTTTCTCTTCAATGTGTACATTTCTCTCAAGAATCCTCGGCAGTGCCGACTTGGTGCTCACACATCCCTTTAGTTTGCCCTTAACATGAAAGCGTTCTTTCTCTTTCAATTTCCACGATAGTGGTGTCAGTCTTACACCTTTCCTAGCTTGGGCTTCACGCATCTTCATCATAAAGTTTCCCGCTGTCACGGTCATGGTCTGCCTCTGAACCTGATTCAGTTTACTGTGCAGTTTCTCAACGTTCTTTATTGATGCAGAAAACATCTCTTCTAGTCTTACTGGTTCAGCATTTTAAATAATTCTGATGTCTACATGGGCTTCTTTTCCCCTCCCCTTGGGAAATCTTGTGCATGACCTTACATGGAGATTATGTCACATTCAGCATGATGTTACTTCTTCTCATGGCTATGACTTTGGTCATTTAAGAGTGTCTCACAGATTTCAGCTGTTGTGAAATGTATCCTTTCTCCTTGTTGTGTGGATGCTCTAGTTCATCTACCCTGTTTTCCAGACCCCATTCTGTCATCTATTTGATCCACGTTGGGGAGCCTTCCCATGGATTTTATTTCATTTCCAAGATTTCATTGTGAGATTTCCAGCATTTCTAGTTCTTTAACAAATTTCTCCTCCAATATCCCAAGTTGATTTTTCTACTCCATTCAACGGTTACTTTGTACCTTCACCCAGTTTAATCAGAAGTTGGTGTCCTCTTCGTTTTTGCTCTTCACATTTCTTGTGTGTTTGTTCTGGGATTATACATGTGGGGCTGGCTTTACTTCTCTTTAATCACATTCTTTCAGTGTAAGTGTTGGGCCTGTCCATGTGGAACTGGCTTGTAGCACCATCCTTTACTCTTGAGCTAGATATAAGCTCAGGAGCTGCAGCCTCCGTCCACAAGCTCTGGACAGAGGCAGTCTCTAATGCAGCTTCATAGTGAGACTCCGAAAGAAACAACAGCAAAACAAAATGAAACAAAAATTCAAATTTTATAAATAAAAATCAAAGGAGAGAAAAGTAAATAGGAAGAGGCAGTCAGGATATTGTTATGGAAAGAAGAATTTAAAGACGATTAAAGCTATGGAAAAGTTATAGAAACTAATGGTTAAGAAATGACAGGAAAATGCATGTGAGAAAATGAGGTATGAGAGACAGGGAAAATATATGGGGTCCAGGTAGGAGAAACAGTCATGAGAACACGGAACAGGTGCAGAAATCGAAGGAATGATCACATCTACCTGTGCGATATGAAGAATAAACAGTTAAGATATTTACGAGTGACATTTCATAAAGGAAAAAAAGCCCAGTGACATAGAGGTGAATTGAGAAGTGATACACTGTAGTCTCTCCTCCTTGCAGGGTGACATGAGGTCTAGCTTCTGTCTTATGGAGAAACCCCAGTGATGTACTACAGCTGCAGATGAAGCCTGTTACACCAGACGGGCTGGTGTACTGGTTCTCAGTGGAGTGCAAACAGACAGCTTGGGTTGGATCTCTGCACAGGTGTCAGCTTAGGAGTTTCCTGGCTTAAGAATATGTCTGCATCTTCCTCTCATACTTCTTTAGTGTGTTTGGGATGGTTATGTTCCCCTGAGGGAATTCATGTCTGCAGCCCTGTTATGGCCAATCCTGTAACTTCATCTGCTGTTTTGCTGAACAGGCTTGTCAGCCTTAACAGTGCTCAGATTCGAGGAGGTCAGTGTCCTGCTGGGCAGTGGGCAGTGGGCAGGCTGCAGGAGCTGCAGGTGGAGTTAAGGCATCTTTCTCCTACTGCAGCTCTTTCTCGCCCTGTGCTCTAACTAGATTCTCCGAGGATTTGCTTGTTCTTTGCCCCAGGTAGTAGTTTCCTAGTGTCCGTTCCATAGAGCTTAAAGGTCTTTTGATTCTGTTTTGCTCCCTTTGCTTCTGGAGGCTTCCTTTACTCTGTTCTTTGCAGAATTCATGGAGGGGGGGGGGGGGCGAGAACTCCCCTGTTCCCTGAAGCTTTGTTCAGTGCTCTGGGTGAAAGTCTGTAGTGTTCTTGTGCCCTTGCACCCCACACTTCTGTGTTTATCTTGTCTTTTATCATCAACTAACACTGTGATCCTCTGCTGCCTTTCCAAAATTCTCTTCAGTTTTTGGAGATACTGGAAAATGTGCCTGTCCCTGAATTGCCATCTCCTTTCCTTCTTTAGTGACATGCTTCTATTCCTTATAGTCAGAGACTCCACCTTCACCCCAGCACACACACACACACACACACACACACACACACACACACCACACCACACCACACACCATGCTCCTAAACAGACTGGGCTGCATGATTCTCGGTAGACCAATGGTCCCGACTGACCAGAAGCGCCTCTGAGAAGAAGCTGTTGTGAAGAACACTGAGCACAGAGCATCCTCAAGTGTAGTGGGTTCCTTGTGGAAGTGTGCTCATCCTTCTGGAGCTTGTGGAGAATACTTTATAATTTCTTTTCCAAATTAAAGCCTTGCGCTAGTACTTTTAATTAGATTCCTATTCACAATGACTGGGGACAGGCAAAAAAGGGACAGGGAGGGAGGGACAGACAGAAGCAGAGATGAAGGGAGAGGGAGAAAGGGGGTAAGATGGAAAGAGAGGGAGAAAGAGAAAGGGGCAAGGAAAAGGAGGGAGGGAGAGAGAGAGACAGAGAGATGGGGGAGGGGAGAGAGTCACTTTGGAAAACCTCTTGTGAGCTGTGCAGAGTGTGTAAGAAAGTTAACCGAGCAAAGCAGGAGGAGCAAGGCAGTGAACAACATTGCCCATGGTTTCTGCTTCTGCTCCTGACTCCAGATTCAGACCGTGAGTTCCTGCCTTCGCTTCCCTCAATGGACCGGGACGAATATAATAAGCCCAGCCAACCCTTTCCTTCCAGGTGGCTTTTGGCCATAGTCTTTATCAACACAAGAATCACACTGGGACAGGGTCAAAAGTTTAGACTCTAAACAGAAATTCATTTAAATTTTATGGTGAGACAAAGATTAAGACAGTACAATAAACCAAAGTACAGGTGGTTATTTTTCTTTCTTAGGAATTATACGGATTGTTGGCCCACAGCTCAGTGGAAGACTGTGCGTACTATGTACAAGGCCCCGGGCTTAATCCCCAGCTCTCTCCCACCAACACCCCAAGCAAAGTGCCTGGGTAAGCTGCATGGCTTTCTCAATAACTACGCAAAGAAAGGGCTTCGGAATGCTAGCTCCTAAAATAACAGGGAAGGTGTGTGTCAGAGGGGTCTACGGAGGTGGCCACTGATTACACCTAGTTAACAGTTAATACACAGCAATAAGAGAAGTATTACCTCTGAGTCAAAATCCATTAATAAAACAATTTTATCCTTGATGGAGCTGAAAAGATTATGCTTGTGTATTAGTTGGAAAACATCTTTATGTCTTAACGTTAAGTATATTTCCAGAGCATTGCCATAATTTTTGTCATAGGTGTACCTGGAATTAAAAAATAATACTTATTAATGGTTATAATTAAAATGCACAGAGATTATGTTTCATAATAGTAAAAGCTGAAATGGTTGATCAAAAAGAAGAGTTTACTGTGGCAAGTGTTCCCTGAGATTTAAAATACATGCTTCCTAGTACTCTTTTCAGAAGACTGCCTTTCCTCTCACCAAATCTGCAAAAATGTATAATATTCAAGTTATAAGTGTTTCTTCTTGTAGCCTCAGCCTCCACGTTGTATAGATATCTATATTCCAGACATGAACCTATGGTGAATAATGAAGGAAAAGCTCTTCTTTATCAATAGAGGAATTTAGAGGAATTGGTCTTAATTCCTGTAGACAGTGTTCAGCTTGACAAATGAGTTCTATTTCAGAAGATCATTTGTAGGGTGTTGTATAAAGCTGAAACATATTTGTCCACTGAAACAGTGTTTTCACACTAGGTGCCTCACGTAGGTGAGGAAAGCCTGTGGACCAGAAGCTAGCCTGCTGTTCATACTAACAGTGGTAAAGAATCCAGTGGCACCAGAAGACGCTTTGATAGAAAACAGTTCTCTCCACAAGCACGACTCCCTGGTGCCACGTCCCATGTGTCTTTTTCTCATCGTCCATCCTCTTCTCCAACTCTGACAGAACTGATCCGTGAGGGCAGTGTGAGGTTAGTGGGTCCTGAGGGAGGCATGCAGCAGGCCTTCCTTCTCGGACTGGTCTGTGGTTCACCATCTCGTGCCCTGCACTGAGGCTTCTTGAGGGCCTTGTTGTGTTTCAGACATAAGGCACAAAGCCAGATGGGAGTGCTCCCCAAAAGAGAAAATATTCAAACATCACTTGCTGAGCCCCAACTTTCACGCCTGAAAGTATCCCTATAACAAAGTGTGGCCTGTAATTTTACAGATAAAGATTCTGGTCCAGAAAAAGCAACTTGCAGATTTAAGAATAATAGAACCCAGGACCTAGCTCACTGGGAAAGCCTGAGGAAGCCGGGACTCCTCTGTCTCCTCACCAGGACCATCCATACCACGCCATTCCTCTGGCAAACAGATCACATTATAACGAGTTTCCCACATTCATCGTCTGGTTACTCACTGAGACTCAGAAAGAGGATTAGTAAGAGTAGGTGCAGAAAAATGAAAAGGCCTCGTCCCCATACTCACAGCTCTGCCAGTGTTTTCAATAAGGTCTTGTTCTGACTGTCCTTCTTCAGGTGGTCTCGAACTGCTTGAACTATCACGGAATTGTTATACAGATCTCCAGGCCACTCTCTGATCAATGTGGCAAAGCCCTAACCAGAGAAGAACAGCAGAAAAAGAACATTCTTCATGGTGTTATTCTGTGATGTTTACAGCTGGGTTTCACTCCGTCCTCTCTTGCTCTTTACCCATTCACCAATGCACACCTTAAGAGGTAGTGGGTTATAAAGCCCCTTCAGGGGTCCAGCCCCTAGCCCATGAAGGAAGAATGCTAAGCAAAACGACCACACTAGGCTCTCTGTTAGCCTCCATGCCGATGGGATGAACCTTCTACAAATGTGTAACAAGCCAAGGTTCACAGAACTTCCTGACTGGCAAAATGGAAGAAAGGAAAATGGAGAAGTTGGGACCCCAGAGAAGCGGTTCCCCACTCCTGAGGACAGGCTGACTCACACTCACATTCTCCTGCCTCCGCTTCCTGAGTAGCCAGGATTACAAGTGAGCACGACTGGGCTCAGGGCTCTTCCATTTGCTTTTGTTTTATTGCAACCCGATCTTTATTGTTTATACAGGACAAAAACTATTCATGGGGAGTGCTTATGAAACGCTGCTACTTGATTCTTTGTGTTTGATTGCTCATTTAAAATTAAACCTTAAGATGAGAAAAATGGAAAAAATACTTAAATGACTTCTTTCTTAGTGACACAATGCACAGGACAAAGTGTCCAAGCCCGACAGACAGGGCAGGCTGCCTCTCTGTCAGGACGAGCATTAGTGGGATAATCTGGGTAATAGAATTTAAATCACTTGCCTATGAAGTGCATATAGCACCAACGTGGAAGCATAAGACAGTCAGACTTCGCAGCACAGAGAACAAGCCTTGTTTCTGGAGAGTTCCTTACCTCATAGTCACTTTCCAGAAATTCGTGCAAAATCATTTCATAGATGAGTGGTTTCAGAACTGGGTCCCCTCGAGGTAAATAGGGACTAATTGCCTGGGGAGGATAAAAAGTCCTTTCAGGAGTGATAAGACAACTGTGTCCCAAGCATGCAGACAACATAACAGCATTGTTTTCACCTTAAAAAAGTTGGGTATCGGGACACTTCATAACATTATGAAAAGGTTCAAATAAACTCTGTTACTTAACAGGAAGCTATACAATATTTTCAAAAGTGTGTGTTTGTGTGTGTGTGTGTCTGTAGGAACCAATAGTACAAAAGTGATTGGATTAATCTTTATTCTTTTCTTTTTAATTAATTAATGAAAATACAATAATTAGAAGAATAACTTTTTTTAACTTTTCTTATGCTCAGTGTAACATATCAATTAATACTTTAAATGTCAACCATCTTATTAAGCAAGCATGTCACCAGTATGTGACAATGCCACCAGTGTGCCACACTGCCACCTATGTGTGACAATGCCACACTGAAGCCCATCTCTTTATAATTTAACTTTTAAAAGATTGATACAACTTTTAATAGTATATTCTTAATTTCAATATTCAAAGGCTCACAGATGATGAAAATTTAAAAACCCTTCAAATAAAAAATGGCTGACTGGTATGCATGCTGCATCTCAGGTATGAAGATTAAAATAACGTGGTAAAATGTCTCATTAGAGTCACTGTCAAGTGTCTTCCCCTGTCTTCTTGCAGGTGACAGACTGAGTGCTGAGAATGAACTCATCGGCACATCGTTTGCCTGATGGTTTTGAAGCCCTTGGTTGAACCCAACACAGCAAAAGAAAAAAACAAAACTGAGAGGGGGGGAGGGAGGGAGGGAGGGAGGGAAGAAGAGAGGAGAGGAGAGGAGGGAGGGAGAGAATACTAATTCTTGAGTAAATATAAAAAGTGTCATGCTTTAAAGTCTACTAAGTGAAATTACAGCTCCTCCCCAAGAACATGCCTGAACCACACCAGTACATGGGAGACATGTACACATTTGATACAAACAATACATACAGCTCAATTCTTCTTTCAAGATAATACATACTTCCCAACCACAGATTGCTTTGTCTCAATTTTATTCCCATTTTAATAAACTGTAGTGCAAAGCTTAAAGGTTAGATTAAAAAGAACTTACTTTAAGCTGCCCAATTTCTTTAAATTTGTAAACTTCGTATTCCCAGAGGGATGCATTTTTTCCAAGAATTTTCTGGCATTTTCTGGCAGCAGAAACATCGCAGGAAGAAATAAAATGTAAATGAAAACACAGAGATAGAGTAAGTGGACACTTTCCCAGCGATTTAGGCAGCCCTCTTTGCAGAGCTCGGACAGGGTGACATTTTTAGCGTCTTCTCATCTGACTACACATGGAGTTGATGGGAGTCATGAAAGCTATACAAAATAGCTGTGGAAACATGGGCCTCTTTCAGAACCCTGCCTTTCCCTCCTGTTTATTCGGAAAGCACTGCTGGTTTGGACTTCGTGTCGGGGAAACTCACTCTAGCCCAACTGCCAGCTCCTGCCAGACCAGCTCTAAACAGTGCATGAAAAACAGACTTAGAAAATCAGATTCCCAGTCTACCACATTATTTGCTGGACTGAGTCTCAGACAGTCTCGGGGCACTTACAGGTTTAATCTGAAGGTGTCTTACAGGCTTTATCATTTTCATTTAGATGCTACACTTCTGTGAAAAACCACTGTCGTTGAACTGTATGCATTTGTACTTTGCTATGATTTTTTCCCACAGGAATGTGTGACACAATCGGTCCTAGAAACTGGAGGCACAGAGCGCTGCCCTTAAGAGCTGTGGGCAGGTCTACTTACTCTCTCCAGAGTGGCGGAGATGGCATCTTAAGTCTGGGGTCTCCTTTCACACAAGCCTAGAGGCCCGTCCTACATACTGCAGGCTGTGCTGTGGAACTGGGGCTGGGGTTAGATGGTACAAGGTGACACTCCTTTAACTCTATGCAGGAGGCTTGTGTCTTACACCAAACCTTTTTATATCTTTTAGAAAGATATGGGAAAAGCCAACTGCAGAACAAAAAACCAAAACGAAACTTGACTTATTTTGTAGCTTGAAGATGTCACCATTACCGTGCGGCCAGGTCGTACTCGCCCCTCTCCACCAGGTGGTTTACGTATGCCAGCCCGATATCCTACGGAAAGGCAAAGAAGTAAATGAATACAACCACACCACCAGAAGAGCTGAGAGTCAGTTCTGAGGACACGGGACGTGGGGTCCGGCGAGAAGCACTGCCAGCAAGGACTGTTCCTGTGAGGAACAGCTTTGGTGACGCCACACTTCAGGACGTTTAGAGTTAATGCACTTTCATTTGCTTTATATGCATTTTAATAATTTAGTTTTAGAGTTCTAGCCCTGTTTCCACATGAAAATCTTCTATGTTTCCAGAGAAAGTCCCTGAAACTAGAAACACAGCCTAAAGTTGTCAATGGATATAAAGGTCAGTTTCCAGAGTCTTCTCTAAAATGTGACCTCTTCCAGAAGAGAGCTAAAGATATGTGAAAGAAAGCAATGGCAGGCTTAAGTGGTAGTATGGAGACCCAATCCAGCGGAAGCTTCCTCACACATACACAAAAGAGGGTGATGGAAATAAAATTGCAAATAATAGGGGAGACAGAGCCCAAATTGCACATTTTTTGGTACCAAATGATGCTTCCAGTACCAGAATTGGGTTACACTTAATTCTGCTGGTGGCCAAAGTGTATCTGGGAACCTCTAAACAACTCGAGCTGATGCTAACGCCTTAAGTTGCTTTTCACAAACCTCCCGTAAGGCCCCATTGCTGAAGATAACATCTACACAACTCACCGAACGTGAAGACGTCAAGCTGGTACCCAGAGAGCGTTACTCCTGCTGGCTAGTGATTTTGGTGCAAGAAAATACTCTGCACACCACCATAGGAGAAATGTAAACACCGAACCAGTTGTGAAGCCTTATTTACAGTGGTGACCTGCCTTCAGGATGTGACTGAATAATGGTGTCACAAAGCTTGCGGGAATTAAGGCCCATTCCGTGAGATGGAACCTGTACCTGGCGAGTGTGCACAGCACTTGGTCTTCAACACTAGAGTTATCTCTGAACGTCTTAAAAGAAGTTATACTGTGCTGTAGGAAAAGTTCTATGCAGACTTAATATAAGCAGGGAAACACCACCATTTTTAGACTATTAGATGCCTTTTTAATGACTACTACATTGGAAGTCATATTTCACATCGACAGGAATTTTCTAAAAGCAGACCACTGATATTAGTATCCAAGAGGGTTTTTGTGTCAGTGTTTTTAATATTAGTTTTTGAATGTAGATGTATGTATATGTTTATGTGTGGGAATATATATATACACATGTAGGTGCTTCTGTGCCATAGTAAAGGTCAGAGGACATATTGTGCAAATTGGTTCTTTCCTTCCACCAGGTGGGTCTCAAAGATTGACCTCAGCTCCACACTTAGCCATGGTGGTAAGCACCTTTACCCACTGAGCCATCTCACTGGCCTTTGTGCCAATTTTCAAAGCCAAAGTTCCTCTGTTGGTTGCCAGATGTAAAGGTAACTTATTTCTTCAGATAAAGGATAAGAGTTGCAAGAACACATGGCTTGGGATGAGCCCTGTGTGTTTTTCTCTCTGCTCTACCTAGGCCCAGGCATGCAAGCTCTCAGACTCCATACAATCTAATCTAGGCCTAGAATGTTCCAGCCTCTGAGATTACTTCTGAGTAAGCTCATTCTTTCTAGTTCTTTCTGAACTGTGGCTTGCTAGTTTATCTCTTCTGTTCTGGCTCAATCTCTTCTCCAGGCTGACTGATTCAATCTGGCTTCTCTCAGTTGCTCACTGAATTGCTCTGTTTAGCCTCAAACTAATAACTCTGGCGATTTGTTCTAATCTTCTGACTCCTTTTTATTCTCTGGCTTCAAGTGCCTCTGCTGGCCCGCACGGAACTGCATGAACTCCGGAATGAACTGCTGGACACTCTCAGCACCGACTCCCAGCTGACTGACTCGCCCTAGGCTGTTTTTAAATAGCTTCTCTTTCCGGTGCTGCTCAAAGGAGAGGTGGGCGTGTCCTATCTCTGGCCCATTCTGTCAGTCTTTCTCTCATGTGTCACTCATTCTGGACATTCCCTTTGGCTCTACACTACTAATGCCAAGTCTGTACACTCTGTCCGGGCACACACATCTCTCAAAGTCTCTGTCGTAGAATACTGCACGCCTCACCTGACACTGGAGCACACTGAGTTTTCACACGATCACCTCAACTCCCTATGCCGCAGCGAGAGTAAATAACAAAAGCAGACCCAGGGTAACCACCAGCAGCTCACCCTGTCTGGCTTTTTTACCTGCTCAGTGCTACCTGAGCATTTAACTCCCTTTCTTCTGAATGGGCTCCTCTCCGCTCCCTGAACACAGCCTTCTGCGGCTGCTTCTCTATGTGTCCTGAAGGCATTTCCTTTAAATGACTGCATTCCCGACCTCTGTACCTGCCAGGAGTGGCCCTCTCTAAACGCAATGTAAGGCGATGAGTTTGCTGCTGGCAGACTGACTCCACCAGCTTATCTTCACTTACGCAGCCCTGAGCAGACCCCATCTTACTGTACAAATTACACTACCGTTCCTCTTAAGTAATCTTCACCCCGGACCACCCTCTCTCCACTACTCTGCCATTAAAACAAGACGTTATCTTGTGCGTGTTCAAAAACAGAACCAAGTCTTAAATAGGTATTTGCTTTCAGAATCTAGTCTAGCTCTACCTATACAGTAATTTTTAAAATTACCTGTGTAGTTAGTTCATTCACCTGCCCCACATAACTGGAAGCCTGAGCTCCTTCAGTTCTTGTACCTTCCACAGACCACACTAGTGGCTACAAGGCCCTCTCAGTCCTAAAGAATCACTATCCTCAACTGTGCCTAAAAATAAACCATCTCATTTCCTTTCTTCCTCTCATTAGTTTATTGTTTTACATTCTTTAGAAATTAAGGTCTATACATACAGTTTTACAAAAAATTTTAAGATGAAGGAAGCAATAGGAATTTGAGTTCTAGAAGTTCATAGGAGGCTGAGTTTCTAGTATTCATTTGCACACGAGGGCAGTGGGCTGAGTGAGACAAGAGTCTTCACCTGTGGAGGATGATTTCATGTCTGGTCTCTGCCTCAAATTCATTGTCACACTTAGCAAAGAAATCGGTTTCTAGCCATTATAGTTTTCCAGAGTCCAAAATGTAATAAAAATGTATTTGATTTCCTAGAATAGTCTCCGTAACAAAAGCAATTGAATTTGTTATCACCGCCATACCAAAGCAATCTAGTTTGAAGAGACCATTCTTGATACATTTTGTGATAATGTGATTTTACCTATGATTTAAAGAGACTTCCACATGGTTAACTAGAGAGCTTAGTATTGAAAGAGCACTGCACAAAAGCAATTTCCAAATTTCCTAAAGCTACATCCTAGAAGGTGTTCAAGTCTCTTGTTCACAAGCAAAAACCAACCCGATAAAATAAACCTTCTGCCCTCCCAGGTACAAGAATTAGTACAAGGCAAATTATGAGCAGACACAAAGAACCTGTTGCTCTTTCCAAATCACTCCATTTCCTTTGAGTTAGTAAGAACAGTCATGCTTAAATGATGAAGCTGAACTTACCAGGGTCTTATGTCTTTTAATGTTCCTTTGGCTAATTTCAGCTGCCATCAAAGCTTCCTATGTTTGCACAAGCATCATGATGAGAGCCATGGAGAGAGAGAGAGAGATCAGGAGTGAGTGGGAGGCAGGGAAAAGTGCACAGGAAACCTTTTCATTCCCACCTGAATTCATTGCCACACTAAGATCGTAGAATCGCAGTTCACATACACATCAGGGTGTAACAAAATCTCTTAGACTTTAAGGAAAAAACGGGTACCTGTCATTCTAAGTTTGTGACAAATACTGGATAAAGGGCACTTGTCATTTATGTTTCAATACATGTAAAGAATATACATGTTTTCATGTCTACAATTAAGCTTATGAAAACTGGTGTTTTTGTTTCAGAAAGCTTACAAGTACTAGTTTCACATAAATATGTAAAGATAAACTAATTTTATAAAATTTTACTTAATCTAGGGGCTGGAGAGATTGTTCAGCAGTTAATAGTGCTTGTTTTGCAATCACAAGGAGTCAAGTTCAGATTCCAACATCCAGGTAACAAGTCTCTCTAAATGCTGATAAGCCCAGTTCTGAGGGTGGGGATATTCAAGGGGAGCTACCCTCGCTGTCTTCTAGATGAGCAGAGAAAACCTGAGGATTGAATTCAGGGAAAAACTGCCTCAAAAAGACTAAGTGGAGAGTGGGAGATGACACACTACCATCTTCTGGGTCTGTACAGATAAACAAGTGTGAGCACACATGCATACGTGTGCATACATTCAGGCAGATACATATACATATAGGGAACTAGGCAAATATGAGAAAAACTAAAAATGAATTAATCTAAAGAAACATGGTAACAGTTTGATTATATACCAGGTATTAATATATAACAACCAGACTTCAGTTTACAAATTAATTTAAAAAAATGTCCCAGTTCTTCCAGATAAACTAGTAACAACTGTTTTCTCTTGATGGACACAGAAACATCCAGAGTCATTCCAAGAAACAAAATACTTGACAGCTATTACAATCATATAAAATGTTGTTGTTTTAATCCCAAGTTAGTTCATGTTGGTACATTGTCTGCTTAAATTTGTCTGAGCTCAGGAAAACAGACAGCATTGTTCTACTCAAATTAGTTTAAACCAATGTAAGTAAGAATAAATCTGGTATTTTTCCCTTACACAAAATAAGCAATTTTACCAACATATCCAAAGAGAAAACTCTGCAACACTTCCTTAGGGAAATAATCACAAAATCTTCAGTATGTCAGCTCCGACTCCCTCTTCTCTAACCCACCCATCAACAGAAAAGCTGGTCAACTGACCAGATTGCTTTTTGTTCACTAATTTCTGAGAGAAATTATAACATATTTTTGGTTTGGGGAATACTAACTCAATATGAAAGATTTACTACAAAAATCTTTTTGCATTTCTATTTTCAGACAAGTCAATACTTTCAAGAAAGTAAAATCAAAGCTACCTCATATTTCTTCTTCTCAAGGAGCCAGTCGATATGATCATCTTGGTCTCGTTCCTTGGCTACGACGACATCTCTTGGACTCACAACATAGAAGAGTGACTCCCCTTCGGAGTATTCTTGAAGAGAGGAGAGAGGACAGGATGGGTGACGAGATACTGGCAATAGTTTCAGGGGATGGAGTAAGCCTACAATTCCAGACTCAACAGTCAAGTATCCACCACTGCAGCCAACTGTGCTTGACTCTGCTGCAAAGTCAAGGAGGGTGAGCCTGGCAGCACAGACTGCTCTTAATGGACCAGTGTAAAACTATTCAACCAATTCAAGGAGAAAGAGCTGGAAGAAATGACTGTAGACTAACAACCACAACCAAGGCTTTAGACTTCAGATGAACAAACGGAACTGACCATACTCGTGCAAAGTGGACTTCATCTACTGTGTGTAAACCCTATGTATGGACCCATATAGTACAGCTCTATTCTACAGAACATCTATTCCTACATCTCATAGTCAACATTAAATGTTTCCTCTTCACCAGGGTAAAGGCCATGCAATGCATAAATGACAGATGCCCAAGCCCTGGGGACATAATCTATCATTTCAGCACGTTGCCTATGAAGCCAATGCTGAGCGTCTCCTGTAGAATTCAATTATAAAACCTCTCTGAAGTGTTTCTAAGCATACAGCTGAGTTTGTTCTGAGCAAAACACTCAGACTATATGTTTTCAGTTCTGATCGGAATTGTTTTTGCAAAATCCAAAATATACTCTTACAGTTTTTAACTAATTAGAGGGTTCATAGAAGAAGGACCAGATGCATGTAGAACCATACATCCTTTTTTGTCCAAATGAAAACTAAAAATATTTTCATAAGATGTCTGTTGTTTATAAAGCATGAAAACATTTCTAAAGGGCTTCAAGTGTTTCTTTTTCTTCAGTGCATTTTACAAGGGTGTAACAATGGACTTCCTCGGCAGGAGTAAAGAACTCTAGTCCTTTTGCTCCTGAATAGTGATAAAATGCATTCACCCAGCCACTCTGCAAACATTCTGCAGTCCCTAAGATGAGGTGAAACTCTTTCCATTTCTCAGCACTCAGTTCCAAACAGAGGGACTTCACTACCACTCAGGTTTGCCTCCATTGCAAACCTTCCAGGAACATAAGGCTTGGACTGAGAGGGAAGTCACAGGGTCATACTGCTTGATATCAAGTTAAACGTAACTTAAGTAGAACAGGTGGGAAGTGCTGGGTGTCAGTGTTTGTCTACCATGTATACAGTCAAGGGTTTGGTTCCCAGCACAGTAAAAATAGCTAGCTAGCTGGTTTAAGGGAACAGCACGGAAAATCACAGCAAAAGCACATTTCTCACCTTGGTTCCTGTCCTATCTTTACCATTCATTTTTGCTGTGAGCACTTGGATAAGATATGCAGTATTTCTGAATCTAGACCCCATGGCTCTTACTGGCAGAGGCCACCCCAGCTACTGTCTGAAGTCCTGTCAGTATCTATATTTAAGTTCCCCTGTGGGTGGGCTGAACAGAATAAGAAGGCACACAAGCAGAACTCTGCTGCCTCACCTAAGTGGTAATCCCTACACTCGTTCTCCTGAAAGCCTCTGACTGTCAAAGCATCCGATGAGATCTCTTCACAGGTCTCCGGAAGAGGCTGGATGATGTCCAGTCTAGGTCTTGCACAGTATTCTCTTTCCTAGGGGAAAACAATAGACAAGGCTTGTTTACTTACGTTTCTTAGGTTATACAAATGAGTAAGCTATCCGTACTTGTTTTAGATTCATCATTTTGGTGCAAACCTCAGTCCTAAGAGCTTGCCACAAGTAGCCACCTAATCCTGTCTTATTTTGTGGGTTGTGTGAAAACATACAGAATTATGACCCTTATGACTGTCACAGAGTCCACTCCTAAAGCAGTGACAGCTGCATTTAGGATCACTATGGAAGAGTATTTCTGGGTTCCTGTATGAAGATGTTCCCAGAAAACTTAAAGTAAACAAGGAAGAGTTCCCCAGTACTGATGTGGGCTGTACCGTCCCTCATGCTGGACGAACAGAAACAAGGCACCGACCGGCCTTCTCTTTCTCTGCTTCCAGATGGGAGACACGGTGTGATCAGCAGCCATCAGCAGGCCCTCACCAAGATAAGCTGTCTGGTCAAACTGCGAAACAAAGCAAACCTTTCTTCCTTAAGTTGCTTTAACCTCATATTTCATCTTAGCAGTGTGAAAAGAAATGAATCTGTGACCTAACAGTAGCAAATACAGCTACACCACAGCCACGTGAATATACAGGATGGAAAAACAGTTTTAAAAATGAGTTTATTAGTAATTCCCAAAAGTCATAGATTAAAATCCATCTCTACATCAGATCTTGTTGAGACAGCGGAACTACCTGCAACTGCGTCACCAAATACAGAAGGCCTTGGTTGCAGATGGCTAGTGTGAATAGATGGCTAGTGTGAACAGAAGGCTAGTGTGAACAGAATGCTAGTGTGAACAGAAGGCTAGTGTGAATAGATGGCTAGTGTAAACAGAAGGCTAGTGTGAACATATGGCTAGTGTGAACAGAAGGCTAGTGTGAACAGAAGGCTAGTGTGAACAGATGGCTAGTGTGAACAGATGGTTAGTGTGAACAGAAGGCTAGTGTGAACAGATGGCTAGTGTGAACAGAAGGCTTGTGTGAACAGAAGGCTAGTGTGAACAGATGGCTAGTGTGAACAGATGGCTAGTGTGAACAGATGGCTAGTGTGAAAAGATGGCTAGTGTGAACAGATGGCTAGTGTGAACAGATGGCTAGTGTGAACAGATGGCTAGTGTGAACAGATCGCTAGTGTGAACAGGGAACTAAATTTTCAATTTGATTTGCCTCTAATTAGCATAAATAGCCAGTGACTATGGTCTCTGAATGTGAAACTGGAGCTCATGACAGACAGGAAGGTGAGCTAACAGCTCTGAGGGACAAGGGCTATGATATGCAGATTACTCACTCACTGGGTTCTCAAACCAACCCTGAAAAGTGACTAAACATCATTATTCTCAGTTTTATAGACAGAAACTAAGGGTTAAAAAATTAACATTAAAGTTAAATAAGTCAAGGGTAAGGCTGAGATGTTTAGAAAAACTGAAACTTATGGTCCACCCTGGACTTCTGGATCAAGTGTGTTCTGATTTGGTTTTGTGTTTTGGGGATCTGGCCTGACAGGCATGAACCCCACCTGCCATCAACCTATGAAGCAGCAACAGCACACACTTGGATCTGGTAGGGAGTAGGAAAGAGACAAACCCGAAGCTCTTTCTTTTACTTAGGAGTAGAATGTAGATTTCTCTAAGCACCTGTTAACCAAGAAGCCAGTATACCAGCCTTGTTTCTCACATTGGGGCTACATCTGCTGACACTTAACTACACATATTATAATATATACATAATTCACCAGAGCTTTGAAAAAATGTAAAGAAACAATACCAGTTTTTTTTTTTACAAAAAATGGAGGGAAAAGACAAATATTTTTTTAAAACTGGCTGTAATGAAATGATAAATCAAAATCATGACAAAATGAAAAGCAGTGAAGTTCACTAAATCATACATGAGGCTTTGAGGGCCGGGGTGTAGCTCAGTGACAGGGCACCTGCTAAGCATGTGGGGATTCTGCAGTTTGATCCTTAGCACTGGGCTTAGGAAAGAAGAGAATTTCTTCTGTATGTGTAAAGAGATGTGTGACTAATGCGACCTGTGTTACTGGACAGCCTTTGCTCCCAGTCATATGGTCCAGGTTCCCATCGATGAGCTTCTCAAGAGCAGTGATTTAGTTCAATCATCATCCCCTAGTACTTACTATCCAATTCTTAAAACATGTGTTTATCAATGAAGGAAAGAAAAGCAGAGAATTAGGGAACAACTTAACAAATCAGGGTAGTTTAACTGGAGAGAATAGCATGCAGCTTCTAAACAGTCTCACAGGAAAACACACACACACACACACACACACACACACACACACACACACACTTGCACACATGCACGTGAAGTGAGGAGAATAATGTACAGAAGAACTCAAAGGACCAGTGGCTGCCCGAGTGGAGACAGGTATGTGCACACAAGGCATCACATGGGAAAAAGCTGAGGCTATTAATCAGAAGCTGATAGAAACAGCCAAATGAACATCTAATAGACTCAGATTTTCCATATGAAAACAGAAATTGGTAACTGCGTGCCTGTCAAGCATCTGTCCTAACTTTATTGTTCCTTGGTACTTAAGAACTGAAAGCACACACTGATGTTCATAAAGTGAATTTCCATATGACACACACCAAGTCATTTTCAAGGCTCTTACTTCGGAAAAGCCATCTTTGTGGGGTCTGCCCTGTGAGCTGGCCTTGCCTGGGTTTCTCCTTTTTTATAGCCTTTATTAACACACGTTTCCCAGGCTCCCCGTTTCCTTTTCCTTTTTCCTTTTTGATCAGTTGTTTATTAGGCTTTCCCCTTTCCAATTTTATTGCTTCTTCCCTTGTTCCGTTCAATCACATTCTCAATCTGCCCCACAGTCCTCATCAGAAAGCACTGCTCTTAACTCCCTCAGGAGCCTCTGCCTTTCTGTATTTTCAAAAAATAAATAAAATAATAATAAGCTGATGTCCTGCAATAGGGCTAGAAGCCAACCCTATTGATTTTAGGAGGTCTGAGGGTTCATTTAAGTCTACAGTGTTTCATTGCCTAGCAACATGGGCACCCAGAGCTTCAGTTACTATAGTGAGGGCTTCCTAATGCAAGTGTTCTCTCAGAGAAAGGCTCAAGTGCAGCCACTATTTCTCAACAAGGGCTCCCTGGACTTTTCTCCCCTATTTTATTCCTTGCTATTTGAGAGGGCAAAGGGGGGTACAGAGGAGGAGAAAGTAGAAGAGACAAACGGGGAGCGTACACGTCACCTACCTGCTTACTGTGAAGGGCTGGAGAATCAATAGCAGTTTTTTTCCTATATAAAGCACCCAAAAGGAAATCCTTTAAAAGCTCTCCCTGCTCAGACCTTGAGGCTGCCTCTCTCCAGCTCCAGCAGGAGAACACTAACAAAAGACGAACTGGGAATGGCACCGCTCTGGGCTTTAAAGGAGCCTGGGTGTCACTAAACCCCAGATGAGAGCTTCATTCCAGTGTCACCAAAACAAACTGGTTTTCTCTGCTGCTTTCTGCTAGCAATACATTGCAATCTCATCAGTGCACGGGAACTGAAGGAGCAACAACCCTTTTCAAAGCAGGACCTGGAATGTTTAGCTACCTGGGATCCGCAGGCCTTGGAGAGGTAGACAAACAAGTCTGGGCACCAGGAAGGAAGGAGCTGACCTTTCAGGAAGTCCCTCTGAGCACTGGGACCCCTGCTGTCACAGTCCTCTCCACTAATGCGGTGGCAGCTTAGTTTCCTTGCCTTTCAGCATGAGGGGCCCTTTATTTCTTTCAACTAAAATACCAAGTGACTGATGAAAAAGAAAAACATAAGACAAAGAGGACGCAAAATGAAGAAAAGTCTGTCTCTGTGTGGCAAAGGGGACAAAAGCCGGCAGTGAGTGGGACTTCTGAAGGTAAATATGCTAGTCTGCAGGGTGATTTCTGCAGGTTTACCTCAGAGGTTGGGAGGTTCTGCTTGGATTATAGCAATCTCCCCCGACAGGCAGCCTGACCTGGGTGTGATGCTAAAAGCCAACTCCCCACATCCCTCGGTACCTGGGGAGAAGATAATTACCGTTTTTTCTGAAACCTCCTTTACGTAGGAAAGTACAACAAGCTGATCACAGAGAGGTGCAAGTCCACTAATGTAGAATTCAGTTTCAAACTGAGACACTGCAAACAAAAGGCAGAAAGGATTCACCATTAGATGGAGCACAAAGGCAGGTGCACATGACGCAAAGACACAGTGACTCTGAGTGCTACGATGCTTTTAAAAATGCTTAAAATGGAAATAATGCTCACTCCCCTGGTGTGATTATTACACACTGCATGTGTGTTGAATTATGATACTATACTAAATACGCACTGTAGTGTGTCTCGTGTTAAAAGTACTTTCACCACGTAGAACTGAAAGTGCTTTTCAACAATCCGTCTCAGGAAAGACACCCAGAGATAGACTTCAAAGTTGACATTACAGACCAAAAATGACCCCCTAAATGGCAAATTGTGAGTGCTCCACTGTGTCAGGTAACTGTCACAGTGTCACTGCATCACATGAAGACTCTCTGAGACAATAAAACCTGACATCAATTATCTTTAATATTAAAATAAAAATAAAATTATCTTTTTTTCTTACAGGTGAGGGAGTGGAGCAAGCAATACCAGCCATGCTTTTGCTATTATAAAACATTACTCTGGTTTCAGCTTTAGACATTTTATTTAGACATCTTTGCATACTTATTTATACACAGAGAAAATTAATAAGCTTTTCAAAATAGTGTACTTAAAACTTAAGAAGAAATATGGTTATTGTAAGTTAAGAAGTATGCACACCAGGGAAACGGTTCTGTGTGTAAGACCAGACTGCCATCATGAGACCCTGAGCTGAATTCCCCAACATTGAAGGCAGGCATGGACACATGTGGGTACAGTACAGATGTGAAGGACTGAGGCAGGGGAGGACAGGCAGATCCCAGAAGCTCGCTGGCCAGTCAGCTTAACTGAAGTGGCAATCTAGTTCAGAAGAGACCCTGGCTCGAGGCGATAGGGCAGTTGTTGAGGAAGATACCCGGCTCCCTCTTTTGGCTCCTTAGGTTCTGACACAGAGGAGTGCTCTTACACAGGCAAATGCAACCACCACACACACATGGAGACTGTCAGGGTGGCTGTGCAGTGCATTCCCAACTCGCCACAGGCTAAGGACAGAGGAGCACCAGTTCAAAGACTATTGCAGTACTGCATGAATCCAATGCCAGCCAGAGAACTTAGTAAGACCTTACTTCAAGGCGAACATAAAAAGTGGGCTACAGACACAGTTCAGTGGTACACTGCTTCTTTTTCATGGATGGGAGACCATGTCTAATCCCCAGTCCTGGAGTTGGGGGAAGACAAATATTCCTATGGCCTGCTCTGACAACTCCATGATGTAAAGCAGAAATTAGCAGCATTTGAAGAGACTCAGTTTTGAGAAGAGATTCACTTGTGAGTGACCTGTCCATTGGACTTATCCCATTATCCAAAAGTTTTGTAACTAAGCCAGCCTCTGGTGTCCCGGTATCTGCTGCACTTCTGGTTATCGTCTATGACGAACATACTGTCTTTCCTGGAGTTGGGAGAACTCAGGGTGTCATACTATAAGTGTCAGTGAACGCTTGTGCAGCCTGCAAACCTGGGTCGTAACTTTCAGTATACTGGACTTTGGATTCTATGTGTAAAACTTCTCATCTGAAAAGAAGAAACAGGAGAAGAGGTAAAACCTGAAGTGCAGATGGAAGGAGGGTGAGAATGTTTTTCCTCCTCTCTCTTTCCTTGTTCCTCGGGTTCCTTGGTTCTCTAGTCCTTACTTATCTTACAGGCATCTTCATCGTTTAACTTCTATACCAGAACAGATGACCAAAAAATGACTAACAGACACTTAAAAGAGGTGTTTTTGGGATGGCTTTGACTTTGCTACTTAGCTGATTTTGAGCTCTGGTCTTCCTGATTCTACCTCCTAAGTGTGGTGAAAGAAGTGCCGCCATTCCAGCTACACTGGAGAGCTGCTCTACCTTCTCCCCGACTCGGTTCTGAGACACATCCAAGGGCGGTGCTTTTGGTCCAGCTCTGCCGTCAACTTTCCCTTCTGTAAGCTTGGGCTGAGGATGTTCTATCAAGGCACATAGAACCAGTTTTCATAAAGAGGTAGCATGGGAAATGGTCACACATAAGCTTATTCAAAGACCATTTCCACCTTAGGCACAGTGTGGGGAGGAAACGTCCAGTGTAGACAGGATAGCTGTTTCTAGAGTTGCTTCACTGCAGGGTGTAGTGTGAGAAGCCATGGGAGAGAATGATCTACACGGGTTCACACTGGTATCATTTACAGAGAAGGTGGCAATCTCATCCATCTAGAATAGGCAAATTAACCACAGAATTTGGTGGCAACTCCTCCAGCTATGCTGGTATGAATGGAGCTGACTTCTGTCCTACTAAATCACAGTGAAGCAATGGCTTCATGTCAAAGCCTGGTATTTTACACACCAGCTATAAGGCAGAGAACAGAGAACTCAGGACAGTGTCCTATGCAAACCTTCACTTACATCTTGATGTCCTTAATCTACAGTGCTTACATAAATAGCATAGAGAGCTCATGATCTCTGAGATCCTGGATAAAAACATTAATATGTTCTCAATAAAACGAGAGGACTGCAGGAGTTCACCTGCACTTAAGTACCAAGCTAGCACACTACCAACTCTGGATTAATGATCACTTAGACTAACAGGAAGAGGAATGCAAGCAGAACTAACAGTCAAGATATTAGATATAGGAGTCACCGACATCTACATTAAACTAAAGCATTCTGGGTTTTGAGTCATTCCCTTACACCACACACACTCTTCTTAGAGAAACAAAACCCACAGTGACAATAACACTTGGTGTGACTCACAACAAAGAGTTCTAACTGCTGTTACCTTAGCTGTGGCTACTCTGCCATCCAATGATTCTTCTCCATTAATACCCACAAAAGAAAACACACACACCCATGCACAGGCACATACACAGAAACCTTATTTCCTGCTCTGAGCCATTAGTGTGTGGAGGTGTCTTCAGCTAAAATACCACAAGAAGAACCTCACTTTCCCATTGTTCTCACCACTAAGGCAACAAAGCAAAAGTGTTGTAGATCTAAAAATGCTATTTATTTTTCACATTAATGCCAAGATAAAGAAAGGATGGCTAGAGACATGGCATCTGAATACATGTATATACAAGAAATAAATATTATTTCTACTTATGTAAAGGAAAAAATCCTGAATTGTATTTATTCTAAAGGAACATACATAAAATATCAAATGTCTATAAACTAAATTTTTAAAATACCTTCTAGCAACTATTGGCATTTTATTTCAAAATAACAGTGGCAAATAAAGTTTATCTTTCCTTATATCCAATTCTACATCACGGAACAATGATGTGTTTTTTTTCTTTTTTTTTTTGAGTGAAAGCTAGTTTGAAACTGGTTATAAACCTAACTAGACAAAAGCTCACATTTAAGTAAATTATCTGGAAAAGAAAGAAAATCCCAAAGAAACCAAAACAAACTGTTGGTTACACAGTTCATGGCTTGGAAGGGAAACTAGAGAGGACACTAGTGTCACAGAAGACAGAACCTGAACTTGGGATCAGAGGCATCGAGAAGGTGAAGACAGGGCTCTGGGGCCCTTCAGAGGGTCATCAGTCCTCAGAAAACACTGTAGACATGCTTGAATCAGCATGCTGAGCTCAGGGAAGGTCAGCAACCAGGCTGCAGTCTCTTCAGAAGAGAACAGCAGATGTCAGAATTCAACTCCTGATTGATTTTCCAGATGGAAGGCACATTGGATGACATAACTGAGAACACAGAGCTGTGCAGGCTACACGTATGCTACAACGGTGTAAGACTCCAGATCTTAGCGATTAGACAGTCCTGCCCTTTTCTAGAATTTTCTGTTACTATAGAGTCAAACATAGTACAGGGCATACAATTTACCATCTTTTCTGGTCCCCTCCAATCTTGTTGTTTCTCCCCAAATGCCAATCTATAAGAACATCTTTGACTCATATTCCAATCTAGTTTCTTTGTCTTGTAGCAAAGGAATCCTGCCCTTAACCAGTAGACAAAAGCAGGAGCAAATTGTGCCCAGAGAGCTGTCAGTAAGTCTGGACGCCTGGCTGGCATGCCGGCCGTCAGTGAAAACACCTTTTGAATCAACATTTTAATAGTGTCAGGGATCACTGACTGTAAAGCAGACACACTGAGGTAAAACATGATGCGACACTTGGTATTAGCCAATCATAGAGCCGATACGGGGAACTAAAGCTGAAGAGATCAGCTACTAAACAAAATCAGAAAAGCATCCAACCACACCGGACCCGGAGTTCACAGAGCTCAGAGTCCATTTAAGGTAACTTGGGTTTCAACTTAATCCCAGATTCTCTTATTGGTATCTGGTATGTAATGTGTTAAAATCGGAGCCATGAAGCCAATGATAAAGATATTTCATTATCATCATTCAGCATCAAGCTTAGATAAAAGAAAAAGATGGTCAAGGCATGATAAGTAAAAACGTATAAACTAAATGTTATTTTTGTTCTAAGTATAACACCACCGCAGTGGTCACCTAAACCTGAGTCATGCGCTAAATGACACGGCTCTCTACTGCAGCTACCCATGGTAAGTGTGCTGCACACTCACTCGTGACATGGAACAGACAAACTGCAGGTTGCTCATCTAAGAACAAATAAGGAAGAACAATTTCATTTCTCAAACGCGACTTCAAAGTCTTCAGGTGCTGCAATGGCGGTTAGCTGTTCAGCACCAGCACTGACAAGTGGCTTCTGAGAAATTCCTGCCCAGTGGGTCTGGGAAGTGAAGGGGCTCCAGAAGGCTGAGGAGGCAATGCCGGGAGCATCACCTGCCCATACGAGATGCGGGTTCCTTCTGCTGTTCTTTGTCCGCTGTATGCTTTTGAGACAGGGCCTTACTCTAACCAGGTTGGTCTTGAGCTCATTACGTAACACGGGGTAACCTCAAACTTGTGCAAACCCCCTGCCTCAGATTCCTACTATTGAGATTGCAGGTTTGAACCACATCTGGCTACAGCTTTGCCATAGGAATGCCTGAGTTACAGTGCTTTTGCTTAGGAACAGGACAATCTTGTGTAGGTTACATGAGCCCCTCTGAAAAATTTCTTTACCTATAGAATGGGAATAATACCACCTACCTATGGAATACTGTATATACTAAATGACACTATGTTTGTAATATATTTAGCATTTTGCCTAGTGGCTGTGTGTGAGCGCACGTGTGTGTGTGTGTGTGTGTGTGTGTGTGTGTGTACTTTCTCCTTTCTACCTCAGGCTCCTGAGATAAGGTTCCCTCAGTAAATCCAGAGGTAGGCCAGCAAACCTCACACCCCCTCCTGCTTCTGCTCCTCATACTACTGTGGCTATGGCATGACATGGCCAAGTCCACATTTCTATAAGGTTCTGGAGATGCAAACCAAGGTCTTTCTGCTTACACAGCCAATATCTTGCCAACTTGGATATCTTCCCAGACTCATGCATCGGATTTCCTATAACACTATTAATAACAAATATCTGCCAGGTAGTGGTGACACATGCCTTAAATTCCGGCACCCAGAAGACAGGCAGATGAATCTCTGAGTTCAAGACTAGCCTGGTTTGCAGAGAGAGTTCAACATAGCCATGGAGAAACCCTGTCTCAAAAAACCAAAAAACCAAAACCAAAACCAAAGCAAAGCAAAGCAAAGCAAAGCAAATATCCACATTCACAGTACTGTATGCAAGTCTTTCTATCATATCAAGAGGAAGACTGAATAAAGACGGATTCCTCTGGAGCAAACAGTCTAACAAAACCGCATATGAAATCAAGGCAGCCAGGCATCGATCACATGCACGAAAATCATCTGTTGCTGGCAGAAGAAAATGATTCCAACACCAACTTATCAAGGAAGCATCATCTCTCCAACCACTGTACCTTAAAACCCTGATGCTCAGGAATCCTGACAATACAGGAGATCCACGTAAAGCTAAGGTAAGCTGTATAGGCACAGAGCACGTCTACTTTCAGCAATGTAACTTGGTAGAACAAAGCCATTCCAAAGCTGTCTGTACCAACAACCTCTTCATGGGACAGAAAGTGTCCAGAGGCCCTATTTATTTTTAATTATTACTATTTTTCATTTTAAGAACACTTGAGAAAAACACTTTTACTTACCTTTGTGATTCTAACTTATAAGCATCTGGCTTCTCACGGATCTCTCACACTCAGAGATTTTCTCTAATCTCAGTGCCACTGTCACAGTACTGAAGGGGAGTGGCCGGTCGGGGATAAAGCAAACCCCATTCTAAACTCACTAACACTTCCTCTTATCCCATTCAAGGCCTCTTACACAAAAGCCATTCTTCCTACCATGGGGATGGTTTATAGTACTTAACCCCTATCACAGTGCTCAAATATTAGTAACATACTCACACAAATGACATAGCTACATTCCTATCTTCCTGAGAACTTTTATGTCCTTAAACATTATCAGAGCTTTTTGTTTTGCATCTTAATTAATCAATAACATCTCTTAGGATGCTATGCATCAAGATATTCAGAGGCTTCCCGACAGGCAAAGAAGTGGGGTGGGAGTGGAGACACTCAAGCAAACATCTTGTTCCTTAACTTTTCTTGGTCCTACACTCCCAACATGCTCCCTGCTCATCAGAAATCAAAACTACTAATCCTTCCTGAAGATTAAAAGCATGGGTTAAATCTCTACAAACAACACTTTCGACTTCAAGTGCAGAACAACCCAGATTCGCTCACCACATGAGGCCAGTAGATAGCATACAGCAAACAATGTTTGCAGCATCATGGGAAAACAGCAGTACCACACTTCTCCAACATCCACCATCCAAAGGCACAGTGAATTTTACATCTGACTTTAATATGGCAAGACTTATTTTCGTTCATCTAAGTAATGGTATATTATACTTAACACAGGAAACATACTAAGTGTTTCCCAGAGGCACTGAAACATTCAACAGCAGCACTATGTAGTATCTTCTATAATGTTCCAGGCATTCAAGATACAAAGTAAACAAAAGCAGTCCAGTGTACGCTTGCATTGAAGTGACAGAGAAATGTCTATCATAATCAAAAACTGCTGACACTGCAGGCTGGGCAGATGAGTCCACACCTGAACCGTGGGCTTGGCCTGCTCACGCAAACAAGTGGGCCTTCTCAAGAAAGCAACTGACCCAAGGTATGATTAAAAGTTGGTGAAAAGAAGCAAGAAGAATGAGCTAGACAAAGGGGAAGGAAGGGTAGCTAGAATTATGGAATTGTGTTTTCTTTACCAAACAGAACTATGACAAGAATAGGTTTTTCTTTTAATCCCAAGGTGTAGGGTTACAATCAGCTGACTATGACTTGCTGTAGCAGAGGCATGGTTCTGCCAGCTGTCGACAGTCTCTGCAATTGTGTGACATCAGAAGTTCTGGAAACTATTCAGAGACAAATGCTACGGCTAACCCCGAAAGGCGGGGTAGTTGGCTGGTAGATTTTCAGGGAGGTTGGTTACAATATCTTAGTAGTTGAGAAAGAATTAGAAAGCAGATTCAAGGACCTCCCACACCTCTCCCTCCTCTATCCTTTCTTTCCTATCTAGTGATGGGGTAAAACCAGGGGGGAAAGCTGTGGGGAAAAGAGGAACCCACAAAGCTGAGACAGGCTAAAAGAAGAACCTGGTCTGTGCAGGAAGGTCACTGTGGCTGTAGCACTCAGACCACTGCTGCAGAGACAGGGAAGGGCAGCACTTTCACTGTGATGAAGGGACTAGAGTGGAGTTGGGGTGGAGCAGATTAAACTGAAAAGGCAGCTGTAATGGTGGCAATTGGGGCCAGAGCAATGGTGACAGCAATGAGTACTGAGAAGTGTCAAGTCAAGGTGAGCAGGGGTCAGTATGTACTAGGTACATGCACGCATGAGCTCACACTCTACCTTATGCGTTATGTAAGGTTACAGCCACCTCACACCATTCTTTCTCTCACAAGAAAATATGGTAACAGCAGATCTGTCTAAAGTAGGTCCTGGTGGTGAACCAGGATCAAAATCCACAATTATCTGACTGCAAAGCTGACTAAAGAGTTATTATGAGAAGGGTATTTTTTAATTTGTTTGCTTAGGGAAAAGGGTTCTTTGCACAGCAAGTTTCCAAGACTTGAAGGCTTCCTGGATCATTTTACCAAAGCACCAAGAGAATGGGGCTGGTGGAGGACATGGCCTTTGGCTCCCACCCAACAACAAGATGCTGTTTAGAAGTTCTGCCATCCTAGGGAACATGGAAGTTCTGCCATCCTAGGGAACATGGAAGTTCTGCCATCCTAGGGAACATGGAAGTTCTGTCATCCTAGGGAACATGGAAGTTCTGCCATCCTAGGGAACATGGAAGTTCTGCCATCCTAGGGAACATGGAAGTTCTGTCATCCTAGGGAACATGGATGTTCTGCCATCCTAGGGAACATGGAAGTTCTGCCATCCTAGGGAACATGGATGTTCTGCCATCCTAGGGAACATGGAAGTTCTGCCATCCTAGGGAACATGGAAGTTCTGCCATCCTAGGGAACATGGAAGTTCTGCCATCCTAGGGAACATGGAAGTTCTGCCATCCTAGGGAACATGGAAGTTCTGCCATCCTAGGGAACATGGAAGTTCTGCCATCCTAGGGAACATGGAAGTTCTGCCATCCTAGGGAACATGGAAGTTCTGCCATCCTAGGGAACATGGAAGTTCTGTCATCCTAGGGAACATGGGAGGCCGTACCTATTTCAACATATCGACTTGGGAGATCCCTCATCTCACTGGCATGGCGCTCCTTCACTGAGCATATCTGAAAAAGAAGTTCACAGGTTATTCTCAGGAAGGGTAGGAAAGTCTCCATAGCATTTCTCCGTGAGGTAATTTTAAAGGTAATCGTGTCACCAAAGATGAAGTACACATAATCAATCTACTCTAAGACACAAAAGACAGAAAGGATTGGAGGTGACTTAGAAGTTTCGGGCTCAGACTGCTCTTGCAGGAGATTTGGTTCAGTTCTCAGAACCTGTATGGTGGCTCACAACTTTCTATAACTCCCGTTCTAAGGGATTCAATGCCCTTCTCTGGCCTTTGTGGGCACCGAATGCATAAAACGCCCCTACATGCATAAGATGTCCAAACATACATCCAGGCAAAACACTCATATACTTAGAGTAAAGAGTAAGTTAATTAGTTTGAATAACATGTGGCAACCAATTATTTAGATTACCCAACATTAGTCCAGTATGAAGGTACACTTTATGACAAAGAGAACTTGCATGGAAATGTGCTGTTTCTAATGGCCCTTTCTCTGAAGTTCCACTTAGGACAATAGACACATGCAGGAGGCGCTTTGGTAGAGCACACACTATGGCTGTCCAGAGTCTGCTGTCCAGTATTCCATATTAGGATCACATGTGTGTAGCCTGGAAGTTAAGAGTGGTTCCCATCCCATGAGAGAAGATGGAAAAATCAGCAAGTATAAGGCCTATAAAGTCTAATATTTCTACTATTAGCAGTTTCTCAAAATGTCTATCTTTATTTTAAATTATACATATAAAGTTGAGATCACATATGTATTTTTAAACCAGCAACTAAATATATATGGATCAATAATCTCTGACTTCCCCCATAAACACCAGATAATAGACATTATGAGTTAATTTTTTTAGGTTGGTGAGTACTATGAGTATTTATTTTTCTTATATCTTTCCAAATGAATGTACTTTCCAAAAAGAATCTATTCAACTTTGTAATAAGAAACAAGGTTGCTTTTGTTGTTGTTGTTTTTTATTTTTGTTAGTGTTTGGTCCTTCCTACAAGATTGAACTAGAAGTCAGGTACTGATCCACATGTCAGAGATCAGCTTCTTCCTTCACTTGCAGACGATGGCACTCCATAGTCACCAACCTAAGTATCACTAGACCATGAAATATTCTAATGCAGACAAACTCAAATAAAAAACTGAGAATGAACAACATCCCAGTCTAAGGATACCATCAATAACTCTACAATACAGCTACTGCTATTAATGTAAAAGCTTACTATAAATACTAAATATCATTTAAATATTCTTCTACCATATTGTTAGTGTCATTATAACACTGTATCATAAGAAACTAGTAAAACTTATTTGATCAACTTTCTTATTCCTTGTTTTTTATTTCTATCCATGAATATTATAAACAATAATACATGCTCAGTGTACACGAGTCTAAAATGTTAAGGATGTTACTTAGGCAAATTACTAGATATATAAAGCAGCCAGATCAATGGGTAGATGTACTTTATCTTTTTGTCTGACTCCTTCCTTAATGCACATATCTAAATTTGTCTCTAGCACAGCAGCAACTGTGAAGGCCTCAGGGAATTCTTTCCCTACTGTGGGACAAAATCCTACGGCTGCAGACACGTGAGAATCCACGAATATGTGACTGGCTGCTTTTCCCCTTAATTACTTTTGGACATCTGTCTCCTGCTCATTTCTCCCAGGTGCTTTCTCTTTCTGGTGAACTTCTGAGTTTATAAGAGACCTACTCTCCCCTCGACTTATGAGGAAAACTATTTAATCATCTCAGAACAATATTTCACAATACCAATCATATAGATAATAAGCCAAGGCCTCTATGCATTAAATTATGAACTATGCAGGGTGATTTAGTTTTAACCTCAGCTCACTGCCATCAGTTACCCAAATGAACTTAGTGGTCAAAGCTACAAAGAAAGGGTAATATGAAGATGAACATCTCTGATCAAGCCATCAAAATCAACCACACGTTCCATAAACAGCTAAGGGACTGGAAGTAGGACTGTGGGAAATTAAAACAGAGCTCAACAAATACAGCTTCATTCTGAGAACAGAGAAGGGCAATTACTTTCCCATCATAGAAAAGCACATCTTAAGATCTGTACTCGTGAAACAAAGTGTCCTACCACCACAGCGTTCTGATGAAAATATTAGGTTTCCCAGAAACCATTCACCGAATGGTTATAGATTCAGCGAATCTATAACGATTTGGGCTTAATATAAAGACCAAGTAAGTCACCTTGATGGAAGTTCCCCAGCCAATAATGAGTGTCACAGTGTCCTTCCAGCAGAGGCTGCAGGGATACATATCTGGGCGAAGACTTATATCATCTCGGGGAACATTGGTGATTCTTTGCTTTGAGGTGATATCAAAAATCTTCACTCCCTACAAAACAAAGCAACATTAAGCATCTCGTATTCTGGAGAGGGAGCGCAGCAAGAGGTGTGCTATTCAAATCGTGGTGTTTACTGGGCATGCCCAGGAGCCATACAAGGGCATGGTCTCTTTTTATACAAGCCCTATGAGAACTGCAAGGCTCCTTTCTGGACAAAGGCTCTGTTATCAGTGGAGGGCTTAAGTAACACAAATCTAGCACAAACATGTTTTCCACAGAGACACCAAGTTTGCTTTTCACCTGCTAGGCAGTAGACATTTCTAAAGGGACTGTTCTGAACAAGAATGAGTTTTAATTTTTCAGAAAGGCTTTGGTTCTGAAACCTGACGACAACATGTGACCCTTCAAAGTGCTCAGATGGAAGCACCAAGGGCTGCCGCCAGAGCATGAGCCTGGGGAACGTGGTTGTTGCCAGGACGCCCCAGGCAGCAGTGCTCAACGGAGACAATGTCTACTATTTCTATCCGCATGGAACTTTCTCAACTACGTGCCGAAATTTCAGAAAAGATGGCAAAGATGAAAAAGACTATTCTTTAAGTTTACTCCAGGCCCCTCGTTACATTACATAAACTCTAAGTACAATACACTCTTTAAATGACAGGCCCGTGTTTGGCCTATGAGTATGCCTGGGGTAAATAGGAAATCAAAGCTTGCTTCTCAGTGGCCGTGAGCAATGTGTAAATGGCATTTTCAGGGCACAGGCCCCGAGCAGCCTGTCAATAATTACGATGGCTTTTCATTTTCTTGGTTACTTGTGCCCCAGGTTTCTTCCTCTAAGACAGAATCTACAATGTGAACGCCCAGGCAGTCTGCCTTCCTTAAGCTGAGACGTGGTATCAATCACCATGTCTACTAGAACTGTAACTCCACTGGGCGTCTCTGTCCCAGCCCTTTCGACCGGGCAGCCTGGTAGCACTGTGCAAGTGCTAGAGACTGACGTGTGTTTACCATATTGTTGGCCCAAGCAATCAGATGGCCTCTCCACTTCACACTCCTTATGTTCCCTTCCCCTTCGTGCAGGACAGAAGACTTCCATCTGTTCATCCATGTCCGTTCGAATAGCAGCAACTGAGGACACAGCAAAACACAGGTTTTCAGACACCCAGAGTCACATAAAGATCCTTTATCCATCCTTTCTGCCTGTCACTGTTACCAAGGGACAAATAAGCCGCTCTCAGTGTTTCTTATGTTTCTTTTAAATACGTACCCTGATTTTGAAAAGAACCCCCTACATATCTTGAACTGCTTGAATTCCTACTTAGATTAGATTTGAGCACTGAGGTTATGACAAGTCCCCGCCACAAGATGGCACCAGAACACCAGGACTCGAAGCAAACAATGCCTTAGTGAATCCAGCTTTTAGGAAGGCTTTTCAAATAAGAAACTGGGAACTAATTAATTCTGTAAACTGGGAAATAAGAACCTTCTAAGTTTCTCACTGACACGACAGTCATCACAGCTTAAACCGCTTTAGCTGGAAGCAGTCATCTTTTCTTTCATTTAATCCAAAGCAAATCATTTGATAGTATTTTAACAGTAAATCAAATCACAAAGTATGGATTATTTATTTGCTTTAGGATTTAGGGTCTTTAAATTTTTCACAGTAGCTAGACACTGTATAAATAGAAGAATCTATTGTGAAAATCCTACTGGAAATTTAAAAATAAATATAACTGATCAAAACTCCTTAATTCTGAAGAAGATACAATTCTGGTAATTCATGCATTACTAACCTATTTTTCTTGATATCCCAACTTCAACTCTTTAAGCAACAGCATCTACGACATGAAAGCACGTCGGCTAGAAGTATGTGTGTTACCACTGTCTGCTAGTTGAGGACAGAGGCCGTGAGTGGACTGGGGTGAGGTTGGTATAGAGTCTGGGCCTGCGATCCCTCTGCCACCTTACTCTAGGGTTACTGGCAGGTGTCACCATTCCTGGCAAGAGGATTTTTGAAATTCCTTTCCGCTCACATCAGTGCTTTGTGTATATCTCCTATCATGTCAGGGATAACCTAGAAATTGATGCTATGCAATAAGGCAGCGAGCAAAAAGTACATTAAAGTTATATATGACAACCACAGACAGACTAAAAACATGGAAACCACCGAGCACAAAGGGAAAGTGGTAAAGCCAGGATGACTATCTGTCAGTCAGTGTCTCCCTACTCACCGATCTATCTATAAATATCTGTCTCTCTACATATATATGCATTCTAAGTATAAAAAATACCCAGGATATTAAAACCACTACAAAATAGTACTTTCTATGATTCTTAAATATTAATAAATTACCATATATTAAATATTTATATATAGAAAATAGTATATAAATATTAAGCATATATTACAAAGTAATCATAATTCTAAAAGAGGGTGATAGGAAATCTTACATATTTTTCTAAATATTCATGTTATTTTTATAATGTTAATTCATTAATAAGGATCAAGTCCATTGTCTTATTTTTACAAATTAATTTAATCAAGTTAATTTAGAGAGCTGGCTGGAGCATTAAAAAACATACTGAAATCTTAAAAGAGGATACAAATGTCCTTCTGAATTAATTTACAGAAACCACCACTAGCTTTTTAATTTAAAGATCTTTGAGAATTTTATGAGTACTGTATTTACATGGTTTCCACTTCTCATTCCTCTTCCTTTTGAATTCATGACCTCTCCTTTAATTATTGACACGCACACGCACACCATCCTATACAGCCTACTCAGTGTATTTAGTGTTCTAACTATGTTCATGTGTTAAGGGCAGACTCTCTGGGACAGGAGAACTGATCATGAGTCCTAAAGATGAAGGAAAATTCTCAAGGCTCTATTTCTAGGTGAACAGGTATGAGCAATTAATCACCACCCTTACTTTGAAAATATACCAACTTCTTCAGCAAATCATAAAGACTTGCTGTAATTAGAAACACAATTCAGATTCACTCCATGGATTTCCCTCTGCAGAGGAAACTGAGGTCAGCTGAACCCTTGCTTCCCTTTGTCCTGCTCTGCTTTCAGGAGTTCTAGTAGAAGGCAGAAGAAAAGGAAGGAGACAAGAACTCAGAACCCAGTCTAGGTCAGGTTTGGTTCAGACCTGCAATGTTTATTTGACATGAAATGGGGAAAGCAAAAATCCTCAATGAAGGTTTCATAAAGACAGAAAGGCCCAGGGCATGTCACATGCTGGAAAAATGAAACAAGCCGAAACCTAAAATACAAGCTAACTTCACTAAATGAAGGAAACACTTTAAACTATTATTCACTACAATATAATTGTGATTTGTCTTCATTTTGGATGGCTCTCAAAATGTAATAGTTTTGAACACGTCACTACTGCTTTTTGAAAATAAAAATGAACTGCTGTAAAGGAGCAGGCATCCTTCTGTGAGCCATGTCTCTCCAATGGCTTGGTCCCATCACGGCACCACAGTCCGGCTAAGTTGCCGCTTACTGGGGCTGGCTATCATTTGAGCTTCCTTGCTGCTCCCTGCTAGACACTCGGACATGATGGACAGGGAGACAGCACGTGGGCTTTCTGAGAGCTGCTCTTGGCCCTCCTCTCATTGTTAATACACATGTGTTTGCAACTGCTAGAGCTATGCAAGGACTCTCTCCTGATGTGTAACCAATTTCCATTTCCTAATGCTTCAAAAACTGTACTGAATACATGGAAATCTGTCCTGTCTCTAAAACTGAGTGGAAAGATTTCAACCTAATCCACACAATTAACACATCTCTATAAAAAGGGATTTACTCATGCCTAACACCTGCAATGACAGGCTATTCCTCAAGGGCAGAGAACGTAACTTTTACAAAGCTTATCACAATTTTGAAAACTACTTTTAATGTTAGTCTTCCGTTGCTCCGTTTAAGTAGCCGATGATCTTTTCACTGAGGGACACAGACGTGCCCTCTGTCTGGCTCTCTGGACTTGATGGCATCCACTTCTCTGGCTCTCTGCACCTAATCAGCTCCTCCCCCTTGCATCCTGTCCCCAGCTCCTCAGCAGTTCCTCTCAACGCTCTTCCCCGCCCTTATCCCTAATACACAAATTCAAGCTTCTAAGCCTCACGCGGTATTCAACTTCACATGTCTGCCAATTGCTGATGTTTTTATCATTGTCCTTTGTGAGGCTTGCTCCAGGGGACACAGGGCTTTATATAGGACACCAGCATCAAATGGTGCAGTCTCTGTTTATAGTTTTATACTAATCTATGGGAATTTTGAGCAGGAACATGTTTTCTAGCAGGAATGCCGAAGACAGTTCCGCACCTATGAGGCAGAGAAAGATAAACCACTTTTCTTACACACATTCGGCACTAATTTAAGTACCACAAAGCTATCCGCCCCGATTTCACTGACATTTAATAAAATCCATTTCTTTCTTCTAGTCATAAACCTGCCTAGAGACCTACTGAGCACGAGCGCTCTACAAAGCATTTTAGGGGTAAGTCATTGAACGAACTAGCCTTAAAAGCAGCTGGTTAATTTATTTGGTTTGTCTTCCACATCCTGTATTATCGAATTGTCATTATCCCAATACTGAGAGCAATTTAAGCTCAATGGGAGCTAAGTACACAGAGAGGAAAAGCTGTTTCCAAGAGGTCTATATTTCTGTTGTTGTTGAAGAAAGTATTTTAGGGCTTTCTTTCCCATAAATCCACATTCTGGCAGTCAGCACTCTCGGTGCTTATATTTCAATAGGAGCCTTCACGTACTGGCAATATACTTTATTCTTCTATGTTTTGTGCTGATAGATGTATCTACCACTTTTCTACACTATACAGTGGTACAGGGTGCACATCCCAGAGTCTCCCACACCTGGGCCAAGATCTCTAGCAGGTGGCCATACAGCCTGGGTTCTGGTACCCAGTGCTATCACTACCAGTCACCTACTCTCCCCTGACAAAGGAAGGAGGCACGTTTCAATTGTCAGCTCAGGATCTTGCAAATGTATGAACAATGTGACTTTTTAGCCTTCTTCAAGCCCTGCAATACTGCTTGCTGGGAGCAGCAAAGACTGGGACAGAGGGATCATGCCACAGGAAGTAGATATGGAAGCCACCAGCATTGTTCTTACACAAAGAAATAGGAGCTCGAGGAAAAGAGTCCATAAAAGACAACCTCTGCTAAGTCAGATGAGATAGTGGACAAGGAAAAGATCATGAATCTCTTACAAACATAAACCTCCGCAAGTCAGAACCTAACAGGGCAGTATCAGGAAAATGAGATAAAGGGCAGAAGGACAGGAACTAAAAGACTTGAGAATGATAAAAAAATAAAACTGCTAATAGAAAACAAGGACTGGAGAGATGGCTCAGTAGTCGTGGCTCACTGCTCTCCCATAGGATCAGAGCTCGGTCCTCGGAGCAACCTCAGGTGGCTAACTGGCCTCCACAGGCAGCTACACATACAAGGTATGCATGCACGCGCGCGCACGCGCGCGCACACACACACACACACACACACACACACACACACACACACACACAACCTCCCAAAACTAAAGTTGAAATGTCTCGTTTTTAATAGAAAAGATAACTGAATGGAACACTATCCAGTGTGGAGAAGGAGCTGGCTGTGCACCGCAGGGAGAGGCCCCTGATTCTGATGGAGCCGAGGGTGAGCAAGTAGCCAGGGAGCAGGTGAGAGCCTCCATCACGTGTCTTGCTTTGGCTCAGGACCAACATGGCCAACAGTTGTTGTTGCTGCTGTTTGTCTTTTCAAACCTCCACAAAGAAAGATCATAAAGCACGGCAGGATAGGGAACATTCCAGAATATTGTGTGGTAAATTCACTGGTTAATTTCTGAACATATCATAATCCTTCGGACATCTATTTCACGAGATAATTCCATGTGCTGACAAGGAGTCAAATGCAGAGCAAACACTGCCTCCACATGACGTGCCTATGAACTGGACTCTCACAGCCACTCGACCAACTATAAGCTTCATAGGAAATGCTTGAGAAGCATGATGCCAAGACCCTAAAAGGTGACTAGTTTTGTGTGGACATGTTGATAGTTGAAAAGAAAAGAAGCCTGAATCATTGCAAGGTAAAGTCTACTCAGCTACCACAGTTTCAAACGAGGAAATTAACACAAAAAGATGATGTTAAATACAAGGGGTCCCATGAGGAACAATTTGTTTTGTATTATAAAACAACAGATAAAACAACAGGCAACCGATGCAAATCTACCTATCTAACCCTACAGGCTAAAATACCAACTTACCCATTCCGAACCTTAGACTATTACACTGTTGTCTATAATGCCCACAGAAGCAAGTTCATGGCTACAAATACCTGAGAAATGAATTCATCTTAACTTTATGAAAGCCTGACACTAACTGGGCATACAGTCAGTCATTGATAGGTCTATAAATGTGGCAGAACCGATGGGTTTGGATTCCTTATATACTTCAATTTCTATTTGCTTCGCTTGACCTCTTACAGAGTATCTCCTTGAGAACAGTAATATTATCGCAGATTTAGGCAATTTTGGTAGTAAGGCTATTCTGAAAGTAGCAATAATTTGTGTTCAAAGTGATAATAAATATCAACTGGACAGTCTTCACTGGCCTGGTTTCTATTACATTAAAAGCAGCCCTGAGCAAAGAATGGAGTATTATTTGTAGTAATCAAGTTATGAAGTAAACCTAGGTGCCCATCAGGAGATGGAAGCTGTGGTGGTCTGAAAGAAAATGGCCCTCACAGGTTCATAGGGAGTGATACTAATACTAGTGGGTGTGACCTTGCTAATGTAGGCGTGGCATTTTTGGACAAAATGCATCTCTAGGGATGGGCTTTGAGGTCTCAAAGTGCTCAAAGTGCTCAAGCTAGGTCCAGTGTAACACTCTTGCTGCTGTCTGCGGCTCTAGATACAGAACTACCTCCACATCACCATGTCTGTCTGAGTTCCACAATGTTTCCTGCCAGGATGACAGGGGACTAAACTTCTGAACTGTAAGCCAGTCCCAATGAAATAATTTCCTTAGTAACAGCATCTCTTCACAGCAACAGAAATCCTAAGACAGAAGTATAAAGAAAATGTGGCATAAATACACAATAGAATACTATTCAATCACAAAAAAAATGGTAAGTTACATGCAAGACAATAAATAAAGCTGGAGATCATGCTGAGTGGAATAAGCAAGACTTTAAAACACAACTTATAAGTAGAAGAGAGACCACTAGGGGAAGGGGATGGAGTAGGAGGAGAGACAAGCATAGAGAAATAGGAAGGAAGAAAAGAACCGGTGAGAAAAAGGAGGGCAGATACACTCCAAACACAATGCATGCGTTACATGTCACAGTGAACCCTATTAATGTGCACAGCCCATATGCATGAGCACACTAGAGCTGGAGCACAGTGGGTGGAGCTTCCCTAACAAGCACGCGGTCCTGTGATCCATCCCGCAGAATATAGACCAGGTACGATTATTTATTCCTATATCCCTACCATTCAGGATATAGAGGCAGATGGATCAGAATTTCATGGTTATCTTACCAAAATAAAAGTTTGAGAACAATTGTGCTACATGAGACCCTGTCTCCAAAGGATGATGATGACTACAACGATGACTGCAATGATGGAGGAGGAGTAAGAAGGGGGGAGGGGGGAGGAGCAGCAGCAGCAGCATCAGCAGCAGCAGCATTTCTAGCTTCATCACAAGTAGACTATTGACAAACATAGACATAAACTAAAGGTCCAATAATAGAAACACAGCTGAGAAAACTAAACAGACTTGTAGAATGGACAATCATGCAGCTATTAAACGAGACCAAGCAAACATCTTCAAGGACACAGGGAATTTTATATACTACAAATTTTTAAGTAAAAACAAGCTCTGAACTGAGATGACTTTGTACATTCTTTTATTAATTCATTATAAAATAAATTAATGTGTCTAGCAAAAAGAAGAGCAAAAAGTATGTTCATAATTTTACTAGACATATACAATCAATGATTTGGTGTATAGTATCCCTTCTTGAATGTACCCACACACATAATTATATTTCTAAAACAATGCCATGGGACACTCCATACACTTTATAAAAGCACATCAATAAAACAATCTAGCAGATGAGATCACACTACTTAAACCAACTGACAAAGGGCAAGATTGATCTGCAAAGAGCTTGGCTTGTCACTCACAGGTAAGCCTTGGTCTGCTGATAAACATTGTCACAGAGCACCAGCGCTACACAGGGCCACTGGGTGAGGCGGAAGGATCTTGGTAAAAGCAAGACTACTCCATAGCATGTCTGTCTGAACTTTCTCCAAAATATAATCACATACCTCATCCTACCTAAAACAAAAGGCCCTGCTTCTTTTCCTTTGCACTTCAGCCTTGGTGCAGCCTCTGTCCTTTCGGATCAAGCTTATCAGATATTCAAGAACATGATTGCTCCGGCTGGTCTCTTTACAGCCTAGATTCTAAAACAAAAATTTACCTCCTGCAATTCACTCCATCCTCAAAGATTATCTTTTGACATCCTCTTCCTAAAACCTATGGCGGTTCTCCTGGTGATCTAGAGACACAGGGCACACAGCCATCTTGTGTGTAGTGCATTTCAACCTCAATGTTAAAAATACTGAGGAGAAATACTGTTTGGAAGTTTAAAAACAAAGAAAACAATAACACTATCAGATTTCTCCATATAAATTCTTACATATATGCATACAAATAAAAATACTTGTACACAAGTTTTTTTTTCCAATGATTCAGAATTTTTATTTTCTTATCAGATCATCACCCTGGTTAATTAATAAATCTTTCTCCTGTCATTCTGCTATTACTGCCTGACTCACATTCTTTGAAAACCACCATCCACTGTCATGATGTGGGTTCATACAATGACACTAATAACATGATCTGGGACCCTCCACAAAGGAATGTGTTCAGAAAGCAGATTTGAGCTAAGTAGTCCTTGAAATAAGCATTTCAGTTTGTACGTGTGATACTATCTGACAACGGTTTGTTCCTGGAACCCCGTATTTTATGTAGCCCTACTTAGAAAGGAAAAAATGGAGAGAACATTAATAACAATCCATCTGTACAAAGCCCCACAAGAAAACATGACAAGCATCTCTCCACCAGTTCTAGTGCTGAAGTGTGCAATAAGAGATTTAGTAATAGCAAGTGACAGAGGTTGGTTGCTCCAGGTAGAGAATGATTAAGAATGATCAATACACGTATGTGACACATAGAAAGGGCTAGACTACAGCCTGCAAAGTGCTTGCCTTAGAAGCATGAAGATCTGGGATTGATTCCCCAGAACCCATGTAAAAGAAGGCAAGCATATGCTTTTAGTTCCAGTACTGCGGAGTCACAGGAAGGCTGATTGTTAAGGCTCTATGACTGGACATCTTAAGTCTACATAGATTTAATTAACTAAGTAACTAATAATAATTAATTAATTAGTTAAATAATTTAACAAATTAGTATTTCTTAGTTCAGGTCAACAAGAGACCATGTAGACTGATGTTTATAATGGAGGCAAGGGCAGGCATAAGATAAGGCAAGGCCTGTGGTTGAACAGTAAAGGAAGGGTGGACACAGAGATTTTGAGAGGCAGGAGAGATAGGAGAAAAATGAGGAGGAAGATGGAGAAGGACAAACCAGATCCATGTGGCTTTAAACAGCCCAAGGTAGCTATGAATATCTTATAAGAGATGAATTATTATAACAAAATCTGTCTTATCTAGGTAGACAGTTTATATCAATATCAATCGGCTCTGACTGATATAAATATGGCTGATAGAGTACAAGCCTGTAGAGCTTTGATTTTGTCAGGTTACAGGAATTTGTGATAGCTAACCATGAGATAGGTGGTCATTGCATGGAGCTGGCATGGCAGCGACCTGCCATGGGAACTAGAGAAGCAGCAGCTGCTGGGACTAGACATAGCAGAGAGATCGCCACCAGGGCCAGAGAGTAGCGAGCGCTAGTGTAGCATGGTGACTTTTGTTCTTTTACTTAAATTTACCGCTACAAGACCATCTTTAAAAAAACAAACAAAAAATAAAAAAGTGAAGGGCAGTAAGGAAGAAAAACAGATAGAGACAGACAGACAGACAGACACACACACACACACACACAGAGGGGGGGGGAGGTGGACTGCCGCTGAGGAATAGCACCTGAGGTTGTCCTCTGGTTTCTACATGCATCAGACACAATTACAAGCATACACACATACATGTGAACATGCACCACCAAAAGAAGTATTATATATGGAAATGTTTGAAAAAAGAATTGAATTTATTGAATTTACTTAAAAAAAAATTGAACTCCTTACAGAAAAGCTTTCTTAACAGGCATTTGAAGGTTTTGTGTCAACAGGATCATAAAAGAAAATGAAGTTAGCATAATCCTTCCCACATTCCACATGCAGTGAAGACACCATTCCAAGACTTGGGAATCCTACAGAGAATCAATAGGAAAGCAACTGACATTTGGCATAGACGACTAAGAAAATGTCAATGTTGTGACTTAAATGATTTCTAGTTTACGAAACTGATTTCTATTTTTTAGCCTCAATCACTATAGAATATATGGAAAACTCCACCAAAGCATGTTGCCACAGAGTTAATTTGCAAATTGGTTTTATATGTCTGAGAAAAATGGCTGGAGAAGGCAGCCCTGACCATCACGTGACAGTGCTCACAACTATCGTAGACAGCTGAGCCCTTGGGTAGGGTACACAGCAGAGTACTAATCCTGGCAACCCTACTGGATGCCTACAGGCAGGGTATGAAGCAAGCATACCCTGCAAACAAAGAAACAAGCAAACAACAAAACAAAGGCCTAGCAGAAGCCTCACCTCATTCAGAAGCCCCTCCCCTGCATGTGGACTGACATTTCTCAGCATACAGAGCAGCTGGCCTCCACACCCAGGTCCCGCCACTTTATCCCACAATGGCAGGCAACTGCTATGTCACTTTAACAAGGACTCCAGTGGTGAACAGTATCACACTGAGCTACTGCTTTGTGAGAGGAGTTACATCAGCTTTCAGGGAAGGGTACTCCAGAGTTCAAAGGTAAAGGTCATATAAGGGTAAGCTTATCTTGCTGAAAAAGAAAAGCCATCCATTAGAAGGAAAAAAAAAGCATCCACACTTAGAAGCTTTTCGGCTAAAGCCAAAACTCCCTGGCTAGGCTCATTTATCAGACTTCCTTCTTGTGGAAATTCCATTGGTCCCTGTGTGTGAGAGACCCCTGGGATGACACTGTTAGAAGATGAGCTTTTTTTTCTTTCTTTTTCAAATATGGAAACAAACCAGAATTTCGAATATGCTTTTTCTTTCTATGCTCGTGTGTACTGGAGTACACAGACTTAACTTCAGCACTTCTACTAAGAAGTTTTCTCTGGAATCAAAAAAACTTTTTTCCCTAAACATTAAAAGGAAAAAAAAGGCACTCTGACCTACTATCCCAGTCCACTATGGATAAGCCATTGTCTCCCCAAACTAAGGAGCTAAAACCTTGAAAGGAAAATGAAACAGGGCTACGGTTGCCTCTGGAATTTCCTGCACACTCCTATATTCCTGCTGCCTGCTGATCCAGAAGAAGAGCTCTCAGGTCCTCCAGCACCTTGTCTGCCTGCACGCTGCCATGCTTTCCGTCATGGTGATGATGAGCTAAACCTCTGAAACTACAGACCAGCCCTAATGGTCTCGATGTCTCATCACAGCAACTAAGACAATAGTATTAAACAATTAGGGGCTGGAGAGATGACTCAGAGGTTAAAAGCACTGGCTGCTCTTCCAGAGGTCCTCAGTTCAATTCCCAACATCCACATGGTGGCTCAAAATCTTTTAACTGCAATTATATTGGACCTAATGCTCTCTTCTAATGTGCAGAGAAAATGCCCATATTTAAAATCAGTAAATAAACAAACAAATCTTTAAAAATGTTTAAACAACTAAAATATTATATGCAGTGTCTCAGTATTCTTATGAATAGCCCATATATCTTATCAGCAGAGCTTTGCTTTCCTGCCTGCTTTCCCAATCCCAGCCTGTGGGGAACTTCAACCCTGTTTATAGAGGGCAGCACAGAATGTAAAGGACCACAGAATAGGTCAGTGTTCTCACGGTACAACACCTCGGCTACACAGCATACTCCCTCTGGGCAATTCTTGAATGACAGCTCATTGCTGATTCTCACCTCTCAGCTACCTAGTGTTGGCCTTTATTTTACTCTTCTCCATCATCCACTTCCTACTGTATTCAGTAGGCTCTCGGTGCCCATGGCATGATTACTGTAAGCTTATCAATAATTACTAAATGCTAGACTCTTCAAATTGTGTGAATTTATGGTGCTAGTTTAAAACTCCAGTTAAAGCAATAGAAAATGCTTTTGAACCAAGGCAGTCTTTGCTTTCCTCATTTTTCAATGTTTATAAACTTCTATAACTTGATTAATAACTCTTAAAAGTTTGCCAACACACTGCAGAAGAAACTAACTGCTCACAACAGTCATTACTTCAGAGGCCTGCTGCTGCTGTGTGGTACATGGCCAGCTCAGTGGGGCCACTATGATGTGCACATATGGGGTGGAGAACTGGGAGAGAAAGAGAAGCAGATAGTTTGTGCATTACTAAGAGAGGAGAGATGGAAATACGAGGGTAGAAAGACACGGCTTGACGTGAGTAGCCTGCCCTGCCACCTGAGGCCATGGTGAAGTCCTAGCCCATGATGCCACTGAGAGACACATGCAGCATCAGGGGTCTCTGTCAATGTCTGTGGCTCATATTACTACCAAAGGCCATGGGGACAACCCTGCTGTGGCCCACTGCCTGGGACCATACAGCTGTCCAAGGGCTCTGCAGAGCTGGCCCCACCCCTTACTGGCTGTGGCACTCTGGAAAGCTTGCCTAAAGCCTTGCAGACTACTGGGTAGCACAGAATATCTGGCCCTGGTGGCAGGGCGTGCCAGTGAGCTGCCCCAAGTACAGGACAGCTACCCTGGCTTTGTGTGGTGGCGTGGGTGAGGGAGAGTGGGAGAGCTGGCTCATGGCAGCTGACAAAGGCATTGTGAAGAAATACAAAGAAAAAAATGTGGGCAATGGTGGTTGAGTAAGCTATGATTTTAAAGAGGAAACTGAGAGAGAGTCATTTGCAAAGATGACCATGGATATTGATTTAAAGCCTGTAGCATTGGACACCACAGAAATGCATCTGGTCCCTGTAGGAGAAGATAGTAAGTCCCAATGCCCAGAGAAGCCATAGGGTGATACACAGGAGTTTGTCAGAAGGAAAGTTGTGGGAGGGGGATGAGAAGACTTCGGGGTTAAGAGCACACACTGCTTCTTCAGTGGACTGCGTTTTGTTTAAGGCACCCATATCACATGGCCCACAGTTGCCGATAACTACATCTTCAATTAAACGCAACTATTTCAACAAAACACGATAATGCAAAAGCCATGTAGCACAGGCAATCTTTAAAAGTATATACTGTGTGCACAGAAGAAAGAAATGTTCTGGAGACGCCTACAACTACACCCAACCAATAGATTTTGAAAATATCACAACTAAATATATCACCAGAGTTTATAAAAACAATGTAACATTTTACTACTTATGAAGTATTAATTTACATAATAAACTCAATGAATTTGGGGAAACAAATCAATATTGTATAAAGAACACATACATCTTTCATGAAGCTCCTAACACGTAGGAGAATTTATAATGCCCCTTAAAGAGAGCTCAAGACTGTTTCAAGAGCAGAAGCTGCTGGAACATGAGCTGCTGTTAAAGACTTGCCTCAACCCTCGGCAAGCACCCAATCTCCAACCACTAATGAAAGCAATCTGCCTAAAGCAATTCTTAAAGGGGCAGCAGATTATTAGATCATTGTCTTCCCTGAATTATAACAGAATGCATGGATCACAATCAAAGTTAAGTGATTTTATGCAAACAAAATGTCCTCCCCAAAATCTGTTTAATAATGAAATAAGAGGGCTGTTAAAGTTATTTCTCCAAGTTGACAAATACAAGGGAGGTAGTTAATTTGTCTAAGGCAAGGGCAGTCAGATTAAGCTACGATTCCATCACTAACAACATAAGCCGTTTGAACCGTGTAAGCGGGGCTAGAACCAAAAGGTGTCAGTGGGCTACAGGGTGGAAGAGGAAAGGGCAACTGCTTAGAAGAAATCCAAGCTCATGTGACCTCCACTCTGCACCACCAAATGGGTCCCCAGGTCTGCTGTGTGGCCTTGAGAAAAGGATGTGCAATGGTCTACCCTGACACCTCGCTATGCGTCAGAGCACACCGTAGAATACTGTGATGCTTTAGAAAGTGGGGCTCAAAGCTGTCACCTCACAGCTACATCACCGCTCATACTACCTTTCTTAAGAGCGGCACACAAAATAATACTGTCATTTTAGTATGTGAGTGTTTGTTATAAAAATGTTATTTTAAAACTCTGGCTAATAAAATAGAAAACAAGTGACAATCACCACGGTCCTTTAATTTCGGGATTTATTATTTCTATGCACAGAAAGACATTCCAGAATTTTCCCTTCCTCACTGTGAACAGGCCAATGAGGAACAGCAGTAACTCTCTTGTCCCCACCACAGCCTGCAGGAGGTTTGTCCCAGGCAAGAGCAGCAATCCCTAATAACATGACTTTTGGTTTCATTTAAATGCTGCCTCCTGTGTGTGTGTGTGTGTGTGTGTGTGTAAAGGCACACACTTCAGCTGTCCCCTCCTTCAAAGATGGTGACTAACTCAGGCTGTACCCTAGAGATCAGTCTCAAGTTTCATGACATCGTCATTTGTCACATGCCACACAACATTACCTTTTTCCCGCCGGTCACAAACTGCTTACAACTGGATCTCACGAACTGGGGGTGCACAGCAATGATCTACAAAAGAAAAAGCAGCCAAGCCTGGTTTAAACGTCCCAGGTGAAAGAAAGAGCGTGACAGTTTCTTGTCCGTTCTGGTAACTGAATGAATTCAGGTAAGGTTCTAAGACTGCTGAAGGTGCTCTTGTGTGGTAAGACATCTTCTCTGTAGCAGAATCAAAGCTGCACAAGAGTGAAGGGCTTTGCTTCTCACTTCTGAGCGGACACCTCGCCTAAAGTCACGCAGGGGAAGGGACCAAGGAAGTGTGCGATGGCTCAAGCATCTGTAACTAGGTACACAAGAGGACACTACATACTACATACATCTCATACTAAGATGTGCAGGTCTGTGCAGGGCTGCTCCACACTGCTCCTGCTGGTGGATTTATGTCATGGACACCATGAGCACAAGCTGGGTGAAGGTGGAATGCAGTGAAGTCCAGAGCTCCCATCAGCCCAGTTCCTCGACCAGCTCTTTGTATACAAGCTTCACTCTTGCCTTGTCATCCCCAACTATCTACGGTTCAGAAACTTCCCAAACCTTCAGTTGAATATGTTTTACATTTCTGTAATTAACTCATATATTTCTTTCCTCCTACTAGACAGGTTAATCGTTTCTCTACACTGTCACTGTCAGGTTAATTTAACAGACATCTTGTCATTTTTGTGATACATTGTTAGTACAATGTTCTCCTCAGCTCTACCCTAGCCCATCCTAATTACCAACACAGAAACACACATTACATCCCTCCAAATCCTTACCACCTCTAACAGCCTTGCAAGCTCTCTCACAACAAATAATGAGCCAACCCCCCCCCCTTAAAAAACAAAAAACAAAAAATCTTACCCTACCTCATATAAGTTGAGCAAGATAAGGCAGGAGCACGGGCACACTAGCTGCTCCTCTGAGCCTGCATCACCTGGGCTGAGCCCCTCTCCCAGTGCCTGCCTCACTCACGGGAAGGACTCAGACACTTCCTCCCTAAGCTGCCAACCTCACTGCTCAGTACTGCTCTGCCCAGTACTATTTCCTTGGGTCTTCACTCTCTACCCATTCTTCCATTAACCAAAACACAGTCTATGAACATGATGTCTCCATACTGGCCTATTTTGTATCACCGTGATGACATCGTTTTTATGAACAAATGTCTTGGGAGAAGAATCTTTCCTGGTGTGTGTGACTCCATCTTCTGGAACTCAGTGGGACCACTGTCCTTACTATGGCCATTGGGACACTCACAGGGGCCAGGTTGAAACACTGGACACTGCCCTGCCTGCAGGCTGCCTTTAACAGCACCGCCATCTCTCTGGAAACTCTCTCCTTGGTGTTCCAGTCACCAGCCTGCATTTTTCCCAGGCTTCCTAAGAACGACCTCTCAGGCTTTTTACTTTCACTGCAGTGTTTTGAGAGCTCCAGAATATCAACATCAATCTTCTCTTTTCACCCTATAGCCGTGAAGTGGCCAATATCCTTAAAATGGTTTCTCCTCAACTCACCTCAAATTACCAACTGTGTTTAAGGCACAACAGTCTCCACCAAGAAGGCCAACGCCTATTCCTAAACTTTGTGTAAAGCTACAGATGTAGCCCAGCTCTCAAAATTCCTGACCAACTTCCCAATGCCATCACTCAAATGATTACCTAAGACAATTGGGGAGATTTCCTACAGCAGAACACTGGATTTACTTTCTGCACATTCGTCTTTAACGTCATTCAGCCCACCGTCCTAGGGCTACAATGTCTACCTCTTGAAAACTGTCTCAATCAATTTCCCATCTTGAACACTCAAGCTTGCTCCCTTTTCTAAGCTCCTTAGTGATTTGTCCAGTACACGACATCAGCCTTCTAAATTGTCTCTTTCCTAGTGACTCTCCTGTTTAAATCCCCTTCCTTTCTGGCAAAGTCAGCTTTCTAAAACACGTGTCAGATCTTATCCATCCTTCACTACTACTGTTCAATCAATATTTGAATAAACACGTGAAGAAAACACGTGTACTCCTTTGAGACTACAGCAGATACTTGAGCATGATGGGTATCTGCAGCTGAGCTCTGTGCCCTACCCATCAGACCTGCCATCTCTGCTACATAGTCGCCATGTTAGCCCCGCTACAGCCAGGCTCCATCTATGCCACTCTTGTTCTTAGGCACTGACCTATAAGATGGATGCCAAGTTCCTTAGTCTAAAGATCCGGCCTGTTCCAGTCGGCCTTTAATTGCCTCTTTAGTCTTCCATACACATCTAAGCAAGACTTCCTGCCACTTACTGGACACAGTTGGAACTGTCTGGCCTTTCCATGTCTCCCATACTCTTCCAAATAAAAGGCCAGTACCTTCCTCTGTATCAAAGATGGGTCAGACTTTATAGCTCAGGCTATAAAGCCAGCCCTCTAAAACAACACACCCCAACAAAAACCAGATAAGCATCACTTCTTCAGAACTTAGTATGATTCTTTTTGGCCCTGTCATCTTAGTCAAAATGGAAAGTGTGTGTGTGTTTGTGTGTGTGTGTGTGTGTGTGTGAGAGAGAGAGAGAGAGAGAAAGAGAGAGAGAGACAGACAGACAGACAGACAGACAGACAGACAGAGATAGAAAGATTTAATCCACTCAAATTAAAGCTCCTAGAATATAGAGCAATACCAAAGTAACAACCTCTGCATCTGGCCTCAGTCTCACCATTCAAGTGGTACCAGCACACCAAGACTAAACAGATATTTGTGTACAGGATAAGCAGAGTCTCCATTCTTATGGTCATTCTTATCTAGGGGAAAAAACTCTTTCATGAGGGAAAGCTTGCTAAGTACTTACTTTAATGGGACAGTCGAAAGTCTCATGAAATTCTTCTCCAGAATACAGTCCAAAGACCTGCAGCTGAGAAATAAACAGACCAAATCAGTTTATCATGACCTTGACAGAGAGCTGAGCCAGCAAAGAAAAGGAAAGGAAGCAAAAGAAATGTGGGACATTCCGAGTCTAAGTCCCTGACCTCTGTGAAGTACCCAGTGCAAACTATCTCATCAGAGGAGGGCGCGCTATGTCAATGAGCTTTTACAAGCACCTTAGAGAACTGGCACAGAGGCAGGGGATATGGAGAAGATGGAGGGAGGAAAGTGGAAAATAGTGTAATTATATTTTAATAACTAAGATGACAATAAAAAAGCTTTATGAGCACCATATAGATAGTGATGCCTTTACTCACTACACAATTATTAAACAAATACCAACTTTCAGAAAGGAAATAGATATGGATAAGTTGCTAATATTCTTTTACAAATTTCTTACAGGCTAATCGCAGTTTTCCTCCCAACAGCAAAAACAAACAAACAAACAAACCAAGAAAAAAAAAAACCAAGCGTCTACCTTGAGTCAGACATATATGGTTTACAGACACAGACAAGCACACACACATGCATACATGTGCCCATCTATAGAAGCATGAACACAGATTCATTCCAAACCTATGCTGCATCTATTCTGTGTGTAAATGATAGATTACAGTTGCTCCTCTTCAGTGTTTATTTTCCATCTTAAGATCTTAAGCTGTTTTATTCAGGTGTATTTCCCCAGCTTTTCAACCAGCCACAGCAGAAACACAACAAAAACCTAAGCAGGTCTAATGTGTATAACATAAAAGGATACAAATCACATATCTTAGCTAGACACAATTTGTGACATAAAGCTGACTCTTCAACGTTCACCCAGAGAAAGAACAAGAACCTCAGCTCTGTCAGTGTGATTCCCACACTCAGTGGCTGAGGCTGCAGGATCAAGACTTAATCCGACCTAGGAAAAGCCAAATAAGAGAGAACAAGCAAGAAAAGGAAGAGAGGGAGGAGGGAGCACACAGAGAGATACAAAGGCTGGAAAAGAAGACAGGAAGCAAAAATGTAAGGAAAGAAGAAAACAAAAAGAAACAAAGTCCAAGGAGCTCCTCTAACATTCTTCTCAGTGAATGATCCCTGAACCCCGTGGCCACCTATCTGTGCACAAGCCACACTGTCGTTTCTGTCTCACACAAATGGAAGCACAAGCCAGTCCACTGCTGCCCTTTTCAGCAGTGCCCCTGTGAGCTTCCCGTATGCTGCAGCGGTTGGCTCTCTGCTGCTGCTGTGAGGCTGGCAATGTGCAAGTGTGTCAGGACTCACTCCCTCCTCCCGCTGACAACCAGCTGCTCTGGCACCAGATGAGAAGGTTGATGAGCGTTTGCAGACATCCTCTCCTCACCTCCTGGTTAAATTACACGAGTGAATCCCACATAACCAGGGGTGCGGATGTCAGCTCACAGTTATAATTACGTTCATATTTAATGGACAAAAATATTTAAGAGATTTGCTTCATTTATTTAGGATTTTTAAAAAAATGCTTATGAGTGTTTTGGCTGAATGCATTGTATGCGCATCACATGACTGCCTGATGCCAGAAGAAGCCAGAAGACAGGGCATCAGATGTGCTGGTACTGGAGTTACAGATGGTTGTGAGCCAGAATGTGAAAACTGGACATTTGTCTTACTTAGAGTTTTACTTCTGTGAGCAGACACCATGACCAAGATAAGTCTTATTAAGAACAACATTTAATTGGGGCTGGATAACAGGTTCAGAGGTTTAGTCTATTATCATCAAGGCAGGAATATGGCAGCATCCAGGCAGGCATGGTACAGTAGGAGCAGAGAGTTCTACATCTTCATCTGAAGGCTGCTAGCAGAATATTAGCTGAAGGCAGTTAGGACAAGAATATTAAAACTCACACCAACAAGGCCATACCTACTCCAATGAGGCCACACCTACTAACAGTGTCAACTCCCTGGGTCAAGCATATACAAACCATCACATTCCACTCCCTGGTCCCCATAGGCTTGTTCAAACATGTGAGTCTATGGGGGCCATACCTAAACATACCATAATGCAAAATACATTTAGTCTAACTTCCAAAGTTCTCATAGTATATAGCAGTCTCAACAATGTTAAGTCCAAAGTTCAAAGTCTCCTCTCAGATTCATCTAATCACTTAACTGGCAAAACAGGAAACCAGCTGGGCAAACTCAAAACTCTACACCTCCATGTCTGGTGTCAAAATAGTCTTCAGATTTTCAACTCCTTTTTCATCTTTGTTGACTACAACACATTTCTGTCTCCTAGGATGGTTCCACTCCCTGTTAGCAACTTTTCTCAGCAGATAGCCCATGGCTCTGGCATCTTGAAAATCTTGGGTCTCCAAAGCAACTTCAATGTTACAGCTTCTTGTTTCAATGTCTGGGTTCCGCACATAATCGTCTGGGCTCCTCCTAAGGGCTAGTGTCATTTCTCCAGCTCTGCCCTCTGTAGCACTCTAAGTTCAGGTTCATCCATTCTTCCACTGACACTGCTGTTCTTGGTGATCATCCCATGGTATTGGCATCTGCAATATGCTGGGGTCTTCTGTTGCAACGAGGCTTCAACAATAGCCTCTCATAGGCTCTCTTCATGGTGCCAAGCCTCAAATCCTTTACATGGTCCCTTCAGTCTGAGGCCATCAACTGCAACTGAGGCTGCACCTTCACCAATGGCCTTCATGGCCCCTCACAGTGCCAAGCCTCAAATGTTCTCCATGATGCCTTCATGCCTTCAAAACCAGTACCACCTGGGTGACTCTCACACATTACCAAGCACAGCTGCAGCATGAGGTACAACCTTGGCTGTCTCTGGAACACAGCTTCTTTGTGCTCTCAGAAAACACTTCCCAGAATATTTCACTTCAGTGATGCTGGTCTCTTCTTAATTACCAGCTCCAGCTAACCAACATCATTGTCCCAGTAACCTCCTTCTATTCTTGACTCTAAAGTCAGAACCAAATGACCAAAGTTGCTGAGTTCTGCTGCTTGCAGGACCTGGAACATGGCCCCTTGTTCTATTACATTATCATAAGCTTTCTGTTTCCCAACTCTTTCACTGCCTAAGCTTAGCTGTTCTGGAACTTTGCTCTTTAGACTGACTTTGAACTTGAAGATCTGCATGCCTTTCTTGTAGGATTAAAGGTGTGATCCACCATGCCCGGACTTAAACTTTTCTTCACCTAGAATGCCTAGATCTAAATTTAGCTAGTTGGGATCTTGCCCCAAAGTCTTACTCCCTTCATCTGCTATCTCCTTGAACACAGGATTAGACTCCATTTCACTTGCTGGTGTCTCTTTAATATTTGAACCATATATTTTATATTTTTTCCCTCCCAGCTTGCTATAGTTGTTTAAAATGCTCTTCATGAGACATAAACAGAGAACAAAGTCTATGATGAGCATTTCTGAGACTTCTTTAGTCAATGCAATTCATCTGATTCTCTTTACCTTAGCCCCAGGCAGACTCTTCAGACAAGGGCAAAAACCAGCCACATTCTTTACCAAAATACCACAAAAACAGTCTCTAGTCCATATATTTAAATTCTCCACTGAAACCTCTTGGGCCAGATCTGCACAATTCAAATCACTCTCAGGAACAAAGTTTTTCATATTCTAGAAAAACTCATTAGGCCCCATTTAGAGCATGCCACAGCTTTCCAAATCCAGAGTCCCCAGATCCACGTTCTTCCAAACAAAAGCATGGTCAGGCCTATCACAGCAATACCCCAGTCCTTGGTACCAACTTCTGTCTTAGTTAGAGTTTTACTGCTGTGAACAGACACCATGACCAAGATAAGTCTTATAAAGGACAACATTTAACTGGGGCTGGCTAACAGGTTCAGAGGTTGAGTCCATTATCATCAAGGCAGCAACATGGCAGCATCCAGGCAGGCATGGTACAGGGGGGGATGAGAGTTCTACATCTTCATTTGAAGGCTGTTAGCAGAATACTGGCTTCCAGGCAGCTAGGACAAGAATATTAAAACCCACACCAACAAGGCCACCCCTCCCAACAGTGCTACTCCCTGGCCAAGCATATGCAAACCATCACAGCATTGAACCTATTTCTCTGCAAGGGCAAGCTAGATATAGTCACAGGAGTCACCTAGAAAGAGAACCTCAATGGAGGAGCAGCTCCATCAGTTGGCTTGTGGGCATGTCTGTGGGGAATCTGGGCGACTGATCATTGATATGGGAGGGTCTAGCACACTGTAGACAGTACTCGCCCTGGGCAGGTGGACCTGGGAAAACAGTGAGGAGCAAGCTGCGAAGAAAGCCACTAAGCAGCGTTCTCCAGTCTCTGCTTCAGTTCTTACATCAAGGCTCCTGATCTGAGTTCCCTCAATGATGGACTCAGACACAGCCAAACAAATGCTTTCCTTTCCAAGTTAGTTCTGGTCACAGTTTATCACTGAAACTTCAAAACTACAACTTCAAAAATATCAAGTCTGGCTCTTCAAGGGTCTTCCAGGCACTGATCTACTTGCTAACATGGTTTTAGCTAGGATAAATTACAAAACAAAAACAAAAAGCCAAAACCAACCAACCAAACAAACAAATATACTTGATGTCTTAATATTTGTAGAACACCATTGCAAAGACTCAACAGGAGAAAAAACAATGCATTTAAACATGTCTTAATAGCACAGAAGCCAAAGAAAAACCCAAAGGCTGCTTGAAAACTTCAACAAGAGGAAACACATCCCTGAAGCCACAGCAGGGCAATGTGGTGGTGACTGGGTCTTCTCTACCAGACTATCCCAAGTGGCTGGAACTGAGTCCTCATAGTAGTCAGGGTTAGAGAGGACTACCCTAATTTACAAAGGAGGAGACAAATTGAGGCTCAGACAGGAGAAAACAAGCTCACTTAAAAACATATAAAAACACAGCAGTGTGACTGAAAACAGAATCCCTAGACCATACTGCCTTAGACAGAAAGAAAAACTAATAATGCAAAATGGCAAAGACATCTACACCCAAGTGGGAAAAATAATGTTGGAAGAAAAGCCAATTAAACAAGTGAAGAAGTTGCTTGCCCTCCTCAGAGAAACAGAAGCACAAGACCATTGCAATGGCGAAACAGGAATGCCCGGAGAGAGTCAATACATCCAATTTTTTTAGAAGCTCTGCATTTTTTAAGATAGTGATCATCTATTTATCCTGCTACCTAACGAAAAGTTTAGGCAGAATAACAGAAGCAGGGAAGAGTTCCCACTGCAATGGAGTAGAAAAGAAAGTTTGAAAATAAAGATAATTAATAGACCTCAGAGCTAGGATTCACAGGTTTCCTTCACGGGCTTCCCTTTGTGCACACAACCCATCTGAGGGAAAGAATATACCAGGGAGACCAGGAAATACACCACCATGAAGGCAGCAAGTGGGATGCAGCCCAGGCATCTGGAACACAGATATGCTCTGCGTCTAAGCCAATACTGCCTCTGGCCTCATAGTATTGAATTTCTCTGAAGAGGTAAAACAAATAGAACTGAAGTAATAATCAAAATTATGACTGAAGTAAACTTTCCTGAAATGAAAACAATACTTTAATCTGTGGATCAAAGGGAGTTAGTATGTTCCAGTTGGAGTTAATGACCACAGGTAAGAACTAGATGGAACACAGCACCAAATTAAAAAGGTCATCTTTATTATTTTTGCTTATGTTATTATTAGACTCAAGGTTATGAAGGACAAGAGTTATTTTTAAAGGTTTCTTAAAGAGCAAAAGTAGGCTGACAGCAGATATGCTACAATGTGTCAGAATAAAGAGGGCATTATCTCTAAAATCTGAGAAAAAAACATACCCACTCAGAACTTGTCACTGATGAGAAAATAAACTGTATCCTGAAAGTTGTCTATAAACTCATGCCTCCAAAATGAAGCTACCTACGAAAACACTTTGTATACCCCTGCCTCACAAGCCCAGGCCGAATACATGAGTAAACTTCAACATCAGAAGGATGGTTTTAAAAACCAACCCAAGAGTCAAAGATTAGCAGTGAAATAAATATAATTGTCTGAATCCCAGTCTTAATAAGACAATCAAAGCAAAAACCATAACAGCCACTCAAAAACTAAGTTGACACTGAAGCAGGTCCTTCTGTTCTTATGATAAGCAATTACTTTATACAACATTTCACACAGCCTCTCAATGTTCACAACACTGGCTTCTGGTCAGGACTGATTTACATAAATACAGGTACCAGGAGATTTCTATACAGTTCTATTAATGCTAATAGAAGACAGGAAAAAACACTTTAAAATACATCATAGAACTACAGAAACCAGACAGATACAGATTTTTCTAAACCAGGAAGGCATAGTGTTTGCTAAAAGGCAATAGGAACTCTCAGGCCATCTAATTGTGCAGCAGGAGGAAGAGTTAAAAGATTTGACCTTGACACATCACTAATAATTCTTGAACAGTCAAAGTGCTGAAATCCCTAACTAGTGTTTCTAATTAAACAACTGAATATTCTTACCTGCCCAGTTAGTTTAAGGAAACTGTTATCTGCTATAAGTGCAAAAATAAAAAACTGGCTTTTAAGTAAAGAAAACTAAGATTAACTTTCTTTACAAATAAATGCACAAAGATGCTTGACAGTACAAATGATTTTTTTCAACTTACACAGGAACCAATAACTCCCCCCGACACAAACATACACACACACACACACACACACACACACACACACACACACACACACCATACCCACATGTGTTCATCTCAGAATCTCACAAGGTACTATGAACTTTGAAAGTACTTTTGTACTTTTTAAAAAGTAGTAGCATCCTAATTGCGTTTCATAAGACTTTTGGGTGAGTTGAAGCTTTTGTGTCACTCTTGTTAACAGATTAATGGGTGTTAGTATCTATCTAACTGTTGATGAATAGAAACGAGTATAACCTCTTTTGCACTGAGTATATTGCTTTTCATCTACTCACTGCAATGGGCCATTAAATTCAGAGAACTTAAACTGTATAAAATTAGATTAAGAAATCTCTATTCACTAAGAAATGCATAAACTTATTTAATGATTTTTAATGCATTCTCTTCTTAAAAAGTTATTTTAGAGAAGTGGCTTGAATTCTGCATTAGGATTTTACCACTGCATGCCAACATTAAAAAAGACTTCCATTGACTTAAAAACAAAGAAGATATTCTTGCAAGTGGAAAATCAATCATCACAGCCACTAAATGTCACAGCATACCATGAGCAGAAGCACTGATAGTTGTTAGCTATACACTGCACACATGATGTATGTCTTCGGTTCAGGAAGTAGGTGCCAGGTTTTTAGAAAACTGTACATATATTGATTTTACATTTATTTAATGTGGCCATTGTAAGACACTTTATTTTTCTGATAAACTATGATTGCTTATCAAAAGATTCTATAATTCAAGAGTAACATTCATAACTTGTGTGTTAAAATGAAAACCACCAGCCCACAGAAATCATGCCCACAAAATCCAATTTTGTGGATTTATGGCAGAAAAGCATTAAGCTACTGTCTTGGAGGAACTGCAGACTAGTCACTGAAGTCAAAGTGGCACAGCAGTAATGATTAAGGGGGACAAGTCACCCTGCCAGAGCTGTTAATCAGCTTAATACTAGTTAGATTATTGACATTCTTGTAATTACTTTTCCTAAGGCACATTTGGGCAAAATATATTTTATTTTAATTATGAGCAATCAAAAGCAAGTCCAATACTGAAAAAGAATAATCAAGGCTCTCTGCACACAGGTGTACCGTAAGCAGAGAACATCCAGTCACTTGTGTGGGCAAAACCCAGCATCACTGCCCAAGCACCTCCCACTTCCCATATACCTTGCCGTCCTCCGAGCACACTCCCATATGTTCTCCGCTTTCATCCAAGCTAATCTGGTTTATCTTCACAGGACTCTATTAAAAACAAATAAAAATGGCATGTGCCACTTTAGAAAAACATAGCAATGATTAGGTGTCGTTGCTCTTTGTAAAACTTATGTGACATGAATTATCAGCTTCATGAATAAAGGTATACTTTTTCTGAAATGAAAATGTTAGCATTTCAAAAACATAAACTAAACACAGCATTGTTTCTATGTTCAGCATGAACCCAGAAAGCCACGATGCTTTCTTTCATAGATGTGCAGAAGGAAAATTTTACTTCTCCGAACCTTCTACTTCTTTTCATCTAGCTTATTTACTTTATACCCTTAACATTTTCTTTTCCAGCCAACAATTATTAAAACAAGAACCACAACAAGAATTCAAACATGAAATTCTTCATGAAAATTCAGTTTTTGCTTGTTTTAGTTTGTTTCATCAATCTGTTTGTTCCCTAATGAATAACCAGATCAACATTTCATTTATGGTTTATGGTTAATATTTCACTTAAAATTATAGTCTATATCACAGTAATTAACTCTGTAACCCCTAATTTTAAATAATTTCAAACTTAAGAATATCTTACTTTTGATGTATTTTCTAAGGATTAAATATAACAAGTGCATTTCAAATTTCTACATAACCAGTTATTTAATTGCTAAAATATTCACACAGGGGGTTTCTAGTAAAGTCAAAACTCAGTGACCACTGTCAGAATCACATAATAGCTTTTCCTTCGGTTCCTGAAAACCTACAGCTTCCATGTACCTTCAACAGGACTCCATAGCAGCAAAAACTATAAAAAGGAAGTGAATCCACAGCAGTAAACAACAAAAGCACACAAATTTAAAACACCCCATTTGCCTTCACAAAACCGAATTCAGAATCTTCAACAGGAAAGTGTCTCACAGTCATTAAGGAAAGGTCAGGACACAACAAGACCCACACACTGTACAAAGGCTACATACTGACTGATTTCTGGGACAAGTTCCTAAGTAACCTATAGGAACCTTTCACATCTGATCCTACATCACCATATAACATTCTGAAAGACTGTCTGAGAAAAATCAGCTAGCTCTAACAGTTCCTGGCACATTAGTCAAGGTCAGCGAGGACAAGTGACCCAGCCCACAAGAGAATAAACTGAAGCCCACAGTGGAGGACCACAGCAGAAGGAAGAGCAGACTCACAGTATCGTGTGAGTGACAGAGGGCTGAAGATGACAAGTACTGTTATAACAAGTAGAGTTAGCACGGAGAAGTGTTCCTCTCTGGGTTTGTATATGCATGGGTCAGAAAGTGGCACTATTCGGAGGTGTGGTCTTGTTGGAGTAGGTTTGTCACTGAGGGCATGGGCTTTAAGACCCTCACCCTAGCTGCCTGTAAGCCAATCTTTCACTAGCAGCCTTCAGATGAAGATGTAGAACTCTCAGCTCTACCTGCACCATGCCTGCCTGGATGCTGCCATGTTCTCGCCTTGACAATAATGGACTGACCCTCTGAACCTGGACCAGCCCCAATTAAATGTTATCCTTATGAGAGTTGCCATGGTCATGGTATCTGTTCACAGCAGTAAAACCCTAACCTAACTAAGACATACTTTTTCTACACCCTTACCAACATATGCTGTCACCTGAGTTTTTATCTTAGACATCCTGATTTGTGAAAGGTAGAATCTGGGTCATTTTGATTTGCATTTCCTTGATCACTAAGGACTTTGACAATAAAAGAACTTCTGGAACTTCTGGGGGAATCACCCCTGACATCAAGCTGTGCAGAGCAATAGTGATAAAACCTGCATGGTATTGGTGGAGTCAGATAGGTTGATTAATGGAATAAAATTGAAGACTCAAAAGAAAAGTCACACACTTGATTTTTGACAATTTGAATATTTTGAAGCCAAAAATATTCAATGGAAAAAAAGAAACCATCTTCAATAAATGGTGCTTGTCTAACTGGCAGGAATCTAGAATGGCTGAGAAGCATTTAAAGAAATGTCAACATTCATTCATTAAAGAAAAGCACAGAAGAAAACTCCTCAGTGTCCTAAGGAGTATGACTAGCAGGTATATCCTTTATGAGCGGAGCTACTGATTCTCCTAATCTAGGAACATAGTGCATTTTTTCCATATGAAGTATCTCTCCACATTATGCATGTGACTGTATGAAACATCATCTCTCCATAGGAAGTGTGTGTCTCTGTATGATGCATGCCTCCATGTGAAGCACCTCTCCATGGGAAGTGTGTGTCTCTGTATGATGCATGCCTCCATGTGAAGCACCTCTCCATGGGAAGCCTTCCTTTATTTAATTGTGTTTGATGTCTCTGAAAAGGCTTCTGGATTTTCTTTTAGAGTCCTAGAAAATTGCAAACTTTCTGTAAAGTAAAGAACATGGTCAATATGGCAACCAACAGATTGGGAAAAGATCTTTACCAATCCAACATCTGATAGAGGACTAATATGCAATATATACACAAGAACTCAAGAAGTTAGACTCCAGAGAACCAAATAACCCTATTAAAAATGGGGTACAGAGCTAAACAAAGATTTCTCAACTGAGGACTCTCACATGGCCGAGAAGAACATGAAGAAATGTTAAACATCCTTAGTCATCAGGGAAATGCAAATCAAAACAAGCCTGAGATTCCACATCACATCAGTCAGAATGACCAAGATCCAAAACTCAGGTAAAAGCAGATGCTGGCAAGGATGTGGAGAAAAAACACTCACATTGTTGGTGAGATTGCAAGCTGGTACAACTAAACTGGAAATCAGTCTGGAGGTTCCTTAGAAAACTGGACATAGTACTGACTGAGGACCCAGCTATATCACTCCTGAGCATATACCCAAAAGATGTTCCAGCATATAACAAGGACACGTGCTTCACTATGTTCATAGCAGCCTTATTTATAATAGCCAGAAGCTATAAAGAACCCAGATGTTCTTCAACAGAGGAATGGATACAGAATATGTGGTACATTTACACAATGGAGTACTACTCAGCTATTAAGAACAATGACTTCATTCATGAAATTCTTAGGCAACTGGATTGAACTAGAAAATGTTATCCTGAGTGAGGTAATACAGTCACAAAAGAACACAGATGGTATGTACTCACTGATAATTGAATATTAGCCCAAAAGCTCAGAATACCCAAGATACAATTTACAGACCATATGAAGTTTAAGAACAAGGAGGTCAAAATGTGGATGCTTCAGACTTTCTTAGAAGGGGAAACAAAATACTCAGGAGAGGTAGAGGGTGGGAGAGACTTGGGAGGAAGAAAGGAAGGGGAGGGGCCGAAGGGGGACAGGACCAGGTATGGGAGGAGACAGGATAATATACAGAGGATCAGGAATTTGAACAGAGTTGTATAGCAATGGGGGATGGGGATCTGGGGTTAGCCATCAGTAAGTCCCAGATGCTAGGAAATCAAGAGTCTCCCAGGAGCCAACAGGGATGAGATTAGTTGAAATGCCCAACAAAGGAGAGGGAGAACCTGTAGAGATCATATCCAGAGGTTAGCAAAGGCCCCAGGTTGTGAGATGGGATTACCCACCAATCTCCAAATTCTTAATCTAAAATATGGGCACAAAGTATGGAGCAGAGACTGAAGGGAAGGCCACCCAGAGACTGCCCCACCTGGGGATCCATCCCATATACAGATACCAAACCCAGACAATATTGTTGATCCCAAGAAGTGCTTGCTGACAGGAGCCTGTCTCCTGAGAGGCTCTGCCAGAACCTGACAAATACAGAGGCAGATGCTCACAGCCAACCAGCGGACTGAGCAATGGGACCCTAAAGGAGGATTTAGAGAAAGAACTGAAGGGGCTGAAAGGGTTCACAACCCCATAGGAAGAACAACAATATTCAACCAACCAGATCCCCAGAGCTCACAGGGACTAAACTACCAACCAAAGAGTGCACATAGAGGGACCCATGGCTCCAGCTGCATATGTAACAGAGAATGACATTGTCTGGCATCAATAGAAAGACATGCCCTTGGTTCTGTGAAGGCTCAATGCCCCAGTATAGGGGAATGTCAGGGTGGTGAGGTGTCTGGTGGGTGGGGGAGGGGCACACTCATAGAATGATGGGGAGGAGGGATGGCATAGGAAGTTCCACAGGGCAAACAGGTAAAGGAGATAACATTTGGAATGTAAATACATAAGATATCCAATAAACAAAGAAAAGCCTTGATAGAAAATCAGCATCGTTTCTTTACACAATCTATCCTCATTTATAAAATATGTAAAAACAAGGAAATTTGTCTTAAGAGGATCATGAAAGAAAGCACAGATCCCAAACTTTACTCCTGTAGAGTAATGAAAAGGAGACAGTTCTGAGAACTGCCGATACACTACTCCCATGGCCCAGTAGCATGTTTACTTTGTGACTGTTTTATTACACCATTCCCATGCTTTTGTTTTTATGGGTAACTTTTAAATAGAAGAAAAGTAAGGGTTTTCTTCATGCCATCACCAAATGCATCTACATACAATATTCTCCATATTGTAAAAAGTTACATTTCAAAAGATCAGCATTCACTTTGTCTATCTACAATGTAAAAAGTGTTTTATGATGACTGGGATGATCACTTTTGGTCTTTGCCTTTTCTTTTGTGCTTATGTTTGCCATTATGATTGTAAGATTACTCAAATGTTCTAGCTGTACTTGAATCATCTACATTTTCAAAAACAAAACTGCTTCTTTGAGCATGAGAAATGTGCAATATCACTCAATTACATTTTCGGCACACAAACATTTATCTGCAAAAATGAAAACATGCACATAGTATGCTCCTATGTGAGTATCTGGCTACATTTCCTTTGGTGAGCCACAGCAGATACTCTCAGTGGTTCTCTGCAGCAGCCGTACTCTAACTGTGCTGCCTTCTCCTCTGAAACGCGTCCCCAGTGAAGATGCCAATGAAACATTCAAGGGTGGGAAAGCTCAAGGCATTACCAGAGTCCTAAAGCCCCCTCTTCATGGGCTGAGTGGCCTGTCAGCTGACAAGGGCTCTAGGGATGAAGCATTTGTGCATCCTCAACCAGGAAGAGGCAGCCTTCCCCATGCCGCTGCTGCCTTTGTGGTCCCAGTAGGTGGCCACATCAATTCAGCAGCCCACCAAGCTGGACTGAACTGGAACAGTTTAGTAACAATGCTCCCAACATTTGCTGTACTAATTTCTTACTAATTTTCACTCTAATTTCCTGACATATTACTGCATTGCTCAATAATTACTCATTCATTAGTTATACAATGAAGTATTTTCTAATTAACATTTTCTAAAACATAAACCAAAATATATAACTATCTAATAATTATTTTCTTTTTTTAAATAAGGTCACATTTTATTTTGCTTCAAATCTGAGGAAGGCAACATGTTGCAGAGGTCCCTTATCTGCATACAATACATTTTAAATGCCCAGAGGTGCCTGAAAATGCCGACAATACTGAGCTCTATCTAGAATAACAGGGAAAAGATGTTACTTTTCTGAGGGGTGGGTATATAAAATACAACATATGGTAAGGGTTCCCTCATCCTCTAGGTGACATAACAAGATGTCATCATGCTCGGATCGGTGCACAATTTACATTTTCTGATGTTCTTCTGAAATTCCCAATTTAATGTTTAGACCAACAATTCTCAACTTATGGGTCACAACCCTTTTTGGGAGGAGTCACCTAGGACCATTGGAAAACAGAGGTATTTACTTTATGATTTGTAACAATAACAAAATCATAGTTACTATGTATGTAGCAAGAGAAATAATATTATGGTTAGGGGTCGCCACAAGTGAGGGTATTAAAGGTTAAGAAGCACTGCCTTAGATAATCGGTTGGCCGTGGAAAGGAAAGAACAACCGAAGACTCACCTGATCATGAACCCTGGTGTGATACCACTTTGTTACACAATGTGCTCTCTGTAGTTCCACAACTTTCTTTGTGACCCTCAATACCACAGTTATAAATAGTTCATAGTCTCTATTTTAGGGCTGGAGTTTGACTGTGAAATGTCCCCTGTAGGCTCACCTGTTTCAGCATTGGCTCCGCAGCTAGTGGCACTGTTCTGAGGAGGCCATGGATATAAGACCTACAGGTAAAGTGCCAGGGAGGTAGACTGAGGATGATGAGCCCCGACCCTGCTTCTGATTGGCTCCACACAACTGCCTCAGCATCTCCCTTCCCCACGCTTCCCTGAAGCAAAGACTGTACACTCTGCACTGTGAGCCGATATGAACATTAATTAGATCTCTATAAATATAAATACAGACCTCTAATAAGCTGCTTCTGGTATGTACTTGTCATGGTTTTCAGAAAAGGCTCAGGAAAGCCTCAGAGTATGTATATATTTAACCATGACATTTATATTATTTAACTACTATCCATAAATACTCACTGTTTATCCAGCCATTAGCAATTTAAAATGTTTTGAAATTTTCACAATACAAGCATAGTTTTGTACATTTCTACTTGAAGTTAAAATAAATTTATACTTATTTTATATTCCCTATAATTTGGTGTTTCAGGGGGGTTAGCAGTTAAAGCTTCCATTAACTTTTAAATGCAATCAAAATGCCACACCTTTATTAGTTTCTCAGCCTTAAGCTACGCTGTTGTTTCTTCTGTCCTCATGCTGAATTTGAGCCTGGCCTTTATGCCACATTTCTGTCCACATAATCTTGATACAAATTACTTAACCCTGAGAGATTCTGGAAGGAGGGGCTGCTGACACTGAACATAGACAGGGCCTTGTGTACACTGGGCAAGCACGCCACAGAACTGCAGCTCTAGCCCTTGCTTCTTCAAGACAAATCATGTCACAGTCCACCCCGGCCTCTCCCTCCCAGTCAGGTGCTGCAGCTCTTCTCCCTAAGTTTCATCTTGCATGACATCACTCACCTTCTTTTCTCATTTATTCCCAGTCGTGTGCTGCCTACTCCAACTTCTCAGTGACTGCCTTTGTGATACCTGAACTATGTTTCTATGAAAAGATCGCATGGCAAAATACTGGCTCATTTAGAAAGTAAGGTTTATTTAATATATAAACTAAAGTAAGAAGTCAGCTATTTGATAGTTCTTGGGTTACTTAAAACAAAGTTGGGAGAGAAAAGCTAGTAAATCTGCCGGTAAAAACCACAATCTCAAACTCCACAAGGAAGAATGTAGAATTATCTACTCACTATGATATCAAAACTTTCAAAATAGTTCAAAAGGCTGTACTGGAGACTGATATTTACCCTCATCAGGCAGACAGAAAAGGCTTGGAGCTTGTTGCATCTGAAGTTTTCTTAGAATGATTTTTGAAGAAACATTAAATTTTGATTCATCAAAATGAAAAGCAAACAGTCAGCTCACCAGGGAAATACTGCAAATGAAAGGTTATGAGGTTGTGAACTATCAAATTGACTAAAAAACAAGTTCACACCTAAGGACTAAAACAATGAGTGTTTACATATGGGAGCAGCAATGAGTCTTTAAGCACCTAGTTGGTTGAAGAAACATAAAAATCACAATCCATATTTGAAAACCTTTCTAAAAGACATTTTAGAATATAAATTAGAATTATTTAAAATATATCTTCCCAGTTAAATCAAGAAAAGTGCTTTCTCTGGCAAGTTTTCTCTTTCAGGAGACCGAGAAATGGAAGTTATTTAAATTTCCAGAAGCAAGCAATCTAAGTTATTATAAATGATAAAAACAAAATAAATACGTTGAAGTATCATGCATTAAGGTATCTGGCTTCCTACAAGATAAGTCTGACATGTGTCCTGGCTTCTGGGAAGCCATGTATGTCATAGATGCTAGGGGGTGACAGAGCAGGGACATTCTCACTTGAAAATGGGCGAATGACACACCCAGTAAGAATGAGATGTAATGGAGGCTGACAGCTCGGACTCCACTGTACGTCCTGCTCAGCTCACATCTATAGCAGGAGTGTATCACATACAACTCAGGGCAAGTTCTGCAGCTGCAGCTGCCCCAGGCTGTGGCTTCTGACCTTTGGCTGATTTTTGAAATGGGCCTCTTCAGTGTGTCTTAGTGTTTGCTGTTGTTTGTTTTCCTATTGCTGGGATAAAATACATTGACAAAAGTGATCTCTTAAGGAATAAAGGGCTTATTTTATCTCACAACTCAAGGTACAGTACCTCATGGTGGAGAAGGCAAAACAGCAGGACTCAGGCAGCTGGTCACACTATGCCCAGTCAGAAGCACTTTGCCCCTTTCAAAGTCCAAGATCCCAGCAGAGAATGGTACTACCCAACTACCCATGGTGGACAGGTCTTCTCAGTTTAATCAGCACAATCAAGATGTCCCACAGGCAGGCCCCAGATGAGTCTCAGTTTTGTCAAGTTGGTAATTAACACTAACCATTGTACACACTAATAAACATCCACACTGTGTGTATGCCCTTATCTGCTGACTAAATTAGTGATGAGCAGATATGTAAGTCTGGAGAAACATGCTCATAAATCTCAGTGTCTGACTCTCTTTAGGTAAATATTTATTAGTATTTACAAGTCTTACCATATTTTCAAATATGTGTATACTATTTATATAATTAGAGACAGAAATTCCCAAATAGCAGCACTAAATATATCTGTTTCTTTTCTTTTTTTCTTTTTAAAGATATCATCAAGAGTAAGGTCCTGGAGAGATGCCACAGCAGATAAAGTGATTGTTAAGATCCCAGAATCCACATAAATGCTGTGAAGGCCCCGCAGCCTACCTGTAATTCCCAGTGCTCAAGAAAGCAGACACGATTCTCCAGCAAGCTAGCTAGCCAAGCTAAGTTTATCAATGAGCTATAGGTTCAACTGAGAGACCCTTCCTGAATGAATAAGGTAGAGATCAAGGAACAATTATGTCAACCAAGGCCTCCAAGTGTGTGTGCACCTACACATATGCAGACATGCACATAAACATGCATGCACACACCTACATACACAAGAGTATTACTAAGTTTCACCTATGTTTTGCAAGTTTTCTAAAAGTGTTTAGTAAGTTCTTACACAAAGGTAAACATCTTTGAACTCCCACTAAATAGAAAGCTAATCAAAACAACAGGCAGTAAATCATCATTAGTTTTCACCAGTATCACCAGGGAAGGAACTACTGCAGTTACTGTTGGTGACCACCAGTACTGTCACCGGCTGCACAAGAATCCTGTAACCTGTAAGAAACAATGAGGCGGAGGAGAGCAGCAGCAACTATAGATGCCTGCACCCAGCACCACACCCGTCCTCATCCCTCTCACACAGCAGCAAAGGGCTGGCATTTGTGTGCCACTTCCACAGCTGCAGAAGGAAAACCAAAGGCTGGCAAGGCCCCGGCAGCACAAGACCCTCTATTTCTTCTGAGGCAGATAGTTTTATCCCTTTTAGTCAAGAGCAGAGAAAAGGAAAAAGTCATATCTAAAGACTTATTTTGGATACATGTTTCCAAAGGACAGGACGCTGAAACAGACATAGAAAAAGCAGAGGGACCAAAGGAAAACACGCCAGAGGAAAGTGGACTCAGCTGTGCGAAATTTCCATTAGCTACAGTTTTACTCCTAATGGAGACACATTTGGAATTCTGGACAATATAAGTGAGTTTGTTCAAAAATCAATAATGTCAAGCTGACACTATAGAACATACAAAAATGTTTCCTTAATGGAATAAAAAAAGAAGTCCAAGTAAACAGGAGGGGGGCAAGGGTCTGCACAAACCTTAAGTCTAAGTCCACTACATGTGGTGCCAAGTTCTTAAAGAAAAGGCAAAATTACCAACAAGTACACCTCATGGGACGATCAATTACCTAACATAAAATACTTGAAATGAATACGCTTAGTATGGATTATGCCCATTCTTCAATTAGGAATAAATCCTTGGTCATTTCCAAAGCTGCTTTTAATGGTGTTCTTAGTGGCAACCGTGTCCCCAGATACTCCTCATCATCCCACCTTAAGCTATCCGTCCCAACAGTGAACCTAAGAAATCAATCTGCTAATGTATAATTTGTAAGGCTCCTTTGACTAACAAATGGATAATTGATTCCTTCGCAAATGCTGCATCCCCACAGCCAGAGTGGAATGAATAGCAAAAGAAGACAGGGCTTCATTCTCCTGCTCTCAGAGACACACAAAGCACCCAACATCCTCATGGTTACCAGGGAAGCTCACATCCCCTTAGTCATAGCTGGTGAGGAGCTCACACTTGTATTCCACGTGTGCAAGCAAATATCCCTACTTTCCTAGTTGGGAAAAGCTCACTTTACTGCTTGTTTTTACCGGTGATACAACCTGCAGGAAGGTAAAGTCTCTGCAGACTTCACTAGCCCAGGAGCGCACGCCTGAGGACACATCCTGCAGAAGAAAAGGTCTCTATGCAGTGCTATGCAGTGCTCTTCCTGACCACTGTAACTGGTTGGCTGTGTTGTAACAAATACCCTTCTGACCACTTTCTCTTCCCTCAGTAATGACAGTCACATTTTATACTTAGAAACTCTGCTGAACAAAAGAATAAAAAGCCATTGGAGCCTTTTGTTAATTGTGGTCCTGCTGACAGACAGACATATTTATCAGCACACCAGGTCTCCCTCCAACAAAAGGTTATGAAAGCATGAACCCACTAAATATTGTTTGGGAGAAAATTACTTAATGACATTTACTATATGTGCTTCTTCATTATGAAAAATAGGGAAAGGGTTATAGATGCCAAATTAGCATAAATAACAAATATGAGAGAAGTTGAAAATATCCTATGTTCCTACTCTGCTTTTGTAATATTAACTATGTTTAATGATGAATGTTATAAATGTTAATTTATGAGGATTTGAAATGGTTTCCAACAACTCAAGGCATCATTTTTTCAAAGAGTACCATGAGTGGTGTTCCCTTCCATTCGTTTCTGCCACACACGAGAGTCTGCTTGAATGTGGTCAGAAAAGCATGCCTCTCACTGAAGGTGAAGTCAGCTGCACTCCACGCAGATCTCAGGAACAGCACACCACAGTGAACTGTAGGCAGCGTTCTCCCAGTGGCTCCTAGGCTTTATAGTTCACCATCATCACCCTCAACCATAAAAAACAAATATCAATAATACAGAGAAGTCAAAATGCATAGAGTTCACTGCTTATATACAAACCTCCCAGCAGCCCTAAATCTTTCTTTTTTCCACAGTAAAAATGCTATTGAACAGAAAAACGTCTAATACACACTCTTCCTCCTTTGCCTGTTGCTGTGTGTAGCACGTGTACGTGTGCAGATGGAGGGGTGTGCTAGTCTTGGCCTGTGGAAGGCAGCCACCAGCACTGTTCCACAGTTCCTTCCTTCATTTTGGAGATAGGGGCTCTCACTGAAACTGACCAGCAACAGAGGGATCCGTCTGCACCAAGTTCTCGCAAGAGCTGCGGTTCCAGGCTCACGCAGCTACCCCAGATTTTCCACGGATACTGGGATCAAAACTCTGCTCCTCACACTTGTGCAGCACCTTTTGTGTCATCTTTGAACCCTTTGTGTATTATTTTTAATTAGCCATTTGTATGTGACGAGCACATTTTAATGACTCAGAAACCAAATCACCTGAGCTTGAGCAGATATCCTACATATAACATGAAAAACCAAGAGCAATGGAAAACAGAAAGGAATGGAAAGAGGCTTTGAACAGAAGTTTTCCTGTCTGAAAAGAAAAGAATGGAACTCTGACCTTTCATGTCACTGGGTCACTGCTTGCTGGCCTGCCTGCTTTACTTATTTATTTTCAGTTTTTGTATCTTAGCTAGGGCTGTACCACTGACTACATTCCTATCCCTCATTGCTATCTTGGCTAACTGCTGCCTTAAATTATCTTCATGCATGAGAATATTTAAAATGCTTTTGCTAAGCACCAAAATACCATATGTGCTGTTTTTCTTAAGAATCTCCACTACCCAAGATTCTCTAAGCACCTCCCCTATCCCTTGTAAGGACACATGACTAGATGTGAGCACTGTAACCTTGGAAGGCTAGAGGCTCTCTGGGCCCCTAAAGCCTTAGGCTGCTGTCTCTATCCAATATCCAAGACCAAGCCTTGTGAGCATATCTGACTGAAAAGGGTCCTGACCTTGCAGCTGTGCACTGCCAGACATGCCAGGGCACTGCAACCTCTGCAGAGCTGGGGCACAGAGTGGCCTTTCCTCCTGCAGAAGACTTATTAGATAATGTTCTTTGTCTAAATCCTAACAACCTTTAAAAGAAAAGAGTGGATCTGGAGGGGACTGGCCTCTAAGAAAGTCATGTACTGCTGATTCCTAGACCTGCCTTCCTCTTGTGAGACTTCATCCTCCGCTCATCCTGCTGCAGCAGCAAGAGCAGCAGAAGGCTGGCTTGTACACCACACCAGACAGTACATAACATACGCTAGACAGACATCCACCATTTGGGCACAGACTGCTTCAAGGAAAGAATGCAGTCTACAAAGCTAAAAGCAAATGCCCTTGTCCTTACTGAACTATTAAAGTGTGGCATGCTGTTCAGCTTGAAATCCACCCTGCCTCCACTGTAAGTCCAGACCTGGACTTTATCTTCCTCAGAGCCCACAGTGTTCATACCCACATTCTACTGCTTGGAGACAGTATTACATTTCCTAACAACTCAGATGAAGTTCTGACAACCTGACTCTAGTCTCACCACGGTTCCTCGAATGGTTGCCTGCAACACTACATCTGCGGTAAGAAGGAGCACTAACGGCTCTGCTACAGCAGTCAGGGAGCCAGGGAGCAATCCAAGGAACAAATAAAGCTTTTCCTCCTGGCATGCACTCTGTCAACAGAGAATTGCTAAGAACAAGCCAAATACTGCATTGGTTCCACGGTCATTATAAAGTGATCCTTATAGCTAGAAAGCCCCTGTGAACAGATAATCATTTACTCCAAATATAAATTACTTGAAATGAAATACTACTCAGTTTTCAATGGTGACATATAATGTGTAAAGTATTATAGAACTTGTTTTAATTGAGCAAATATTTTCCTTGCTCATACACAAAGCCACCAAAAATATAAAAGAAAGAATAACAAAAAAGAGGGCTGTCTTAGGGTTTTACTGCTGTGAACAGAGACCGTGACCAAGGCAACTCTTACAAAGGATAACATTTGATGGGGTTGACTTACAGGTTCAGAGTTTCAGTCCATTATCATCAAGGCAGGAAACACAGCAACGTCTAGGCAGGCATGGTACTGGAGGAACTGAGAGTTCTACATCTTTATCCAAAGGAAGCCAGGAGCAGACAGTCCAAGCAGCTAGAAGGAGTCTCTCAAGGCCCACCCCCACAGTGACACACTTCCTTCAACAAGACCACACCTCCTGCAACCAGGCAATACCTCCTAATAGTGCCACTCCCTTGGCCAAGCATATTCATACCACCACAAAGGCTGTCACCAAATTGTTGTAAACAGATTATGAAGGAGACTAAATAGTAATGTCTTGGTTCAACCAAACAGTAACTATTACTAAATACCATACATGCCATAAGCAGGTCTGCCTTTGAGGAGTCTGTGTGCAGCCCTAGCATTTTGTGCCTCTCTGCAATAATTTAACACAACACATTCCAGATCAGCATCAATTAACTGACTCAGAGGGGGCCATACTATGCTCAACTGTCACACTGCTGGCAAATTTGGACAATGTTTGCAACAAGGAACAAGAAACAATTAGCAAATGGATATCAAATACATATTCTTCTGCCTGTAAAAAGTTAAGGGCAATGTCACAGGGAAGATGGGACAAACTTTCTATCCAGAGCCAGCAACAGCATGCACTATAATACTGTGTCAATATGCTGTGACAACCAACAGTTAAGTCCTACTGTACCCAGGACAGTTGTACTGCACTGAAATCTGGAGGCCACCTGTTTGCCTCTGGTGAAAAGGAGACTAAAAGCTCAGCAGCACTTCCTTGAGCAGCTGTGTGAAGGATGGATTTGCAGAGACGTGAGATAGGAAGATCAGTTGGGCTTTACTGCAATAACCCACGCGAGACTCAATAAAGGCTTGAACAAGGGAGGTGGCAGTTCTAAGAACTAGTGAAGGAGAAAACAAGATAAAAGGATCATTGGGAGAACAGACAGAGAACAACGGGGGTGACAACAGGGATAATGCCAAAGGTGAAAGTAAACATGAAGGCAAAACAAACAAACAAACCAGAGCCTTCCAAAGAGATGACTCTTACCAGTAGCCTAGAAAAAGCTATTCTTTGCAATTAGGCAAAGAGTGATTTTTTTTCTTCTACAGCAATTATTTATATATATATATATACATATATATACTTTGCCTTGAAAGCCCCCTAGATCCCAGGGGGAAAGAGCATCTGCTGTTGTATTAAAAAGCTGGCCCTTTAGCAGGCCCCTTTGGACAGAAATGCTGCTAGCTTATGGAGCCAGAATTCTGTGCAGAGAACATGGTGCCGCTCCTTCAACGCCAACATTAACCTGCAGTGGCATCATCTGCACATCAATCCACATGATCTGGTTATCTCCAATAGCAAATTTGCATAGAAATAAAGAGAAACTAGATTTAACTGTCCACCTAAGTATGGAGAATGGTGAACACAGTGCTGTGGAATCCACCATGTTACTATGGCAGTTAATCTACAGGGTGTATAACATTACAACCCCATGCACAAAGTTTGTCTCTATTTTCCTCCAGAACCCAGCACAGTCATGCTTCTTCCTAAGAGTAAGAGAACAGAAGTGAGTTGCCATTGTTCGGACTATACAAGTTCAAAGACATGTTTGCCTACGTAGAAAATTCAAAGCTGGTATGGGGTCCATGAGACCCTTCCCAACCCCAAACACTCACAAAAGCCAGTGCCTGTAATTCCTGCCACAGACATGCTTCACAACATCTCCCGGACCCACAGACATCCCTGTTTGTCTATTTTACAAGTCAATAATACTATCACTGACACAGGACAATCCATTAGCAGTAAGAATGTTCTCCTGTTTCTCATTTTCATTTTCAACTCTGCAATAGCAGCAATGTTGAACAGCAAACATATGAGGTTAAAACCCTTTGATTTAAGAGTTAGTAAAAAAAAAAAAAATCACTTACCTAAAGGAGACAAACAATACAGTTTACGTAATTGAGACCAAAGCAAATATCGTCTAATTTACTTTTCTAATACATGATAAAGAAATACCACCACACAATTCACAAATTCAGCCAAACCTTCCCCACAAAAAGTACTGCTACAGTGCTCAGTACAAACGGTCTTCCCGTAGGTCATTTCCCACATGGATTATGATCCCACATAAAAGTTTCCAATAGGAAGAGGTATGCTAGAAACCAAGCTGCAGTTGCAAAAAAACAAAAAAACCAAAAGAAAAAGAAAAGAAAAGAAACCCCCTCATTCACACCATCAGACCTTCCTAATGGAGCAGCTAGTACAACTGCTGTCAGAATATGCATACCTTTTCTTTTTCCTTCTTCCTTCCTGTTTTCCCAATCTTATATGCAATAAACATTATTAAAACTAGCCACACAAATAACTGAAGAAGAGCACATGTCGTTCAGCTGGCACAGGAACGCCTGCAGGTCAGCCGCCCTCACTCGAGCCTCCTCCTGACATCAACCATTACCCAGGCTTGTGCCGCACGCTCTGCATGAACAAGCTCGAACAACCCCAAACAGTGCTGGGAATCTGAGGTATGACTGTCACATGATTTTAAAGATGAAATTTATGAATATTACCCACCCCCCACACACAAACACAAACACATGCATTTGGAGGAAGAAATTTATTTAATAGCCTTTGAACATGGTGCTAGAGGTGGAAGACAAAAGTCTAACCATCTCTATTTCTAGTCTACCCTAGTCTAATCTAGTCTGGTTCTAGTGCTACCCCAGCACTGTCTAGCCTCAGTCCTGCCGACCATCCTGCTGAGACCCCGACTTGCTAGTGGTTCATGTAAAGTCACTTCATAGCTACCTCTAGTTCTACATGAATTCTAAGGTTTGCAGTAACACAGTACAGATAAGGACATGCAGTAAACAGAAAGTCTGCACATTTGGCTGTGTGCCCCACTCTAAACCACAGTTTCACTTTGCAATGTGTTAACTACCTGTAGGCAGTTGTAGTCTAGAGAGAGGTGATGAAGAATTCCAGAAATAACTAGAAGTACTAAACTGCTGGTGTTCTGAGTAGGATGATGAACACTTACTTGCTCTGCCCAAGCCTGTTCCTCCCAGGAAAAGAGCCATCCTGTCGTATAACGTGTGTCAACTATATACCATGCCAACCCACTAGTAACTTGGGAGCTAGCCTGGTTATCAACCAAATGGGAGGTGGTGACCATCACAGATCCTCCATTCAAGTGACCTCTTCTGACTTCACGACGTCTCTACAGCAGGAGCAGTAGAGGCAATGATACGTCACTACAGTGTGCAAGTGTTCTATTTTAGAAGTGTCTGTCTCCATGTCTAATCTGCAAATTAAACACTAGCAGGTAAGCACCCACGGGAGCAAACACACTAACAGGGTGCAGTATTTCCCAAGGTTTTAAGCATCTGGCATAGGTCTTGAAACAAATCCCAAGGGTAAAGGAAATTACTGTAATATTTTCCTGGCAAGACAGGAACTTTGTCCCAACACTGAGAGAAATATAATTCTCTTCATGCCTGTGAACATTTCTTTTGAGGAAAAATAAAGACTTACTATAAAAGGCAAACACTTAAAACTTTTAGAGAAAAATACAGAATAATTTTACAACTTAGGATGTTTTAACAATTACAAACTTTTCTTTTCCTGTAACACGCACATACATATGCACACCAAATTATAATGTAAAAACTGATAACTACTTACTCCAATAAAATTATGAATGAAGTGGCTATAACTAAGAAATTTAAACATGAGCTACATACTAGTAGATAACTGCTGTTCTCTAAAAGATTTACTATGTGAATTTATGTATGACTGTGTGCCAGCCTGTACAGATACCAGCGGATACCAGAAGAGGGCGCCAGATTCCCTGGTGCTATTGTTACAGGCATTTGTGAACTTCCCAATGTGAGTGCCTTGAACAGAACTCATTTCCTCTGCAAGAGCAGCAAGTGATCTTAACCACTGAACAATCCCTCAAGCCATCTCATATACAGGTAACATTTTTACAGAATAACAAATATTCTCTTTAAATGGCACAAAGCTATGATAGCTTTTCTAAAACATAAAGAATCAATTCATACTAAGTCAATGAAACCAATAAAGCTCATATTTAAAATATCAAGACAACATAAAAGTGGTCACATTCCCATTTTAAGGTTGAAAACCATCAAATTTGACTTCTAGTGATGATTCTGAGTCATTACATGACCCGCCTTCCTCAAAAGTTAATTTCTCACTCTTATTAGTTTTGCCTGTAAACAGTAAACTTTTTAACTGCAAAGCAATTTAGAACCTTACATACATACTAACAAATTACATGAGCTAACTACGCTCACGTAAAAAGCCTGGTAAGGAACTTAATCATTATTGTTTCTATTTTCTTGAAACCTAAACCCATGAGGTTTTTGCATGAGAAGGGCCGATGCTGGCAACCAGCAGGAGTGACCATGACCGATCGCCAACCAATGCTGGGGGGTGTGACATGGTATGCCTAATTGTGGAGAAACAGAGCAACTTGTACCAGAAAGCTGAAGGCATCTGGTATGGTCCTCTTACCTTACAGAACGTATTTAAAAGATGCCTGCCCACCCGATGACAGTGATCAAACTTACACTCCAGGCTCAGCATCTTTGATACACGTGCAGAGAACTCCGAACTCCAAACAACATTGAATGGATCTACTTCTGTGTGATTTGTCCGTGAGACACATAGATTTCTGTTACCAATCTCTCAAAAGCACCCTAATATATTAACTTTTAAACTATTACACAAGGCATTTATTTCTCCTATGAGATGAAATTGGCCAGTCACTGGTCAGCTACCTGATACATTTTCTACAATTTTATAAATGTGATTTTATAGCATGTGGCTTCTTTCCCTTATCATGACAGAGTTGTACGTACGCATGTTGTATGAGTAAACACTTCCTTCCTTTATACTGATGAGAAATTCCATTGTATGGACGAACTGCATTCTGTTTCTCTGTAGACTGACAACAGAGGTTGCTTATAGTTGTAGCATATTACCAAAAAGCTCTCTATGCAAACTTGTTTTCACCTCCAGGTCCAGAAAGTCTGGCACATATAGTGTTCTATAATTATATTAATGTCCTAAAAACTTTATAGTTAATGTGCTAAAAACTTCCCCACTCCCTGTTATTTCTGCATCCATGCTGGTGAGATCCACATCTGTCTGGAGGTACAGCCAGCAGCAAACACAGGAGCTAGAATTGATCCTAAAGTTACAAGAGGAGAGGGAGCAGAGGGCACACCCTAACTCCTGGAAAGGCTACTCTCTGTAATTTGGATAGCTACCTAATTATATATATGTTAGTTCACTTTCCCAAGCTTCAGGACATTGTTTCTCTTCCTTCCGATGAAACAGAAGGCTAAAATGTTAAGATTCATAGTGTTCCTAGAACTTACCATACCTTCTTATCAGTATGAGAAGGACTGAACAATCAAGGGCTTAGAAGTCATGTAAGTCTCCATACTGTGAAGATATATAGGAAAACATGCTTCAAGTTGTTATCTTTCCTAATATATAATTCAATTAAAGAAAGTATAATTGGGAATTATTGCCAAATAACCCCCCCACCCAAAAAGCTACAAAAAAATCTATTCTATCAGAAAAACAGATTAAGAAAGAAGTATATACAATAATTTTGAGTATATACAGTATACAAGAACTCTGCTAGGGTTCCCAGATATTAAAAAATCTAATTGACACAAAACAAACTCAAGATAAATGCTGTTAAAAATCTAAGCAGACCTTATCTACACAGAAAGGCCCTGCCTTCTGACAGGACATCAAATCTACATAATAGAAAGTAGGCTTTGTATCTATTGTTATGATCAGAACCCTAACCCTAACTGATTACTGGCCCAAATGTGCCAGGTTTCACTTAAGTCCCTAAATATACCAACCTCCAAAGTCATTACTTTTGTACAGACAATCTTTGAAAATACAGCACTCTCATTTTAATATTTAACCTGTTAACCAAACCTACTTACTGCGGTTCATGTCTACTCTTTCATGTCCACTCTCCTGTTCTTGAGTTCCTGGAGGATAAACAAGTGTTTATAAAATACCCTATGAAGACTACTCCTCTGCTTTGTGATACCATTCCATAGAAGAATCCATCACCCTGGCCAGAGTTCAGTCTCCTCTTGCAAATCTGATCACTACTCCTGAGGCTCACCTTGCTCATGTGCTCCCCCACCCCCCACCTCTCCCCACTCGACCCACCCACTTTCTCCCTTTTCCTCCCTCCCTCCCCTCTCCCCCTCCCTCCCCCTCTCTCTCCTCTCCCCCTCCCTCTCTTTCCCCTCCCTTTCCCTCCCCCCCCAGCCAGCTAAGCTCCAGGCGACTGTCCATCTACAGCCCAGTCATGCTGCAGGAAGTTAATATTACTTCAACTTCCATTTTAAAGCAGGGAACGTTCCAGGGTATTTTCTTCTGTGAGGAACTATTAAAATGTAGCTGCTGAAGAGCTAACTTCTCAAACGCACTCAGCACAAAAGGGCCAGATATTCCAGCATCCTTCGCTCTACACCTGACTCTAAATTAGGCAAGCAGCCTTAATGCCGAATAAGTTTTCTTGCTCACTCAGATGCAGGGATGCCACAAAGTTATCAAGGTACCTATGCTTAATCCACAACTTGAGATTATATTTAATGCAGAAAATTGGAAATGTGAGTTTCCTCACCATCCTTTATCAAAAGTTAGAATGTTTCCCATTTAAGCAATTCACAACTCATTTGATACATCTCTTATCACTGAAAACACTATGCTCAAATATAGCAAACAGGTTCTTTAAGCCCATGAGAGTCTGAGACCTGTCAATCAGCCTTACATAAGAATTAGAGCTACTGGCATATTTGGGCCAACAAAGTACCATTTTGATCATATCAACAGATACAAAGCCTGCCTCCTAATTAATGATGCCACAGCTAAAATACCACACTACAGACAGTATCTGCTTCAGGACAGACACCGGGACCAGCAGACCTGGTATAAAGCATGGCTTCTTTGACTGAGAGCTAGATGAGATTCTTAGACCTGATTCTCAAGATTCTGATGAATAATCACCCTCAATACCACACTGGCCACATGATGAATAAGCAAAAAACATCTGGGGAATCATGACTATATTTATAATAGTAGTTCTGATACGGGAGAGAGCGATAAAACTCTAATGCCCTAGAAAACTGTCCTGATACATGGATTCTTTTTTCAGATTTGAACTAAAGTTATGAAATATTATGCGAGGTGCTGCCAAGAAACATGATGACTGTACCATGACGGTGTTCTTACTGAGTTCGCTGCTAAAAGTCCCAGCTATCTAGCGTCACAGGATAGTGCCATGCATGCTAGCCACCACGGAAATTCTATCACAGAGCACACGTCTATGAGTTTGGGGAACTTTTATTTTTCTTCCTCACAGCTATCAAACTAAGCACACCGACGAATAGAAAAATAATTTGTGCAAAAATGTAGATGTTTTTACTAAATGTAACACAGAGAAGACAATTAAGTATGAAACAAAGATTTGTACATGAATATTAAAAATGCAAGTTAAGAAGCTAAAAAAAAGAAACACAAAACTTTTAGGGTTGTGTTGGCAAAGAGAGACTGGAGAGATGACAGTTTCCTTTGCTGAAACACACCAGGAAGGACAGGTGATCTTCCAAACATGTATCCACCAATAGGAAGGAAAGAACTCATCTGGCTTAAAGATGATTCTATGCCACAGGAGGCAATCCAAGGTTAAAAGCGCATTCTAGTCCAATGATGGCCAAGTTCCGAAGTGCAGAAACAAACATGATATTCACAGAAGGAACCAATGACGAAAACATCATCTGAAATTTAGAGATGATGCCTAATAACACCTAGACAGGTAAGGAGACCAACATAGTGAGCGGCAAGGAACACATGCTCGCCACACCGTAAGCCCATCTACTCCCGTATGCCTTACTTAGCACCTTTTATGGTTTGAATGGTCTTTGAAAGTCTCTTTAACACTTGAACTCAAAAAGTTTATCAATGATTATAGCAACCAAAAAGACCTGTGTAAATATTAAGGTTGTGATGAGTAGCCCTCAAAGCATATATATAGAGAATCAACACAGGTGGGATGTATGTGCTTGTGTGTACGTGTGCGACAATAAATAAGGGAAGAGAGGCCTTGAATTTGAGAGGGAGTGTGAGGTGGGATCAGGAGGAGAAAGGAGACATGATATAATAATCGTACATGAAATTCTCAAAAAAAAAAAAAAAACAAAAAAAAAAAACATTATTTTGGCTAGTGTCCGTCCTAGTTTGTTTCTTTTGCCGAGATAAAACCCTGACCAGAACCAACGTGGAGGAGGAAGGCATTTATGATTCTGCACTCCCACACCACAGTCGGTCACTGAGAAGTTGGAGCAAAAACTCAAAGGAACTGAAGCCAAAGCCATAGAAGGCACTACTTACTGGCCTGCTTTCAAGGACTGGCTTAGGACCACCTGCAGAGGAGAGGGGTACTGGCAGCCACAGTGTGGTGTGCATGCTTGTTCCTAAGTTTTTCATCACATCTTTGGGTCTAAATGCCTTCCTTCTATTAAGTTTTATTCTCTGTTGGTTAGACCCTCTATCATAGGCACAGCTGGCCAGTTTTTCTCCCATTCTATAGGCTTCCCTTCCCACTTGATGGTTTCCCTTGGGACCTAGAAATGTTTCAGTGTTATGAGGTCTCAATTCATCAACTGTGGGCCTTAATTCCTGGGCAAATGGATTCCTATTCATCAAGTCCTTTCTTGTGTTGTTTCTTACAGTGCACCTCCTGTTTTCTTCTAGCAATGCTAATGTTTTAGGAGTCCCACTATTTAGGTCTTTAATGTCTGGAATCTAAAAAATCTTAACAGTGCCAATGAGCTGGCACATCAATGTGGATTGAGAAAACCTCACAAGGCCCCGCCCCTAAGTGAAGAACTACAGGTCATCTGCCTCCTGAGGAGACTCCGTCTTCCCCAGCAAATGACAGGATACTTTGTGGTTGTGTTGTTTTGTTCTTTGTATTTTTGTTTGTTTGTTTTCTGGGGGTATGAAAGGGATTTATGAATCATGTAATTTTTCCATGAGTTTCCCGAGCCTTGTAAGTTTTAGTTTTCTTGAGTCATATGAACTTCTCCCTCCATCCTAGAGATGCTGTTGGAATTTAGATAAAACTGCTATTCCATCTCCTCCTATCAGGATCAGGAATGCAGAATAAGAGACAGTTTTTGAAATTTCTAAAAAAAACACAATCGCAAAGGAAACTTCCTGTTCCTCCAGTTCTGAGTCTTCCTTCCTGTCCCTTCTTCCACAATGCTCCTTGAACCTCAGCTGTAGCTATCCTGTGGATATGTCAGTTGCAACAATTTATGTCTTCATCAGTTGGCGTTTTCCATGTGTGTCTCTGTTGCAAAGAGAAACTTTCAAAAAGACAAGTGAGAACTAAACAGTGACAAACTATGCTGGTTTAATAAACTGGTAGTTGGAAGCTTTTGTCTAAGATCCATGACTTTATTAGCCAAAAGAATCCGGTCAGGTTTCCAGTACCAAGCATAATTCCTTCTTGTAAGACCAATTAGAGAGATGGTGGTTACTGCCATGGTATTGCCACTGCTGCTCCCTTGGGGCTATCACACCATGCTGCTTGCTGTTGTCCTTCATAGTGTCATAGCTAGATAGGACATAGCTGCTTCCTTCCTCTGAAGCTTGGATGGTACCTTCTGGTACCATAAAATACAATTCTCAGTGGGAAGGCTTCAGGATGGTTCCAATGCGGGGGCCCTTGAGCTTCTTGTTTGAAAATCATGGATGTTTTCAACAGGAACTTACTTTCTACCTTAGGGGAACAACCACAGACAACAGCAATAGGCTATAATATTTTGGGAGTCTCTTGAACAACCATGACCAATAACTATATGATGACTTCTCATGTTTGGTATTGTGGTTGTTAGGTGTTCGTCAGCTCATGGGAGAAGATACATCCATGAAGTCTAACCAACATGGCTGCACAAACATGACCTGAACAAAGATGACACCAACAGACATAGAGAGAGAACTCATGAGGCTCAGCCCTAGACAAAGAACTACAGGCAGCCAACAAAGAGAATGGGAGAAGAGCACACCTGTTGTCTACCCAGACTTTATTCTACATTTAGGATTATGTATATACATATTATACCTACATATACATTTATGTTATATATGTGTACATGTACAAATATGTGTATATGTAATATGTATTATATACATGACACAACAGCGTAAGAAAAAGAAGCCATAAATTGGAAAGAGAGCAGGGGATGGAGTAAATGAGAAGGAAGTTTGAAAGAGAAAAGGATGAAATCATGTGATTATTATATCAAAACCAGCTTTTTTATTTAAAAAGGCATGTTATTAGTACATACTCGTTGTCTAACACGTAGTGTTTCGCTGTGAAATTTCTGTCATGTACTCTGCATACAATCAACCCCACTGTCCCTGTCCTGTTCTTCGGCCCTTCCCCACTGGTGACTTTCCTGTTCCCAAATAGGCTCCTTATGCATTCACCCTTTTTTTTTTCTTTAAATCTACTTTAATATGATAAAATATATGTGTTTCCTGAATTTCCCTTACTTCACTTACTATTTTGGTTTCCATCCATTTTCCTTCAAATAAAACTATTTTCAAACTAGTTAAGCTTTGAAGATGGGCTTTTATTAATGTGTGAACAAGAACAGTTCTAAAGTTTGGCAACTGTAGACAAGAACCTAAATGAAAAGTAATTAGAAATACGAACAGACAACTGCCTGGAATAGAAGGGAAATTTTTAACACATTAAAAACACTGTTAATCCTAACAAACAAAATGCTTAGAGCCCTTGTTTACTCTGGCTTTTTTCTTCAATAATCACAGTTTTCTATCCTCCAGCATCTCCTCCCAAGACACATCACAGTAAAACCTTGTTGCTTTCTATTTTTAGTAAAAAAAACAAAAAACAAAAAAAACAAAAATTTGGTAAACAACATAAGTTCAATTTGATTAACAGAATCTTTCCACTTTTACTAACAGTTAAAACAACAACAACAAAAACCACTCTCTGATGTGCCAAAATATTCTAAAATATTCAACATAGAAATGGCACAACTCTGTGATCATTCTTCAAAATAAGTAGTCTGGTGGTAAATTTTAAATGAATATGTTACAGGAAAATGAGGGTCATTTAGAGAAAGAATAACTGTTTTATAATCATACACTCCAATGAAGAGTTCAAACGTAACACATGATCTGGCTTCATTGGCCACAGATTGCATGTTGTACGTGTGTACTGACAATCTGTTCATTTTTGTTGCTCAGAACATACCACAATGCACGTATCCATTTCTGAGCCAGTAGGCACCTGGGTTGCTTTCATTTGGAAGCGATTATGAATTAAGCCATTGCTGATCTACAGTTTTATGGTCATAGGTACTACATGCATTTTTCTTGGAAATTAACTTCTTCAAACTGGGACTGTGAGTTATCAGGCAGCCTGGCTCAGCTTTAGCAGATTCTACCAACAGCATTACTCCTCCTGAGCTATTGATGGCAGAAGCAATATGACTTTTTAAATTACAGAATGAGTTGTTTAGTTTTCTTCTTTATATTACATATGTAAGAGAAAGTTAGACAGCTTCTGGGATAATGGTACTACCCCAGACTAATATCTAAATAGCCTAGATATTCTTTTTTTTAGTGATTCTTCCCCGTTTTCATCCCCTGCCAAACCAAGCCCTAGAGATCAGCAAAAGCCAGCACTATTACTTCATGATTCCACTCCTGGAGTCAAAAATACCAATGTAAAACAGGTTGAAGAAGCATTTCTTGAGGAAAGTTACAAAGATTATACAAGTATAATGAGTTATTATTTTGTCTGATTTCACTTGTTTACATTATTTTATCCTTAGCTAAAAACCAAACCAAAGATATTCATTAATTTCTTTAAATTTGCGCTTTTCTCTTATTAACTTCCTAATGAAAAGCAAGGCTTTAGATTAACTATGGCAACCATGGCTGAGGCAGAACTAACACTGGCAACCCCAGCACTCAGGAGCAGCTGGAGCCCTTGGATATCCAGAGTATCCAGAGTCCTTCCTAGGATACAAATAAATACAAAGTATGGGGTTGGGAGGCTATGGGGTGAGACTTTATCTCAAAAAAAACAAAACAGAACAAAGTAAAAATTGGCAAGTACCACATCTGATGTTCAAGTGCTAACAACGGCTTCAAAATCAAAATTTAAAGAGGTACACTGAACACTAAGTATCAGCCACATCAACCACAAGTGGGGAGGGAGGGACCTGGGAGGAAAAGGGCAAGCCTGGAGAGGAACATGATCAGGTAATGGGCGAGAGGAAAGGACTGAAGAAGCCCTGAGGGCCAGCAAAAAGAATGGAAACAGGCAACCCCAGGAAGTAAGAGGATGGGAGACCCTCCAGGATGCACCAGAGACCTAGGAGGTGACAGACCCTCAGGACTCAAAGGGGGGACCCTAGATGACATGCCCTATAGTAGGGAGAAGGAACTTGTAGAGCCCACCTCCCGCAGAAAGACAGGGCATCAAGTAAGGGATGGGGTTGCTATTCCACAGTCAAAACTCTGACTTATAATAGTTTCTGTCTGAAAGAACTACAGGGACAAAAATGGAGAAAAGCCTGAGGAAAAGGAGGTGCAAGAAAGAGGCCCAAAGTGGGGTCAGCTCAAGGGTGGTTTCCAAAGCCTGACACCATGACAAGGCACTCACAAAAAAGGACCTATCATGAAAGAGTCAGATGCAGATATTTGCACGCAACCAATCAACAGAAGCTATTGAATTAGAGAAAAGCTGGATGGAGAGGGGAATAAAAGATTGAGTGTAAAATTAATTAATTAATTAAAAAAAGAAAAGAAATCAGCCACATCAGAAACGAAAGGGGAAATAAAAATCTCATGACAGAGGCGAAAGTGACATGAGGACTTCTTCCAAAAGATAATGGCCATCTGTAGTATGACACTAAAAAAGTCTCATCTGACAAGAGCCATCAAAAAACCAAGCCCTTAAACAACTAACTCTTTCAGGGTAAATTATCAAATTTCCTGAAGATGTTAAATGAAACAAAAAAATTATCAAATTATCTTCTTCATCTACCAAAGAAAGGAAACAACAAAAATACACAAAAACCATGGCAGACACTTAGTTTTTAAAGATGTCAGACCAGACCAAAAACCAAAAGTGCAGACAATCTTACAGATGAGATAATCGATAACCTGAAAAACAATGGAAGACATAGCTTAACACGTCACTGACAGAGAGCACTGCACGCTGCATGCCCATGCGGAGTACACACAAAGACTGCTTTCTGGCAACAGAACAAACATATATGACCATAAATCTCACAGGCAAACACACAGGCTCTAAACAATGCATATTAAAAACTTTTAAGGCAAGCTTTTCTTTAAGTTGGGAAGGCATGTTTAACGTACTCCCCCTCACACACACACACACACACACACACACACACACACACACACACACACACACACACGAGCTACTCAGCTACATTTTTATATTAAGAGATAACTGTAGAAAGGCCAGAAGCTTAGACAGCCAGTGTCTGAAGCATTAGAAGAGGAAGGGTAAGGAGTACATGTCCCTTGCCATAAAAGGACCATTAAGAGAAAACAAACAGGCCCACAGCTGCCCTGATGGAGCGGCATAACAGAGCATATATTCTCCTTCTGGGCCTGCACTCCTCTCCTCTGCTGTGTCCCGTGCTGGCTAAACTGCAATACCCTGTGATAGGTCTTGCAACAGGAGCTGAGGGGTTTCTTGGTGTTGTTTGTATTTAATATCAGCCATGTCCCCCACCCCGCTAGGAGAATGGCTCAGCAGTTAAGAGAACTTGCTGTTTTTGCAGAGCACCTGGGCTCAGTTCCCAGAAGTGATGGATAACAATATTCTATAACTCTAGTTCTGACAGATCTAAGCCCCTCCTCTGACTTCCTCATGCACCAAGAACACTGAACATAGATGCAGACAAAATATTCATACACCAAATAAAATAAGTAAATTTAAAAATATTAACAGTGCCTCCCAAATAATCATCTTTTTACCCCACATTTTCACAGTCAAACAAAAAACAGAAGTTACCGATGCTTTAAGGTACAGATTAAAATTGAACTCCAAATGTAAAATTTCTCTCATCCTTGATACCAAAAGTCCCAATGAAGCTAGTCTAAGAGCATTTACATAAAATATCTGCACTGTGTATACTAGAAGAGAAACTGATCCACCAGCACTACCAACAAAGCTTTAATCACATCTGGCAGCTCACTGAGATGGCAAGACAACTCAGACATCAAAGGATCCCATAGATTCTGAGAGCATGTATATTAGCATCATTCACTAATAGAAACAGGATCTTCCCATTTTAATAACAACTCATCTAGACCAGAGCTTCTCTACCTGTGGTACATTTATCAGATATCCTGGGTGTCAGATATTTTCATTAAAATTCACGACAGTAGCAACATTACAGTTATGAAACAAGAAAGAAAATAATTTTAAGACTGGGGACCTCCACAGCATGAGTAACTGTTTTAATGGGTTACAGCATTGGCCAGGTTGAAAGCCACTGATCTAGACATCCTACACTGCCAATTAAAAACACATACAATACATATAATATTTAATTAAAAGTCAGACAGATGACCATAGTGAACACTCAATTACATAAGTTTATACAAATAGAATATACATGTACACACATCAAATATATGTATGCGTGTACCTACAGAGTTCTTTCTCTAATTCACCTTCAAAAGACTTAGAATATACTATAAATTTTAGACTTATACTTTTAGCACTAAATTTAATTAACATTTTCTTCTTGTGCTATCACAATTTTAGCATGACATGTCACATACTTCACATGTACATGACTTTAGACCATATACTTACTACATCAAACTTCTGAGTGATGTTTCCCTGGACGTCAAGTAAATAAACCTTGCCATAATGTGTGCCCAGTGCCAAAAACTGTAAGAAAAATGGAGAGGTCAATTAATAAATATGCCATGTATTAGTATGTGGTTAATAAAAGCCTTTCAAAGTGAAAACACTTAGTGTGTGAATATCTACAATATCTTGGAGGACATGCATTCCTTAGAAAAGGCATGGCTCCAGCCCGGGGAAATGACAGAACCAGACCTATTTTACCAGGATAGTGCATCCCAGCTGTCAGAATGACTCATGAGGACCCTCACCCACTGACAGCTAATGCTCTGTGTGTGTGTGTGTGTGTGTGTGTGTGTGTGTGTGTGTGCGCGAGAGAGAGAGAGAGAGAGAGAGAGAGAGAGTGCCGTACACAATGCCTGATGGACTGAGGCAGTAAATTAAAAATGCAGCAGTGAGGCTCAACAATGCTACAGTTGAACCCAAAGTCAGAGAAAATGATTACAAAATTCTACCTAATTTAAGGCAAATGTAAAAATCTGGGCCATTTCAGGCCGGTGGGGAGAAAAAAAATGCTTAAAAACAATGAAGTACTGTTTCTGAAAGAAAAAAATCCATGCCATATGGAGGGATAAAACACCCTCAGATGTACATGTATCATCAGCTTTAGGATATCTCTATAAATGGTTCCACATAACCCTGAGCAGAAATGTTTATATTCTAATGCACAAATAATCCTTTCCTGTCGCTTAGTGGCTGTTGGGCTGCATATTCATTTTATGGTATCAGACCAGTTCACACATCCTACTGTTTCTTTATTCCTCTGAACTGACCCTAAACAAGCCAGAAGAAACTCAAGGACTGCCTGAAATACAACATAAGATTCTTCTTCCTTTTCATTTCTCTAAGCTTTGCTCAAATAGGCTAGAATCCTCTGTATTTCACTGCATGTGAGCATGCTTCATTGCAGCCTATAATGAAATGCTCAAATTCACAGGCACTGCAAAGCATTTCAGTCAAGCAGTACAATCTTTAAAAAAATAACCTCACAGAAAGTCAAGATTTGAAGGGATTTATCAAAATAGAATTGCTAAAAATGAAATTTCAATTCAGGCACTTAAAATACGAAGCTACATTAAAGAGAACCACAAAAGGGGGAAAGGGGGTTCATTAGGAATTCATCCCCCGCAATGCCTTTCGCTCCTGCAAGGTTGCCTTTTTTCAGGAAGAAAAAAGTCCCCTGGGTAAAAAAATCAATACTGGTTAATAAAACATCAGGTGTGCAGACATAACTAGGGATGACGATTCCGCTGCACAGGCCTGCCTGAATGCACCAGGTGCCGTGACGATTAGTCATCCAGGGCAGACAGCAAGCCTGGTGCAAACAGGAGGCTTGGGCGCTGCAAGAGAGAGAGAAGAGGTGATTCTGGTGGGAAATTACTCTGAATATTTAAAGCAAGCAGCAATGTTTTCCCCAAAGCACAAGAACATTCTAATCAGAACTAGAGGACCCAAGTGGTTGTAATTTTATCTTTAGAGTGATACTGACCATTTCTGAATAGAAGATGCCATATAAAATGCAGACCAAAGGCAAGTGATATGCCATTTGACGGCTTTCTGTGGTAAAAGAATGGGTCTTAAAAGCTCACTGCACCCCACGTATCTCATGGTATCGATTCGCCTCATAAATTCTGCATTTAGTTTGTTAGGAAACTAAGGGAGTTTGGATCCTTAAAAGGCAGTGATGCTGTGTCACTCTCAGCATCACTGTAAAGACCACTTAAAAATAATCACGTTTTATGGTATGAAAAATTGAGAGTTTAAATACAGGGTATTTTACTCATATTCTCTCTCTCTCTCTCTCTCTCTCTCTCTCTCTCTCTATATATATATATATATATATATATATATATATATATATATATAAAATAACCATTTGGAATAGATAGCAAAATGATTTCATAATTTTGATCTACAGATATAGTAAATTTGGACCATTTATGAAAAAAACTTCCCAGGTATTTGTATGGCAAGCTATCTTTTGTTTAGGAAAGCATGTAACCATTTAAAGTAGTAAATGAATGCTACTGCACTGAATTAAGCAAGTAAGTGCCCTTCCAAATAATGTTTAACATGCTGATCATCTTTATTTAATTACTGAAATTATAGATAATTCATATAATCTTTTGCTAATGCTTTCGACTAACTTAAAATGTAGCAGAAATGCAAAGTACAAAATTCCCTACAATATGACAGAATATAAGAACAGACCCTTCCAATTTTATTTTCCATCTAGCCATTAAAAACCATGACATTTTGGGCTCAATGGGTCAAAGTGCTTGCTGCTGAGACAGATGAGTTTAATCCCTAGGATCCATGTGGCATGAGAACCACCAAGTTGTCCTCTGACCTCTAGATACACCATGGCTCACTCATGTCTTATATACATACACAATCAATCAATTAATCAATCAATCAATAAATGGGAGTTAGTCAAGATACAGAAAATAAGAATCTACAGAATGCTTGACTTTACATGGGACATAAATGCCACCCATACCCCTTCCTCCTCCCAAGGTTCATGAGTCATTGCAGAAATAGGGAAGGCAGGGGTGTAAGAGCCAAAGGTAGTAGAAAACTATAAGGAAACATTCTCTTCTGAATGAAGCACATTTGAACTTGGTTGCAACAGTGTACACAAAGTCTGTGCAAGCCCAAGCCAGACCAAACCCCATTATGAACAATGGAGTTGGACATACAATCCACCCCTAGTCATGGGGCTGCTGGCAACTGCTAACTGCTGAGAGAGAGTCAGTGTTCTCTAAGAGTATGGACCCTGGTAAGCTGACCATTCTCCAGTAGAAGACCACATACCCAAAAATATCTGGGCAGCACAATCTGACAGGAGGGAAGGAAAAGACCTGGGAATGGGAAGAGTTGGAGAAACACACATACAGAGGTGAATATATTAAGACACATTTTATAAAATTCTCGGAAAACAATTTTTTTGAATCCTTGAGCTACTTAGGTATTAAGAGTTTGAATTATTTTGGTTTTTGTTGTTGCTCTTTGTTTTTGTTGTTGTTTTGTTTTGCCTGAAAATATGTGAAATCTAGGTGTATAATTATGAATATAGCTTCAATGTCCTCATTACTGTTTAATTATTATAAATCCAGTTTGCTTTATAATGGGTAGACATTTTAACCCACTAACTGTTCAACTGAACTTCATGTAGATGAAGTAGATGGGTTGGGAACAGGTACTAGTATCACCAAGAAAAAGAAACACAGTGCATGTCTGCTCAGCCCTTTCTCAAGTGTTTCACAATATTCCACATACAGCTACTAGGACAGCCTTCAGTCACACATGAGGAACCAAGTCCCAGGAACTGATGAGACTTCATTAGAAACAGACACCAGGTGCAGACAGGGACAGAAATAAATACTCAAGTACGGGGTGCAGAAGGCATTTGGGGTACAGAGCACATACCTAGTACAACCTGCATTCACTTTCTAGAACTGCAGAAACAAAGCCAAAATAAACCCGAAATGCTATCAACTCAATTGGAATCCTCTTAATATAAAATAGAGACTCAACTGAAAGTCTGTGGTCTGAATGTCAGCACTGACAATCCTTCCCAACCCATATCAGGCTCTCTGGCCAATATGTTATGTACACTGTTAACTAAAGGACAAACATGCTTTCCATTTCATGGATTCAAATGATCATTCAACAAGCACACAAAAAGAAGTATAATGTACTTAGAACATGAGCAAACCTAAAGATTTTGCTACACTGAGGAAAACAGATATAAAAATAAGTCATTGCTATTCAATTTAGAGACTATGTTTAAAATGACAGTACCTCTAAGACCCACAGAAATAAGAAGAGTCAATATGAAAAAGATGGAAGGAAGACTTAGAAAGCAAACACAGATGGGTAGAAAGGTCAGAGCAGAAAAAGTTCTATAACAAGAGATAAAGTATAAGCAGCTTTACACAGACGAAAGACCCATCTAATTCATGCCCTAGAGGAAAGGCAGGCAGTACAGCTGGAAAGGCTAACTAACAAGGAGCACCAAAGAAGCCCACGGGATGAAAGGTGGAAAGGGGAGGAAGGCAGGGTGGGCAGGTCCAAATCATTAAGGCATTAGAAATCAGTAAGTCTTAAGGGAGAGACTGCACGATCAGATCAGAGTCTCTGGTCCACTCCAGCAAAAGGGCCAGGAATAGAACAAATGAGAAAGAAAGCAGACTAATTCAGGGAGAAATGATGAATGTGAACTCGTAGAAGCTCAGGAGGAGAAGAATCTAGCACATAAACTGGTAGCAGAACAGGACAAACATTTCCACCACAGTCCCATGTCCACATCAGAGATCACTGAGAGAGTAGCTCAATTACACACAGCAGGCAAGATTCCAGAGTGCCTTACATGCCACACTGAAGACCTCAGCCTTTATTTAAATGAGGAAAATTATACAAGGGTCTACAAAGTTGTTTATTTTCAACACAACACACTGCAACCAAGAGACAGAAGAGTCTAGACAGAAAAACAAGGACAGGGCCCCGTTTACCAAGTGCAGCATAAGGAAGACTGGTCGGTTTAAGGTAATTAGCAGTCTCACAGAACAGAAAACAAAAAAGAAGAGAGATGGGACTCCATAGTTAGGAATGGTGGGTGTGAAAATGAACACCAAAATTTGAAGACAGTATGCAGAGGCCAAAGATCATCAAGTTCCAGTTACTAAAATTATCCATAGCATATATCATAGCAGTGGGAGATGCGCCACTGTGGTTTGAAGAAGAATACCCCAACCCCCGACCTCACAGCCTCATATTTAGTCACCAAAAAGTAGCAGTATTTGAAAGGATTAGAAGGATTGAGAGATGTAGCCTTGTTGGAGAAACCGTGTCACTGGGAAGTGGGCTTGGGGTTTCAAAAACCCGTGCCAGGGAGGCTCTGTCTCTCATGGGGAATCAGGATGCAGCTGTAAGCTACTTCTGCATCACCCCTTCTAGTCACTATGCTCTGTGCCATGATATAACGGACTGAGCCTCTGAAACTGTAAGCCAGTTCCCAGTTTCCAGTTGCTTTGTTTTATAAGAATTGCCTTGGCCGTGGTGCCGCTTCACACAATAGGATATGGTGACTAAGACAACCATAAGGAAGAGAAGGTGAATGGAAGTGAGTTTCAAGAACAGCCTGGTCAATCTCCATCAGTGAAGAAGATCAGAGAATTAGCTAGGGCTCAGCAACCATGACACGACAGCCAAAGGAGGCAGGGGACTCACAGCAGGGAATTTACGGTTAAAAACAAGAGTAGACATTATTACTAAACTGTTGAGTGAGTATGGGGATCTGTTTATAAGGAACATAATCTGAAGCAAAAGGCATTAGGTGGGAAGCCAGCTGCAGAATGAAACAACAGAGCATACATCGAAAGATACAGCAGAGGTGGGACCTGCCATGTTTGTCGAAAGATACAGCAGAGGTGGGACCTGCCATGTTTGTCGAAAGATACAGCAGAGGTGGGGACCTGCCATGTTTGGAAGGTCTGAGACTTACTCCCAGGCTCACATGGAAGAAGATAACAATGGATAAAACCATGGCCTGCACTACTATAATATAAGAAGTTTGGCTTCAAGAATAGATTAATGATATGACCCAGTACCTTTGCCATAGCAACAACATAGATGCTAGGCATCTGCAATCATTTTAATAATGCTTGTTACCTTGTCATGAACTGTCATACAGCTTGCAGCATCTTTCTGAAGAATCTCCGTCACCCCATTGGAAAGCCTTTCATACTTCAGTTTGGGTTCCTCTTCACTCTCTTCCTGCATGAAAAACAAAGGAAGAGTGTAATTATTGTGGTTATCTTCTGAATGATCCAAAATACACCTCCAAGGTAGAACAAGAGATAGCTCTTTCATTCATTGCTAAAAACCACAACTCTACATACAACTTAATATTGCTGTTTCTTTTTGCCAATTATGTATATAATTGCACTGATAAACTAAATTCAAAAGTTGAAAACATAGCTATTTGAAATAACTATTTCATTCTAAATAACTGTATATTCGGCCTTACTGTGGGTGATACACTACCTAAGATTTTCTCAATTGGCATTGTTGATGAATAAAATTGGTAACCAGTATTGATAATAACCACAAATCAATAAATCCAGGCTTCCTATAAAAGTTAACAGTCCTCCTCAATTGGAATTCTTGTAATCTACAATAATGACTAGCTCAGCGATATATGCCCAGGAATGCAACTAATGCCTGTAATAACTTGGGGGGTAGCTAACAGCTAATGTGATTGGGTGTAAGACCCAATCAATATGAGAAAGCTCATGCCAGGTACAGTAAACCTATCCAAGAACCTGTGCCTGGAGAGGTCATCACACCCTCTAGAAGAGAACCTACTAGTACAATTTACTAATTTGATATAGTTTCCAACTACCTTCTAAATACTTGATATCCACAGCTAAGTGCAGCTCTGACTCACCCACATCAATGCAGGCTTTTTTCATACCAAATAGAGTATTACTACAGAAAACTACAACCAGTAAAAATGAAGAAAAGAAGCAAAAACTGTTGAGTGCCCAGGTAACCCAATCCCCAAAGCTCTAGAAATATCTCAGGAAGTGCTAAAGAAAATTATAAGACCCAGCAGACTAGGAGAGCTTAAGCAATATAGTCTCCTCTGGGCATGGCATGGATACGTACCCATGAACTCTCAGCAGCACAACTGCCTGTAAAAGACCACGTCAGTTATCCTTCCAGCATGAATGGAGGACTGCTCAGGAGGACTCAGCCCTGGTTGGAAGAGCAGCTACAAGCAGGTAATAGCAATTGACAGGGAGAGTCAGTCCTCTCCTAGGGTAGGCTGTCTTGTAAGTTCATGCCCAAGGAGTCAGCCCTATGCCCATGTACGATGGACAATACCAATTGTACTCAATTGGTTTCATACAAATATATGAGAATGAAGAAGACATGAACTTGGGGGGAAATGGGAAATGGAGTGGAAGTAGGGAGAGGGGAGGGATATGATAAAAATTCATTATGCTCATGAACAAAATTTTAAGATAAGAGGGCATGAGCCTCATGCAATGGCGGGCAAGGTGGTAAGATTAGCTTTGGTGGGAAAACGTGTTTCCTTGCTAATGTGCCTTTTCCTGATCTACCTGAGCAGCTCAAAGATATTCAGCTTCTCTCACTATGAATGACTCTGAGAACCAGGTAAAAGCCTTATGCCTCCTTAGGCCTAGCCTCCCAGGAAGCACAGTCATTTCTTCAATATTCTAATTGCATGGGTCAGCCATGATTCGGTATGAAAGCAGAGGACTCAGGGTGTAAATAACAGAATGAGAACTGTGGGGAAAGGGCACCGTCAGCCACAAGATATTAATATTTTAAAAGAAACATTTCATGTACACTAATGATCATTCTTAATAAGCTGCCAGCTGTTGAGTTCCACCTAAGATGGTGTACATACTTTTAATTTTCTATGACCAAGAATTAAGAGCAAGATAGTACACAGTATCCTATCAGAATATGAAAAGGTATTTTATAATAATCAATACAGACTGAAGTTGTAACATCGCCAAACTGATCTATTTTAGTGTGTAATATGACACAGCTAGTTAGCCAAGTATTTAAAAATGTACAGGGAAGAGTAAACCACCAACAAACCCTCTGCATCTCCCAGGAAGAGAGAGATGTTCTAAGAAAACATGAGATGTCACACAGGTAAGCTGTGTATTCCGAGGTAAATGTGTTAAATACAAATTGAATCCTGGACAGCAGCCCTCAGAATAAGATGCCACATGTTGCTCAAGTGTGGACATCAAATGTGCACTCAGTGTGAAAGTTAATTCTAGCCTCCCGACTATTTTGCATAAAAGCACTCATCCACGGACCATTAGATAAGCTCACTGTAAATAAGGTTTGGCTGCCTTATTTATAAGGGAAAACTGAGTAATTTCTCTCACATAAATATATGAAAATAAATACTTCCACTACACAGTTCAGTGAAGCATTCTCACAAGATTTCCAAAGCCATAAAGAAAGTGAAAACTCAGTATTAGGCACTTTATGTACCATTTCATGCTTTCCTGACAGGGATCCTTATGTTTAGTTAAAAGCAAGCTAAAGGTGAATTTAAAGGCTTTTATTTTTTGCCTCCTTGTCAGAAGGAAGAAAATAGGAAATGACTCAGAACTACAATTCAGAGGTTACTCTGCTATTGAAGAGTCTATATTACATTTTAAATAAAAAAATTTAATCACAAGGATTTAATATCTAGTTTCACTCTAATTCTGGGGAAAAAATTAAACAGAAAAAAAAACGTTTGTGCAGCTTGAACTTTCATGGTAAATAACTCTGTGTTAATAAAAAGCAAATCAATAATTTTGTTAAATTTTAATAATCCTACAAACCTACAAATAAAACCATCAACAGTCTGAGTTGAGATGACAGTTAACTGTGTTACTATGACAACCTGGTGGAACAGAACAGGCACTGACTAGCAGCTAAGTGAAGATATGAATAGAGTGACATTTACCCATACAAGAGAAGTTTGCAGCTTTCCTTCAAAAGGAATCAATTTCTCAACAAACACAGATTAGTACTAAGTGTATAGCACCTTTAATTAAAGACAGATCCTTAAACCATCCTATGAAATTCTAGTACACTATCAGAAAATAAAGGTCATTTCAGGACCGTTTTTACTGAGTTTTGAACTTAACAGGAGGAAATCACTTGAGGAAATAACAAATTAAAGTTTAGGGGTTTCTCTGTGAGGAGTACTTGGCAGCCCTTCCCTTTGTCAGTGTGTCCTGGGAGGGTGACTATCCTGGGGACGTTCAGGGCACCTCACCAGACCTGTGGACCAACATGCATCAACTACATTATTCTCATTGTTTAAAACCCATGGATAAGAAACAGACATGTATACAGCTCATCACTGCTACATTCCAAATAGAGAAATGAAAACACTGGCTAAGGGTGGGGACGCCAACCATTGCATTTCCTGTTTGTACTATTTATTCAGAAATTAAATATAATTTATTTGTTAAACTCAATTTTTTATTCTTCTTTATTATTTTTATCACTTCTTTATTAAATTCAATTTTAACTTTAGAAACCAAAATTGGCATTAAATATACTTAAGAGGTCAGTTATCCCATAATGCCCAGATCAAGCTAATAAAAGCATCTCTAGGTAAGTAGTCCTCAGCAACCCATAATCACACTGTGAAGATGGCCTTCCCAGCACAGCTTCCCTTCCAAGACAACCCGGCTGAACCATTAGAAAATTTAATCATATGAGTGGTTTACCTAGTTTCCTGTCCTCAGCTACATCTGACTAGGGGCAAATCCTTTTAATAAACATCCAGTGTTTTAAAACTGGATACAATAGAAAGGCAGGAACATCCTCAAAGAATTTCTCAGTGTTAAAAGAAAAAAGAAATTGCTCTCATGCAGCTTGAATTTTCACAGTAAAAACCAAGTGTTAATAAAAAGCAAATCAATAATCAACCATGGGTACGGAAGTTTAAAATAAAGGTTTGCTTCCTCTAGGACATTCTGTCTAGAACTCTAATTACCTTGAGGAAAACTGAAATACTCAAAATTGTACTCATTCTTACAAGTTCAATATAAAAAATAACCATTGAAATCCAATACCAGAACATTTGAATTTTAGAATGTTTGTATTTAAATTTTTCTCATTACTAATCATTCATTCCATATAAACTCCACAAAATGCTAATTTTTCTGATCAATTAGTTTGTTAAAGGGAATGAGGAGCTCATTGTCTTCGGTCCCAGGCAGTAGGAAGACACAGGTTAACTGTGCAGACACGGACACGTCCAAGAACCACGCCACACACAACCAGTCCCGCAAATGGCACAGGAATGGCATCAAGAAACCCCGGTCACAAAGATACAAACCTCTTAAGGGGTTGATCCCAAGTTCCTGAGGAAGATGCAGAGGCCATCAAGGCCCTTGTGAAGCCTCAGGCCAACAAGCCTAAGATACCAAAGGGCCCCAGCCGCAAACTCAGCCGTCTGGCTTTCATCACTCACCCCAAGCTTGGGAAGAGGATTCAAAGCTACACGGTCAAGGGTCGTACGTAGACTGTGCCAACCAAAGCCCAAGGTTCAAACCAAGGCAGAGGCCACAGCTCCAGCTGAGGCCCAGGCTGCGGCTCCAGCTCAGGCTCCTACAGGTGCCCAGGCCCCTGTGAAGGCTCCATAGAGAAGGCTCCTGCCAATGTGCAGAAAGACAGACTGCTGTGACACACCCACCCACACACTACTGCAGATGACCACTGTCCTATGTTTTTACAAATAAACTTGAGACCAAAAAAAAAAAGGGGGGGAAATGAACAAATACAAACAAGGAAATTATTAAAAGCATTACTGAAATTATCAATCAAAACACAATTTGAAACTCAAAACCAAAAAGAAATATCTGAAGGAATAGATGTAACTACCCCCACAGAGTATTATAAAGAAAAGCAGCAGAAACAAAGGAAAGTTATACATTACTGGACATACACATCTACTTGAGACTGTTATCTCTAAATGTGTGTTCTCAACACAGGACTCTTCAAACTTAGTACATGGATCTTAAAAGCGTGTCCTAACCTTCAGAGGGGGTAGATGGGACTTAAGGAAAGGGACTTACTACAGGTAAAGCTCAAAGTCAGTCAAGGGCTCAGGCCTTCAGCTAGCTTTCCAATGTTGCTCTGCAAAATGCACATGAGTGGGCTGACCTTAACGGGCACTGTGCGCTAACTACTGTGCTATACTTCTACACAAGCAGCATTTTATTTATATGAAAAGCATGTGAGAAGAAGGATGCCTTCACAGCCCTTTCTACAGCACCAAAATATAGCAAGAAAACTACATAATGAAGCTGAAAGACTGACTGCTGACTTTCATTGATAATACAAGGTATGACAGCTGCCTCAGTGACCACCCTTCACAAGAAAGTGACAGGAAGATAACAGACCCCGCGCCTAGAATAAAACCAGTGCCTCAAAGCTTCCTGTATATCTTCCTATGGGGCTGCTGACAGATAACAATTACATTCTCATACGAATGCAAATAATGTTCTTTTATCTTTTAAGCAATATTGTTATAAAAAATCTTTAAAAAAGACTAAAATTTGGAACTGGTGAATTAATGTGGATGGTCAGAACTGCTTTTTCAAATGTACAGAAAAGTCTCCATGACTCCTCCTAGCTACATATTATTAAAAAAAAACATAAAACACACTGATACACAACCTGAGGCAGGCAGACGGTTCTGTTGCCCAGTGAGTGCCTGAAGTCACTGTGGCCACAATCCTGGGCATGTGGAGAGAACGCACTCTTGGCTTCCAGTGAGGGGTCAGCGTGGGGGTGAACAGCCAGTCCCAGAAACCAAACTCGCTTGATTAAACAGCCCATGGTGTCAAAGTTAGACACCAGCTTAATAAGTTTCTCCTGATAAAATATTTTGGAGACATTAGCACCATTCACAGGAGGCATTTTCTTGATGCTTCTCAGCTGAAATGCATCAGAAAATACTCTGCACGATGCAGATTTTTCTCTAGAAATGGAGACGTAATTTGTGGAAAACAAAACAGAAGAATAGAAACCGAATAGTAAGACCCCTCGAGCCTCACGCTCTTCATCTGTGGGATGCAGGTGATAACATGATTCGTGTCATGTTAAAGTGGGGTAAGGGTCACTGCTCTGCTGTCTGGCCAATAAATACATTCTAAGACAAGTAAGCGTTGCATTTCTTATGAAATAAATTCTATTTTATGCTATTTCTATAAAAATAAAAATAAATGCCATTGTTCAGTATTGTTTGGACCACATCAACTGAGCTGAAATCCCTGTGTTTTGGAGCCTCTCTCCTCCCTCCAATACTTAAAAAGGGAGAAGACACTGAGCCTCTAATAATTGAGGAGCACTGCTTAAGATGCACAAGTCAAGCAGTTCTCATAAACCCCACTCTCTCCTTTGCCCTGTAGTATCAGAATTTCATGTTCAATTCAAAAAGAAAAAAATAAGGTGAAGGTTCCCATGCCCTAAGCCACATACCATAAACAGGATCAACTCTCATCATTTATTTTATATTGGGAAAGTGATAAGAATATATAGAAGAGGAGGAAAATGAGAAAAGCAAACAAGCTTTTCATTTCCTCCCAGCCATATGGAATAACTGCCCCAGTCTTCAAGATATGCCATTCAGGTGGACAATTTCCGCCACTAAAGCCAACTTAACCCTCTTTTCCTTTCTTCCCAATATCCTTTGGTGATCACAGGATTCTTAGAAGCAGGGTTTATGCCTTTTCATTGTTCTGAACTTCACCTAACAAAACTGTGGGTACCCAATAAAGACCAGTCAAAACAAACGTCTGTAGAGGCAGCAGATCCAAGTTCAGAAAGCAGCTTCTCTAAGGTAACCCCAATTAGATCTGCACACTCCAAATCAGACACTAGAAACCAAAGCAACTGTGGATGGTGTGCTACTCTTAGAGGTAAGGAGAAGGCTCCAAAAAGAGGGAAGGTAGTGTAAACCGGAATTGTACACAAATCTATAAAATGAAACTCCCCCTCTTCTAGCAGACTAGAAAATAGAGGCCATACAAATTCAATTTTCAAAAAACCCTAAGTTTAAAATTTGCACTGTTACATGAAAAAGAACAAATATTTAGGTCCTTGAAATCACTGTTTCAGAAGAGACTTACTATTTCTCAGACATGCCTAACAGCACATTTTTTAAAATGTATAGAAGCATCTTATAGCCAGTCCCACCAAAACTTCTTACAATTTCTACACCCATGAACAATTAATAATAACACTAACATTAAAAAAAACAACAACAACAACTTCTTTTTTGTCTGGAGCCTTCTCTTCCCCTCCCAGGATCTAAGAGTAACACATTCTCTAGTGTTTCTGTGATGCCTGCAGTGGTTTTGGTATAGAGTGTGGAGATCTCATTGGCAGAGTTCATCCCATGATGCCCACCTTGTCCTGTGGTTTACCCCAAAGAGCATATCCCAAAGATTCAGAAAAGTCATGTGCTCAAATTCTGTAAATGAAACATATTTTTTTCACGGAAGTATTCAAGTAATAGGGAGGAAATCCAGGAGCTGCAGTTAATAGCAGCTCCTGAGAATCATAGGCTTGCAGTCGCTTGGGTTTCTAGTCCCTGATTTCGGTGTGGGGATCTAATTGAGAATGCCTTAGAGAAGCTGCTTACTGAACTTGGGTCTGCTGCCTCTACAGATTTTTGTTGTTTTTGCTACAGATAATAGATTTTGGTCTCTATTGGGTACCCACAGTTTTATTAGGTAAATTTTAGTTCCTGAGAACTAAAGAAAACAATCTTCACTACTATCATCTAAATGGGAGCCGAAGAAAAAGCAGAGGTGGGAGAGAAAGTAAGAGTTCTCCAACATTGTACTCAAACGCACAACCAAGGAGCCACCTCCTCTGTCGGCTGTACCCTATACAATCTATGAGCAAGTATCTTAAAACCTGAGTTAACCCACTTTGAAAGGGATGATCAATAGGTATTTGGGGAATTTCCACTCTTAGAATTTAACATCCTGCGGCCCTGCCAGACTGTATCATCAGTGAACAGAAGTGCTAGGACTCTAATAACTCCTTTGCTCTAGACTTTGTCACAGTGGTGTGTCACCTTTGACTTCAGCTCTGCATGAAGTTCTGCAACAGAGCACTTCTCTAGCATGCTCAGGTCCTAGGGTTTGATCCTGAGCATCAGTGAGGAAAAACAAAAGTTTTCAAACATAGTTCGAAACATAGTTGTGAGTTTGGCCAATGGGAAAAGGAGAGGGGGTATTGCTGTCCTACAGATTATCTAGGAGCCTCTCCCAAAAGCTGATCCCAAAGCAAAACACTTCAAAACACCCCAGTCCATCCATACTGAAAATGACAACAGGCTAACATCTCAAGCTCTTTTAGGGGCTGTCCTCCCCCAATCTCTCCCTCATACTGTACAAGAGATCAACTTAGTCCACCTGAAGGCATCAGTCACACGGGGAAGGAAAGAAACACCACAGCACAGGTGAGTGGGAATCTCTATATAAACAAAGCATCACCCTGGCGTGAAAAGACGCATCATAGCATTTCTAGTCTGCAGACAGAAGCTTCAAACCTCGACGAGGCAGATTTGACCCCACCTGTCAATGAAGTTAATTAAACAGTTGAGAAGAGTCATCAAAAATGCATGTATCTTGACAACAGTTTCCCACCAGTTTAAATACCATGTGTTCCCAGTATGGTTCCTCTTGCCTGGATATATCTTACTCCCCAAACTATAAAATAAGCCATATGGAAGAACTGTAAGGACAAGGTCTTCGGACCTAAATTAGTTAATGCATTAGACTCCTATCACTACCATAAAACTGATCACAAATACTGCTCCTTAAGACAACGCATGTCTGTCTTACAGTTCCACAGCAAATGACCCTGGGCAAAATTCTTCTAGAGGCAAGAGGGAAAAAGCCTTTTCTTGCCTTTCCTAGGTTCTGAAAGCTGCTCAAATTCCCCAGCTTCAAAAGCAGGCTGACTCCTTTACATAAATACCACTCCACACCACACCACACCACACCACACCAATACCACAGCATACCAATACCACAGCATACCACACCATACCGTACCATGCCATACCACACCACACCACGCCATGCCACGCCACACCACAGCATACCACACAACACAGACCACACTGTACTATATACCATATGCCACAAGACACCATACACCACACACCACACACTACACCATACACACCACACACCACACCATGGCACAACACATACTACACACACCACTGTACATACCACATATCACACACATCACATGCCACACCATATCGCGCCACAGCACAACCCCCTACCATCTCCTGGTTCCCTGTTCCATCTATAAAGATCCTTAGTATCACAGTGATTCCTGCCCACATGCTTCAAAGAATCTCTGGGTCTCAAAGCTGACTGGCAACCTTCTCCTTGTTCTGTAATAGGTCATATTCACAAGTTCTGGCATAAGGATAGCGCTATCTCTGGGGAGACATACTTCCTATTACTAGACTAACACTGAAAATAAGATGGGTGAAATCAGCAGGTTATAGAGCTGCATGCCCAGAGCCAGAATTAAAGCTAAACAGGTCTCATTTGCTTCTTCAATTATTGCCTCTTTGTGGATACAATCCAAGAATCAGACAATTCTCATTCTGACTCCTGTTGGGGCAGTCACTGCTTCTGGTTGATGCAGGGTGCTCTCAAAGCCCTAGCTTTACCCTCTCCAAAAGAACACAAGGTCACTATATCAGAAAAAGCATCTCTAACAACGAAAGATATAAAATCAACCCCTCAGGCTACTTCACAGTCCCCCCCAATGTTGCTTTTTTAACTGAAAAGAATTTCTAGACAATATATGCTGACCAGTTTCCCCACCCCAACTCCTCCCAGATCCTCCCCACCTCCCCAACCATAATGTTTTTAATCTATATTCATTATCTGACATATCCTAATAAGTATTCTTTTTCTCGTCTACTTTCCTAGTCAAACAGTAGTACACTATAGCATCCTAGTATTCAATAAATATTTGAATGATCAAGATGTCAATCTTGAACTGTCTGAAATAATTTTTCTCCTAAGCAATGAAATTGTAAATTTCATTCAGAGGTCTATCAGGCTATATTTCTTTTTCATCTATAACAAATGGCAGAAATATAGAGTGAAAACCTCATGCCCAGAAAGTTCTACAAGTCTCTAAAGGAATGATATTTATAATATTTGCTTCAAGGAGAATATTTACCTATGCCGGAAAGATGCAACAACCAGCAGAGCCTGTTGATATTAATAACTCTTTACATAAGAGAACAGGTTTTTAATCCAAGGGCTACCTAGAAAAATAGAACAATGTAACCCATGTTCTTTTCTTCATTGCAATCAATTTCACAACAGGGAAATTACCATTTTAGGTAGTAGTTGCTAGAAATTTGTTTATTAAAATTAATAATTATAAGAAAATAAATTCAATTTTCAATAAATGATTCACAAACTGACTACCAAGTAAGATAATTTTGTATGATGTATTTTCTGATTTAAAAATAACTTCTGATTTCTCATGACTGGTTTGTCATGTGAACAAAACTGAAAGAGAATTCTCCATGTGACTGAAATCCATAGATGTTGATTTTAAGATTAATTTTTCATTCAACAAATTATTTTAAATAGCTTCAGCTGTCAATTCGTTTCAATTTTAATGTTAATTATTAAATATTTAATGCATTTAACTTATTAAACATATTTGTGGCCTCTAAACTGTGAAAAAACTAAACCACCTCAATATCATCATGTTTAGAAAGTACATTTTTTTTTTTTTTTTTTTTTTAGTAACAGTAGCAAAAACTATATGACAGTGATTAGCAATTCTGTTATTACTTGGCCAGGGGCTGAGAGATGCCAAATATGTTCCTGAATCTTTCCCTCAATGGAATATACTATAAGCAAAATAAGCCAAAGCCTAGCTATTCAGTTGCTTGTAAGAATCACACAAGACCAAAGGAGCCCCCAGTCATAGAGAGCGGATCCCAATGTCTCAGCTTACATGTGCTCTTCCTTCTCCTCGGATGCCCTCTTTAAACTGATGTGCTGGTTTTTAACATTTTTGATGGATAAAATTCTATTCCTGGTCCTTAATCGCCTAGTATAACTCCAAATTATATCAATACTACCTACCACTCCTAGTATACTCTTTTTTATTTGGTTACATTTTTTAAATTAATGAAAACCACAGAAAATAGAAGACAGTGCTCCTTTCTCAGAAATTTATTTATTTATTTTTGGGGGCTGAAAGCAACACTTTTAATCTGTATATTAGAATATAAGGGTGGGGTTACAAAATACAGTTAATAATTATACTATTGAAAGAAGCAGTAGCATGTTCTCCTCTAGGGTCCATGACTCACTTCACCAGACATGAGTAGTAAGCTAGGTTTACTGTACTGGCATGAATCTATCCTCCTGTGATGATTCATGAATGCTCAGCCCAGGGAATGGCACTATTAGAGGGTGTAGCCCTGATGGAGTACATGTAGCAATGTTGGAGTAGCTGTGGCCTTGTTGGAGTAGGTATGTTACTGTGCGTGTGGGCTTTAAGACCCTCAACCCTGCCTGGAAGTCAGCATTCTGCTAGCAGCCTTCAGATGAAGATGTAGAGCTCCTCCTGCACCATGCCTGCCTGGATGTTGCTATACTCCCATCTTGATAATGAACTGAACCTCTAAACCTTTAAGCCAGCCCCAGTTAAATGTTGTTCTGTATAAGACTCACATTAGTCAGGGTGTCTGTTCATAGCAGTAAAACACTAAGACAGAAGTTGGTAGCAGGAACTGGGGTATTGCTGTGATAGGCCTGACCATGCTTTTGTTTGGAAGAATGTGGACTTTGGGACTTTGGCTTTGGAAAGCTTTGGAATGTTTTAAATGGGGCCTAATGAGTTATCCTGGTAAAAATATGAAAGACTTTCTTGCTGACATTGATTTGAATTGTGCAGACCTTGATCCAAGGGGGTTCAGTGGAGAAAAATTTCAGTATGTGGCCTAGATTCTGTTTTTGTGGTATTTAGGTAAAGAATGTTGCTACTTTAGAGTCTGCCTGAAGCTAAGATAAAGAGACTAACATTAATTGCACTGACAAAAGACGACACAAAGAAGCCCAGCAGAGACTTTGTTCTCTGGTTATGTCTCATGAAGAGCATTTTGAACAAGTGTAGCAAACTTAGAAAGGGAAAATATAAAATATATGGTTTAAGTATTAAAGGGACACTGTAAGCTGATGTCAAGGTGATACATGATTGGACAACAGAGAGTGGACAGGGACAGAAGTCTGGTAAGGAGAGAGGAAATGCAGAAAGGGAGAGTCTGGTGGAGGCAATGTGGAAGCAGACATGGATGTTTCTCTAGATAGATAAGGTTGTTATGATTATTTTCTAAGGGTCAATTTATCTTATCTAGGTGGGCAGCTTATATTTTTGTCAAGTGGCTATAAGCTTACTGTGTGGAGGGATTGTTGATTGAGAATTTAACATATAAACCTGTTTGATAAATTAATGATTGTGGAGTCATGTTTGTACTGGGTGGTGAAGGACGGTGTGTGAAAACAACACCTTGGGGCAGTCGTAGGCCACCCGGGACAGAAGCAACTAGAGAAGGCAGAGTGAACCACCTGAGAAGGAAACCAAGTAGAGAAGGCAGCTTGAGATCGTGTGATAGCGGCTCCACAGTTGAGCTGTGTCCTCAGAGTGAGACCACAGTGCAGATAACAAGAGAACTATTTTAATAATTACCACAGCAGGACACCAGCAAGTGAAATGGATCTGAATCCTATGTTCTAAGAGATAACAGATTATGGAAATTTGGGGTCAAGATCCCAACCAGCTATATTTAGATCCAGGCGTGGTGGTATACACCTTTAATCCCAGAAGACAGAGGCAAACAGATCTCTTGAGTACAAGACCAGGCCAGGACACAGCAGGTTCTAGGTGAAGAAAAGCTTAAATTCAGGCATGGTGGTATACGCCTTTAATCCCAGCATTACAGAAGACAGAGCCACACAGATCTCCGATCTAAGTCAGTCTACAGAGCAAGATCCAGGACAGCTAAGCTTAGGCAGTGAAGGAGTTGGAAAACAGAAAGCTGGTGATAATGTTAATAAAGCAAGGGGCCATGCTCCAGCTCTTGCAAGCAGCTTTGGTCATTTGGCTCTGACTTTAAAGTCAAGAATAGAAGGAGGTTACTGGGACAATTGATGCTGGTTAGCTGGAGCTAAGAAATTAGTGGTGATTAAGAAGAGACCAGCATGACTGAGGTGAAATCTCCTGGGAAGTGTTTTCTGAGAGCACAAAGAAGCTGTGTTCCAGAAATAATCAAGGTTGTACCTCGTGCTGCAGCTGTTCTTGGTAATGTGTGAGAGTCACCCAGGTGGGCTGGTTTTGAAGGCATGAAGGGGTCATGAAGAGCAACTGAAGGTTGGCATTGTGAGAGGCCATAGAAGGCCATTGGTGAAAGTGCAGCCTCAGTTGTAGCTGATGGCCCAGGACTGAAGGGTCATGCAAAGGACTTGAGGCTTGGCACCATAAAGACAGAACATGAGAGGCTATTTGTGAAGCCTAGTTGTAGATGAAGACCACAGTATATTGGAGATGCCAGTACCATGGGATGATCACCAGGAATAGCAGCAGCAGTGGAGTAGATAAACCAGAGCCTAGAGTGCTACAGAGGGCAGAGCTAGAGAAGTGATGTCAACCCTTTGGAGAAGCCTAGAAGATCATGTGTGAATCCCAGATATTGAAACATGGACCTTTAACATTGAAGTTGCCTTGGAGACCCCGAAATGTTTGAGATGTCAAAGCCATGGCATATCTACTGAGGAAAGCTGCTATCAGCTGCTATCAAGGAGTGGGAACAGCCCAGGAGAAAGAAGTTGTTGCATTCAACAAAGATGAAAAGGAGTTGGAGATTTGAAGACCACTTTGATATCAGACATGGAGATGTAGAGTTTGGAGTTTGCCCAGCTGGTTTCCTGTCTTGCTGCTTTGGAGATCATGGTTAAATGATCAGATGAATCTCAGAAAAGACTTTGAACCTTTTTTTTTTTTATGCAAAAGTAAAGAGCATTTATTCTCCCCATTCAGGAGAAACCTAGTGGGCTCACAGGCCCAGCTTTTGTCCTCAGTGGAATTCCAGAAAAAATATCTTTTTTTTTTTTTTTACACTCCAGATGTTATATCGTCCCGGACCACTCTGCCACATCACGTACCTCCTCCCCCAACCTCCATCCTACCAGACCTCCCCACTCCCTTGGGCCTCCAGTGTCCTGAGAGTTAGGTGCATCTTCTCTGACTGAACTGAGACCTGGCAGGCACCAGCTGTATATGTGTCTCGGCCTCATTTATCAGCTGGTGTGTGCTGACGCATTGGTGGTTCAGTGTCTGAAAGATCTCTGGGGTCTAGGTTAATTGAGACTTCTGGTCCTCCTACAGGGTCGCCCTCCTCCTCAGCTTCTTCCAGCTTTTCCTTAATTGTCCTTGAGATTCCTTAATATCTATTCTATTCCTTGTCAATATTTTCCCACCTACACAAAGGCTAAATAAAAGTCACTACAGATGGCTTTCGGGTGACTCTGTTGCCAGTGTCCTTGTATCTCTCAGCACTGGCACCAATCCAGAGTTGGACCTTCTGGTTTCATGGCTACTTATTTCTCCCATCACATTCCAGTGTGTATTACCCCCTACTTTCTGGCTCTCCTGGAGGTCTTGTTCTCGGCTTTGCTACTACATTTAGTATCTTGAGGGTATCCGAGAAGATTTAGATCTGAGTGACTTTCAACATCCTCTTCACCCATGAGTTAAAATTCTAGGTGATGACTCAAGCACCGCCGAATTCTACACCAATGTTTCTGCACATTCAGGGTTCTAACCTTAGATTTCGGAGCACAACGATGGTGATCTGGACTGTTCTCCCCTATACCACCTGTACTGGCTGGTTTTGTGTCAACTTGACACAAGCTGGAGTTATCACAGAGAAAGGAGCCTCCCTTGAGGAAATGCCTCCATGAGATCCAGCTGTAAGGCATTTTCTCAACTAGCGATCAAGGGAGAGGGCCCAGCCCATTGTGGTGGTAGACCTGGGTTCTATAAGAAAGCAAGCTGAGCAAGCCAGGGGAAGCAAGTAAGTAACAATCCTCCATGGCCTCTGCATCAGCTCCTGCTTCCTGACCTGCTTGAGTTCTAGTCCTGACTTCCTCTGGTGATGAACAGCATGTGGAAGTATAAGCTGAATAAACCCTTTCCTCCCCAACTTGTTTCTTGGTCATGATGTTTGTGCAGGAATAAAAACCCTGACTAAGACACTACCAGAAGCTAACAGATATCTTTTTCTACTTATGAGCAGATTCACAAATGTGGCACCTGGGGCCTCGTGGTACTAAAACTACTACAATGAAATATTAAGGGCCAGAAAATGTCATATATATGATGCCATGGAGGTTTAGAAACTCATCATTTTATAGAAAACGCAAAATCCATATAAAAATATGTAATATATATCAACCGAAGATGAAGAAATTATCACATATACTGTCACACTGGTAGAAATTTCTTACAAGTAGGCAAGACACTTTTTCATTTGCCTCCCCTAAATGAAATATTAAAAGAAAACATGTCACCTATTAGTCCATCCATACAGTTTGTATACTAATTAATTTGTATTATGTTTGGCCTATTTCTTATGTAGAGTTTTAAAAAAGGAGTTTTTCAAAGCAGTGACAATTTTAAAAGAATGATTTTATTCCCCATGAGTTATATCTTTAACAAAACCCCCTAGTAGTTTTTCTTTTAGATTAATGAGCTATAACTTCATTGATTCAAGAAATATTATTTATAGGTGTAGTGGGCATGGGGTATATGATCATTCATGGTTGTGAAAAAGAAAGTGAGCAAGCTTTTGGACTGAGGTGTGGTTCTGGGGTGAGACACGTGTCTAGCAAATGTAAGGAGCTGGAAAGAATCTTCAGAATTACAGGAGAAAACATATATATTCTAAAACCATAATGCAAAAACTGTGAAGACAAGCAGACTTTAATGGATGGGTACTGGTTTCTAAAACTTTCTATCAGTCTTCCCAGCATGCGTAGCTGCAGGTGAAGACACCAATCAGGACAGCAGAGAGAGTTCCATGGGGTAGTGGTTATAGCCTGTGCCTCAGAAAATGAAGAGAAACAGCTTGTTTGTTTCTCTATGTTTAAGCCAATCTATTTAATTTAAAGACAACTAGCATGCTATTCCTTAAGCATCTGTTTTATAGCCCTACTTTCAGCCCCTGAGAATGCCAGACTTGGTTGCCAAGCAAGCCTAAGACAGCATCAAGGTGAAGGACAAACCTGAATGTTCTACCTTACCTCTGACTCATCTGTAGATTCTTCAAGAGACTCAGTTTCCTGCAAGCACAGAGGAGACAGCCAGTCAGAAAAGAAAGCATGTTTGCAGTAGGAAAGTCACTGTACCCAGACAGCTTTTCTGGAAATGTCATTTGCAACTGCATTTCAGAGAATTCCACATGCTTAACTTAAATGCTCCTTTTACAACGTCACACCTGGCTGGCCTAGAACTTGAGGGGTGGGGGTGGGGTGGACAATGACAAATGACACTAGTATATGACAGTAATGGAAATCCACCTGGCAAAACTTCCCTGACAGTACAGGAGGGAAAAACACCATGTGAAATGAACCAGTTTTTATCCCGAAATCTCTTATGTTCATGAGCGAAACTTACTGTTTTGCTAAAAGTTTGGGGAGGGATTGGCGGAGTGGGTTTGGCTAGTTTGTGTTTGATTGTGAAACAGGTTCTCACAGTTTCCAGGCTGGCCTTGAACACTCTATATAGCTCATGGGGACCTTGAATTTCTAGTCATCATCATCTATATACTATGTGCTAGCATTTCAAGGCACCATGTCTGGTTTTATCTAGTACTGGAGATTGAACTGAAGGATCTGTGTATACCAGGCCAGCACTCCACACATAAGCCACATCCCCAACTCTAGAACAGTTCTTGTCAAAAACAATCCCGCTCCAGTGGTACTTATGAGACACGATATAAACCCTCTAATAAACCAGTAACTCTAAGACAGATTCCTCCACTTAACAACAGTTCCCTTCTTGCTGTACAATGAATCTTGCTGCTCTGCAGGAAACAAAGCAAAAACAGAAAAAATGAACTTGATCCCGCTAATCTCTCACCTGTCCACTGAAAGGAAGAATCTGCTGATGCCGCGCATCGTCAAAGAGGTCAGCAAAATGAAGATTTACTTAACGTACTTATAGATATCAATAGCAATAAAAAAGTTCCAGCTAATATGCTGACACTGAATGTAAGCATTTTACAATCCATGAGATAAACAAAGAGACCAAACAAAAGAAATGGGGTAGGAACATTCTAGACCGAACATTTTAAAGAAAGTCAGATGCATATTATACTTTATTCAAAACACATAGCAGCATATATGTAAATTGTATGCTCAAACAGCTTTATTTTATATGTCAAAAAACAATAAAAGCCTGGAAGAAGGCAGAGAAAATCCTAGAGGAAGTTTAAGTCTTCAGAAAAATACAGCCCTGGTCCTTGAAGACCATGTGAAAAATAGAGATGTTACCTTCAAGAGTTTTACTGTACATGTGTTCTTAACACGAGGAAAGCATGAAGTCTTTTCTGAGTGTTTGCACAGTTTATTTTATTCAGTGAGTCTCAGAGTCTTAGAACTCTCAGTAGTTTTGAAGCTGCAATCCTCTGTTTATCATACATCTGCAACCCACACAAAAAGGACAAGACCTAACCTTCCCACCACTGGCCACTGGGTGTCCAGTTAGTGGCACGTGTCCTGCCTTCTCCTAAGCCATTTCCCCCTTGCACTAGCCCTTCACGCCCTGGTTTAGTCTTTTTATAGGATTCACCTATTTCTTCTACACATATATTCTACTTTTAAAATGTAGTCATTATTCTAACAGAATAGAGGGCAGAAATAACCCAAGTAAGCAGTACAAATTTACTAGTATCCTACCTAAGTAAACACAATGTGAAAGGGTCAGTCATTTATAATGAGGCTGAAAGAAACTAGGTCTCTACATGTAAAAAGAATAAAATCAAGTCAAAATGGACAAGATACCCAATGTTAAGCCATAAAATCTTGAAGCTCCATATAGAAACCTTATTTGACTTTAGTCTTGGCATTGATTTCATGGCCATCCACAAGAAACTGAGGCTTCAGATGTACAAATAAATAAATGGCACTGCATTAAACTAAAATCTTCTGCATCACAAAACCAATAATATGCAAAGGCAGATTAGAGGTTGGAAAAAATAATCTGTCATCTGTCAGCCATATACTTCACAAAGGGCTAACTTTCCAAGCTCACACAACTCAATAGCAAGAAGACATATAACCTACTTAGAAACAGACCCTAAATGGACATTTTTTTTCAAAAATGCTAAAAATGAACAAAAGGTACATGAAAAGTTCTCAGAATTTCTAATTTTAAAAATGCTAATCAAGAACTCCATAACTTCAGATAAGTATAGGATAGCTTTTACCAGAAAGACAAGAGTGAGGAGAACTGTAAAGGCCCTGTTTATGCTTGTATGTGCAATAGTAAAGAAGGAAATGTCAACTATGCAAACATAATAAAGCACTGGTTTCTAAACATGGGGGTCAATGGAAATGAGTTAATATGGCACACAGGATACAAAGCCACAGGCATGTGGGAATAACTGTCTAATGAGCTCAGAGTACAAAATAAAGGCCATAGCTGCTATAAATATCCTCCATGAATTGTAGGGATTTTTGCCAGAGAGCAGATTATAGTTATAGGAGAAATGAACAGTTCCAAGAAGGGATAAGGATCTCCACATTTCACATGGTAACCATGGTATACATATGCATTTCCTAACACCATGCTGCATACCTCAAACATACAGTAGAAATCGGTTTTATAGTTACTATTCTCAAGTCATTACTATTATATACCACTCCTAATACTAAATGTTTTACTATCTATAAGTCTCTAATACAGCATCTGACCATCTCTAACCTCTTAGGCCAGGTACAGAGACTGAATTTAGTGGTTTCTAAAATGTCTCTGATCCCTGAGATTCCCCAATATTAAATAGCACTAGCAAAGCAAGACTGTGACAGCCATGCCAAAAACTTCTGTCTAGATTCTGATTTCCCACATCTTGAGGGGTAAAAACACATCCCATATCTAGAGTGCTAAAAACTTGTTTGGCTACTCTTCCAGGAAAATTATACCGAACCTATGAACATCCTTTTTAATGTAAAATCCACTCAAATATACATACTTGGCAAATAGGGGTGTGTCCACTCATGTGCCTCATTAAAACAATGTAAATCATCATCAACCAACAGAGCTGGTCCAGATCCTTAAAATCCAACTTCACACTTCTCCACACCAGAAAGAACGCAGTGTCAGAACCTGAGGCCTCAAGGCTGTGCAGTTTCCACCAGCTGGCAAAAGCTGAGTATGCATATGCACTTCGGGACTCCATCAAGACCTCTGATCAGCATTAGCACCAACTACCTGAACACATCTACACCTCTGTCCATGCATGAGACACACGAGCTATGAGCCCAGTTTAGTTTCTTAGCATCATTCTCTGACCAATCCTTCTGCTTAATGTTCTAGAGACAAAGAACTAAATAAAAGGTACTAAAAATGCAAAGCCAAGAAACAGGACTGAGAAAAGTTACTGTGGTTAAAAACTGCATGGCTTTCCACATGTTTAGTCTCAAGAAATCTCCTATTGAGTCTCCAAAAAATGTAAGCTAAGACTGTGCTGTTCTGTATGTAATGTAAGTCAACCTCACCAAAACACTCCCTGAATGTTGTGTACTTTATGTATGTAGGATAGAAGTGAAAGAGAGATGTTTCAGAGCAATGTAGGAATGAGGAGTTCTCAGTAGGTAAAGGTTCAGCATGTAAAAAGCTCCAGAAATAAATGGTGTGGATGGCTGCACAGCAGCCTGAATATACTTATTTCCACTGAATATACTTAACAATGACGAGCTGGGGAACTTCATATCCAACTAAAAACCGAGAGAGGAGTGATTTGACTTTATTTGATTTTTGGTTGGTTGGTTGGTTGGTTGGTTGGGTTGGGTTGGGTTGGGTTGGGGGGGGTGGTTTGTTTGTTTGTTTGGCTGAAGCAAAGGTGATGGGCTAGCAGCTATCCACTGACACAAATGGAATAGCCACACAAACCCTAGGCAGCAAGCTTAACAATAAAGTCAGCAATTCACCTTTCTTTTTCAATCCAATCTCCCAAACTCAAAACATCCACCTGAAGAACTTCAGCTAATGTTCTGTGTTGACCCTGAAAGATTCCACAGCTGCACCTAGATTTGCTTCCAAAGCCCAGATCAGAATGATTTCAAGAAACCTCAATGAACCAGCAGAGGCTTCTCAGTCCTATGTTTGTGACCTCCAATGAGATTTTCCTTAGGGTATTCCTTCTGCTTAGCCCTGGCTCAACTCCTCGGGTATCCTAATGGTTTCCAGCTGTAAGTAGTGTCTCTGATGACAATGGAAGGCAACGGGGACAACCTTCACAGTGGACTCAGGCAGGTGTCCTGCTGCTTCGACACGAGCTTCACTGTCCTGACTCTAAATGCACGGCACCAACCTGAGACGTAAACTTGAAAGCACTGGCTATTTTTCAACATTCACTTTCCTTTACAGCCCAGCTTTGGTTGCCCCAGCCAAACCTGGATCTGGATGATTAATCTCCGTCTTATTTATACATCAACTATTCCACCCTAACCACTTTAATAGACTTATTTGATAACACTGAATGAAGTATAGACAAACCTCTTTTTATTTTATATATATGGAGATATTCACAGGCACAGACTGTACCATCTGATAACCTGCAATAAGGATGAAATTCCCCTAATTTCTAAGATGCAGTAGTGGAAATCAAAACAAAACTGTCTCATCCAGCCACGGACCAGATGGTTAATTTTGTGGCTGAGTGGAGAAGATGGAAAGCAGGTAGAGGCTAAGGGGAAGCAGTGTGGAGAAAGTGATCCATATTACACGTGAATTACTAACATCCCAACACTTTTAATATGATACAATGTTACACACAAACTCTACTACTGTACAGCATTCACAATGTGACAATTATAAGTGTTCTCTTTCTATTAAATTCACTTTGGGTTTGAAAACTACTAGTTCCCGGGGAGACGCAGACATGAGTAAGCTATAGTCCTCATTCTGAGGACTCAGCAATCCTTAGGAGACAAATACTCCACCAACCAGACTTCAAGCAGAGTGTTATTCATGAGAGGTCGGGACAAACACTGCTGGGCATCTGTGACTATGAAAGCCTCCTATAAATCGTCCCAGACCTAAGCAGAACTGCTGGTTACAAGAATTCTGGGCAGAATTGAGGCTATTAGCTTCCTGTGAACTATAAAACACAAATGTTATGTTTACAAAGTACTTTTTCTGTTTCAGCAAAATCGGGGTTTTCATTATGACTTAAAGATATCTGTTTATCTCTATTCAAACAGTGACTTTTACCTTTAAACTGTGGAAGATTTTTATAGTATGTTAACTCAGTGCAGATGTCACCATTTGGGCTATTCATAAAATTAAAGAGTAGACAATCATCAAAGAACACAACAGTCAGGAAAGATAAGACAACACGCTTAATTTTGTGTTATTCATCTTGGGAGGAATTTTGCATTTATAGAACAGGGTACCAAGAAAATGCTTTGCCTCCCTTTACAATTTGTCATGGTAGTTCATTTGGTATACGTGTCAACTCCTAACGTGCTCAGTAGGAACAAAATAGGATGTCATGGTTTCCAAATAATATCAAGGTACCAAAATATTAGCAGCGCCAATCCAGAAAAAAAAAAAAAGAAGAAAAACCTATTCATATTTAAACTAATGATATGAATATTATTTATTTATATTTTCAAAACAGTATTTTTATGAATTCATAAAACAATTTATGAATGTGTGCTTCTTTCTGAAGCAGACAGTAGACTACTGGTCTTTCTTAAGCCATACTGACAACCACTGAGATGATAAGGGCTAATTCCACATCACAAAGTTAATTTCATATATTTATATATGAAATTTAGACTTAGGTTCTTCAGCATACGTTAAGAAGCAAAGTAGTGTAGTGAAAAAAATGTGAGCTTTCGAGACATGACATTATAATATTATAGATGTAAGCATGAGACAGTTCAAATTGACTGCATTTCAATCCATTTATCTATAAAATCCAATCATTTAACATATTAAGTCTCAAACAATATCCAAATATCAGTCATCAGTACTGAATAAATTCTTATCATGTGTCATGCAAAAGTGAGAATATGCAAAGAGAAATAATAAGTTTAAGACTTATTATTATGCAGAATAATATCAGAAGATGGTTTCAAAGAATGAGCAGGGAGTAGTGATCTGAAAGCACAGCTCCACAGAGGCGTAAGGAAAGCAAGGGAGAAGGCCTTGTAGATATCAGAGATCGTGAAAAGGACCAGTGTGAGCAAAGGTTCTGCAATGGGAACACGCCTGGCTGTCTACAGAACAGCAAGAAAGGCCGTGTGACACAGAGTGGCGTAAGGGAAGAAGACCACAGTGACAAATGAAGTCACAGAACAGAGGAAGGGATGGCTACTCAAGGAAAGCCCTTTAGGGTAAATACAGTATGTGCACTGTTTTACCACAGTTTGGGAGGGAGGATTTGGGACATGGAGGCTTTATATAACTTTCATATCAGAACAAATATTTACCTCACAGAATACTTTTAGAATGCCATGTTTAAGGATCTTTCTAAGCTCGAAACTTTCAAAGCATGTTATCTGCCTGATTTTCTACATTTTAACATCAGACAGCCTTAGCCAACTCTTCCACATGAATGGGGATATAAGGGCTACTCCATGTATTTATCACACTGAATCTAATCTAAAAACGTAACTTGGACTTTTGCTTTACTACAGAACCACAACTATATTCCAACATGAAATGGAAATGCTCAATATGAAAAGCCATCTTGTAGTAGTCAGACTATCCAAGGTCTGCTGTGAAGGCAAATTCTCTTTTCCTTGGACCCGCACTGCAAAAGACAGTTTGCACAAATGATGGTAAGAGGCTCTTGTTAACGCAATAACAAAACCCAATTTTTTCCTTGTCAAATTCCTTAACTTTTGGCATACTCAAAATAAGCGCAGATGTGAACGGTAAAAAGGTCCCCAAGTAAATGTCTCTTAAGACAGTAAAGAGCTCATCACCAAATATGTCTTAAGGGGCATCACAAAAACTAGCAGGCAGGCCATTTAATATATGAGGGAAATATGGTAGATATATGCATATACACTCTTATATGCATACACATATACACACATATATACATATACTTAAGGAATCTCTTCCAAGTTCTGGCTTTTTAGTCTTATATTTTGTCAGTTTCATTTAATTTTGCCCTTTCGCCCTGTATGTGTGCCTATCAGAGCGTCTGTAGGAAAACAAGGATAATTTCTACTCAGGACCTCAGTGCCACTTCTCAGCTATAGCTGGACGTTGCCGTCTAAGTATTGCTAACAACAGGAATAATCCTTAAATCCTTGCATAGCAGTGCACTCTTAACTTGCCTTCCTGGAAAAATTACATTTACCATAAACTAGGCAAGGCCGGCTCGGAAGAAGCAGGTGTGCAAGGAGCTATCCGCGCGGGGAATGGTCGCCCCAACTCGCCCGGCCAGAGCTGCCACGTTCATAGCACTCCGAGTCCCAAAACCCCTCACTCGGGTCTCCGTGTCCCGGCTGCCCCGAACTACTTCTGCCAGCGTTTACCTGCTCCTCTGCTTCCGCCATAGCGCAGCCTGAGAGTCACATGACATGCCCGGAAATAGGAGAAAACAGACCCTGGGCCACAGCCTACTGGGAAATGTAGTTTTTTCACACACCAGCATGGTTCCTTAGCCGGCTCTCATCTTTGCTCAACAGAGAGATTCCAATATATCTGTACTTAATGTTAGATTCTAATTTTGTTGTTGGTCTATGTTCTGTTATTATTGTAGCATTAAGCACTTAAGATTTCAGGTTCTGGTTTACAGTAAAATTATGAATTATCTCATTTCGTCTTCTTAGCAATTCCTACTCTTATCTCCATTAACAGGGGAAAGGATAGTAACTCAGAGATCTCACTAAACTTACACGAAAGCCTACGTTTAGAGCCCACCCCTTTCCCAAGCCTAAGACTATTATATCAAATGTTCTTTAGTCTCATATGTTGCTTACCTTTCTTTTCTTTTTTATTGGATATATTTTATTTACATTTCAAATGTTATCCCCTTCCCCAGTTTCCCCTCCATAAAGCCTCTATCCCATTCCTCCTCCCTCTGCTTCTATGAGGCTGCTCCCCTGTCCACTCACGCACCCTCTGCTGCTGCCCCGCCCTGACATTCCCCTACACTGGGGCATAGCCTTGGCAGGACCAAGGGCTTCTCCTCCCATTGATGCCCAACAAGGATATTCTCTGGTACATATGCAGCTGTGGCTATTATACATAAGGCTGCCCTAAACATAGTGGATCATTGTCCTTGTTCTATGTTGGAGCATCTTTTGGGTATATGCCCAGGAGCCCACTCCCTTTTTAAAGTGATAGTGACTATTTTAAAAATGTCTGCAGTGTAGACTAAGAAAATAATGTGTATTTCTGCAAATATTTACTATCTTGGTACATTAAATTGACACCTTTAATTTTAATTTTACTTGTACAGATAGTTTTGTCTCCATCTATGTCTGTGCACACTTATGAATCTCATGTCCTCGGAGGCCAGAACAGCATATCAGATTCCCTGGAATTGGAGATACCGATATTTGAAAGCTGCCATGTAGCTGTTGAGAATCAAATCTGGCCACCTGGAAGAGAAGAAACTAGCAACTGAGATATAAATATTGGATCTTAAAAATCTCTATTGTTTAATTGCTTGCTAAACTTACATTGACTACCTTCAATATAAGATGTACATTTGTCGTTTGTAAAAAAATGAAAAGCACCATTTAGCACATTTGTTTCTGGACAAAATGAAGTATCTCTCCTGTTCTGTGGGAATCCACTCTTCTTCTACACTGATAGCCGTTGTCTGTTTGGTGTCTTATGCAGTTGGCAACTCACTGAGGGCAGCACAGTTGGCAGATTGCAGTAGATGTCTCAGTGCCCTTTTCATTCCCTATGGCACACACTGACTCTAGCCCAGTAGGAAGTCCCATTTTAATTAGTAAAATAATGAAAAGCCAGTGACTGGGCGGGGTAGGTGGAAAGAACAAAGATACAGGAGAGGTCCCAGGACAGGATGAGGGTGGAGGTTCACAAAGAAACCCAGGTGGGATTGATTGGCGTTAACTACCTATAAACATTAAGGATTTTATAGGTCTAATACCTCATATAGAAGGGCAGTTTGTATCTTTGTTTATTTGATGCAATCTTGTAATGTAGAGGGGATTGTGGACTGAGAATTGAATACATAAACCTATATGAAAAGCTATCAGGCTGTAGAGTTGTATTTATAAGAGTTTTGGAGTAAACAAACACCCCAGGTCGGAGGTGGTAAACAATCGGGGGGGGGGGGGACCGCCAAGGGAAGGGAGTTGTGCAGACAAAGTTAGGCCATAGGGGTGGCTCAGACCAACAACAGAGGTGCGCACACCTTCATACCAAAATCAGGCCTGAGGAGTGAGACCTCAGGGCCAATAAAGAGATAAGTATTTATTCTATTTTTTAAAATATTTACTGCAACAGGAAATAGAAGAAGCCTAACCTTTCTGTTCCTCTGATTTTCCTCACAAACTATCGTTTCCCCTTTTCCACTGTGAACTCAATCGGCAGAAGCCATTGAGATGGGCATTCTCTTCAGACTTCAGTTTCCTGTTCTGATCAGACACAGTCAAAAAAGAGGAAGACAAAAGCGGTCCTATTACAGTGACATTCTCCTTGTTTTACTGTTCATTTTAATTTTTGTGATAATCAATTCATACCTAAAGCAGTGATTAACTGCTGGTAAAGTCACCACTGAACTCTCAAACAAGGGTTTATTCTATACAGCAGTGTGTGAGCCACTCCTTCCAGTTCAAAGTTTTATGATTTTGTTGTTGTTTTTGAGAGCAAGTTGCTATGCAACCCTGGCTGGCTTAGATCTTGACATATAAACCAGGCTTCCTTTGAATTTACAACCCATAGCTTCCCAAGAAGCACTGTGATTAAAGGTATGTTTCACCGTGCCCAACCTTCCAATTTTGATGACTTCAGAGTCCTTCTTTCTTTTTAGGCTGGGATTCTTCTTAACCTTACCTGTCAGTTGAAAGTCTTCCTTGAAAGGTCCTCTGATGATGGACATCTGGGTTCTTTCCAGCTTCTGGCTATTATAAATAAGGCAGCTACGAACATAGCAGAGCATGTGTCCTTGTAATATGTTGGAGCTACTTTTGGGTATATGCCCAAGATGGGCATAGCTGGTTCCTCGGGTAGTACTTTGTCCAATTTTCTGAGGAACCACCAGACAGATTTCCAGTTTGGTTGCAACAGCTTGCAACCCCACCAACAATGCAAGAATGTTCCTCTTTCTCCACATCCTTGTCAGCATCTGCTATCACCTGAATTTTTGATCTTAGCCATTTTGACTGGTGTGAGGTGGAATCTTAGGATTGTTTTGATTTGCATTTCCCTGATGACTAAGGATGTTGAACATTTCTTTAGGTGCTTCTTGGCCACTTGATATTCCTCAGTCAAGAATTTTTTGTTTAGCTCTGCACCCCATTTTTAATAGAATTGTTTGATTCTCTGGAGTTTAATTTCTTATTGGATATTAGTCCTTATCAGATGTAGGTTTGGTAAAGATCCTTTCCCAATCTGTTGGCTGCCATTTTGTCTTCTTGACAGTGTTCTTATCCTTACAGAAACTTTGCAATTTTATGAAGTCCCATTTGTCAATTCTTGATCTTAGAGCATAAGCCATTGGTGTTCTGTTCAGGATTTCCTTCAACAGAGGAATGGATACAGAAATTGTGGTACATTTACACAATGGAGTACTACACAGCTATTAAAAACAATGACTTCATGAAATTCTTAGGCAAATGGATGAAACTAGAAACTATCATCCTCAGTGAGGTAACACAGTCTCAAAAGAACACACATGATATGCATGCACTAATAAACAAATACTAGCCCCAGAAAGCTCTGAATACCCAAGAAACAATTCACAGACCTTATGAAGCTCAAACAAAAAGGAAGGCCAGAATGTGGATGCCTCAGTCCTTCTTAGAAGGGAGAACAAAACAAGAAAATACAAGGTCAAATAGAGGATCAAGGATTAAAGAAAAGGTCATTCAGAGGCTGCCTCACCTTGGGATCCACCACATATGTAGCCACCAAACCCAAGCACTATTGCTGATGCCAAGAAGTACTTGCTGGCAGGAACCAGATAGAGATGTCTCCTCAGGGCATCTGCCAGAGTCATACAAATACATCTGAGAATGCTTGCAGCGAACATTGGACTGAACATGGGGACCCCAATGAAGGTGCTAAAGAAAGAACTGAAGGAGGTGAAAGGTTTTGCAACCTCATGAAAAGAACAAAATTATCAACCAACCAAACCCTCCACGACTCCCATGGACTAAAACACCAACCATTGAGCATGCACTGAGAGACCTATGGCTCCAGTTGCATATATATCAAAAGATAGCAGTATCTGGCATCAATGTCAGAAGCGGCCTTTGGTCCAGTGAGGGCACATTTTCCCAGTGTTGGAGAATGCCAAAGCACTGAGTTGGAGAGAGTGATTGGGAGAGGGAACACCTTCCTGGTGACAAGTGGAGGGAAAGGAGAATCAGAGTGTGTGTGTGGGGGGGGGGGGGATAACACTTTAAATGTAAATACAGAGAGTATCTAATTAAGAAAAAGGAAAAAAAGGTCCTCTGAGGGATGAAGATATGGAAGAGTGGTTAAGAGTGCTTGCTGTCATCATCTTTAGAAGTCAGCCTGAACAGATACATATGGATATGTGTTATGCTCACACATAGACACACAGATACATACACACTAAATAATAAATGAATAGTAAGATTTAAAAATTAGAAACGAAATTTAAACTCAAGAACTCAAATCAGTCAGGGCTGCAATTCTAATTTCATTGCTGATTTGCCTGCCTGCCTGTCAGTCTGTGGTCATCTGTGTTTTCTTTTCTAGCAGTTGGATGGAGCTGTACATTTGTTTGTTGAAAGAGTTCTCTCTAAAGATTCTCTGAAGTGCACATCCTTTCATCCACTACATGGGTTCTGCTCTGAGAAACATCATGATGAAGGGCCCAGGAGACAAGCAAAGCTAGACAAGCAAAGCTGGAAGCCTGTTACCAGCTCTGGCCCATGGTTGACTTTTGACTCTGTGGAACGAGGAATGGTTGAAGAACTATTTTCCTTCTCAAGGGGGTTGATGTGTAATGGATTGAAGAGGCAGCTGAAGTTGGCTGCACATGCTTCTCTATTCACTCAGTCCCTGAGAGCCCTCAGACAGTGCTCTCTACATCTGCCATCTTCTCTGTATTCAAATACAGTGAGCATGGGATCCATGCTCATGGGGGAAGGGAAGAGGCCCAAGCCTGCAAACTTACAACCCACTACAGACTAGGCTCATTCTGAACTACTAGGCAGAATAAAATTGGCAGGAGACTTCTGAATTTTAAGTTTTCTCCAGGGGGCATTTGGGGTTCCCTTATCTGGAAGGTCCTAGAGTATCTTCTTGCTCCCCGTGGTACTCTACACAGGTCACCTAAGACCTCATAAGAGCTGAATAATTCTTGTCAGTACTTGATTTTTTTAAAGGTTTGATAATATGCATTGAAATCTTACTAGTTACGAAGATCACAAAGTACATGTAAAACAAAACGTAACGCGGAAATAGTCAAAGGTTTCTTGGTGTGTAAAGATTAAACACACTGATTTTTAACTACCAAAAATTGCCACGTCTATCTTCTTAGCTCTTGAGTTATTAATGATTTAAGGTATAGGTGTATCCCACTCTGAGAGGGTGCTATACACTTATTTTTTTCCTAAGAAGGACTGAGGCATTCACTTTTTGGCTTTTTTTTTTTTTTTTTTTTTTTTTTTTTTTTTTTTTTTGAGCTTCATATGGCCTGTGAGTTGTTTCTGGGGTGTTCATAGTTTTCTGGAGTTAGTATCCAATTATCAGTGACTGCATATTATATATGTTCTTTTGTGACTGGGTTACCTCACTCAGGATGATATTCTCTAGATACATCCATTTTCCTAGGAATTTCATAAAGTCATTGTTTCTGATAGCTGAGTAGTGCTCCACTGTGTAAATATACCACAATTTCTGTATTCATTCTTCTACTGAAGGACATCTGGGACAAAAACATATTCATATATATTTACACTAAAATCCTTTTAATAATCTGTGCATGTGTCTCTGGTTTTTTTTTTTTTTTTAAATAAAGTTGTAAGAAAAAAAAAGAACTGAGTAATTCTCCTGTTATTCAGTAAGTCCTTTTGAGTGGCTTACTAGACTATAATTGAATTTCAACAATGATCTCAAATTCTACAGACATAGGTTAAAGCTTGTTACGTGTTTGACCTAACAGTCATTAATTCTACATCAGATCACATACATTCTAATACACCATTTGTTTACCCTCTCCCTTCAAGCTATGGGAGGAATGATTTTGTTCAACAACTCACTATCCCTGTACAAGACTTGAAACTTGGTACTTGGTACTAGCAACCAGACCTCAGCTTGTCTATTTACAGAGTGGTTTGCTGACTTGAAAGACAACAAACCTTTCCCTACAGCAGTTTGTTGTCTCTATGGGTTTATAGATATAGTAACAATATAGTGAGTTAGTAAATTATGAAAACCTTTCTATTCATAATATTCTTATCTCATTTTAAACAATATGAATGGCTTCAGTGCTGACACTTGTGAGATAATGCTTCTAAGTTTAGCAAGGATAACTCCTCCAAGTAAGAAAGTAACTTTAACAAAGCACTGGCCTCTTGTACTTTCTGACAAAGTGGCAGTTTCAAGAAACCTCCCGGACTTGAACTAATGTCTTGTTACTGTTGCCTTCCCCTCAGGGTGTTTTTGTTTTCTTCTGCTTTATTTATTTTAGGGAGAAAATGATCTGAGGCATTAAACTGCTATCTTTTCCATCTAACATCTTTAGGATGAAAGGACAAGCGAATTCACACATTACACTACTTGTTTTAAGTAGCCTCCTAGCCTTTCCTTAATTAACTTTCCCCAAAATGGCTAAAATAATATTGATGTTATCTTCGAAGACAACAATAAACTTTGATTTTTTTCACATTTTAGATTTTTCAAAATGGAACCCACTGAAACCTTTGTCTTCTACTGCAAAAAAAATGTTATTTAAACATATAACTGACAAGAAATATCAACGATTTAAATTGGGGCATTGTGTGTGTGTGTGTGTGTGTGTGTGTGTGTGTGTGTGTTTGTGTGTGTGTGTGTGTGTGTGTGTGTGTGTGTGTGCGCATGCTCGTGCGCGTGCATTGTGTGTGTGTCCCACCCCACCTGGGTTCCCCTTTTATGAAGAGGCAGCAGTCCACACCGGGAGTAAAAATAAAAACATTTTATGGTCTAAAAACAAAAGAATGAAGAAAGGGGGCCGTGGTTTCACTGCTTTCCCGAAGTCCAGATCTAACCCCAATGCCTCTCATTGAATCCTAAATTCTATAGAACAAGGAAAGCATCAGGCTGAAAATCAGACACTTATTCATGTGACAGAAATGAGTAACTATATTAGAGTTTTAAAACGAAATGTTTCACATTTACACAATGGAGTACTACTCAGCTACAAAAACAATGACTTCATTAAATTCTTAGCCAAATGGATGGAACTAGAAAATATCATCCTCCATGAGGTAACCCATCACAAAAGAATACAATGGTATGCGTTCACTGATAAGTGGATTTTAGCTCAAAAGCTGGGAGCACCTAAGATACAATCCATAGACCACATGGCTCTCAAAAAATTGGAAGACCAAAATATGGGAGCTTCAGTCCTTCTTAGAAGGGAGAACAAAATATTCATGGGAGGAAATGAAGGGACAAAGAATGGAGCAGGGACTGAAGAAAAGGTCATCCAGAGACTGCCCCACCTGGGATCCATCCCATATGCAGCCACCAAACCCAGTCATTACTGCTGATGCCAAGAAGTGTTTGCTGACAGGAGTCTGATATGGATGTCTCCTGAGAGGCTGACAGAGACTTATTGATACAGATGAGGATGCTTGCAGCTAACCGTCAGACTTAGAATGCAGACCCCAATTGAGGAGTTATAGAAATGACTGAAGAAGCTAAAGGAGTTTGCAACCCCATAGGAAGAACAACAATATCAACCCACCAGACATCCAGACCTCCCAGGGACTAAACCACCAACCAAATAGTACACATGGAAGAACCCATGACTCTAGCTGCATCTATAGCAGAGGGTGGCATTGTCTGGCATCAATATTAAAATCCCTTTGAACTGGGAAGGCTCATTTCTCCAGTGTAGAGGAATGCCAGGTGGGAGTGGGTGGGTAGGAAGGGGAATATCCTTATAGAAGCAGGGTGAGGGGGATCAGAGAGGGGGAAACTGGGAAAGGGGATAACATTTGAAATGTAAATACATAAAATATCCATTAAAATGTAAAAAAAATCAATATACAGAGGGCATATTTATCTAAAACGAATTTTAAAATAATATTTTTCTAATTATAAGCATCATATATGCTCATACATGTAAAATTAGAAAGATAAAACCTGTAATGTCACACAGTTCAAGAGCTAGTGGTAACTCCTCAGTTCAGGCTGCCATGGCGGAATGCATCTTCATATTCCACTCACGCTCTCCCTCAGCTTTCCCCCTTTCTCTGTGTCTAAAGATTTGTTTTCTAATAAAAGCATGCCATTGAATTCTGTCGTCTGTTTTCATCCCTGAGCCCTACTTAAAACTCACTTTGAATTAATACTATGTAAGTCCTAAAATAGTCACTTGGTGCTTACTGTACCTTTGCTCTATGAAAGAAAAACTAGTCTTGATAAACATTCCTTTTGTCCTGTGTTTTAAGGATATCTAACTACAGTTGCTCTTGTCCAGTTGGTAAGTGTTCCCTTAAGAACATATGTTGAAAAGGGGATAGCCTGCTCACGGATGCCTTTTAAGTTATCATGAAAAAAAATGTGAGTATCACAAAAGGTCTCTTAAAGACCCATTAAATACTGATGTGTACTGATGGTGAATACTTGAGATCTCCTCAAGCTGCATGTGAAAATGATAGTTTGAACACTAGAGGGAACAAGTTTTAGGGGATACAGCTTTGGAGAACTAAAATGTGAACTAAGCATGGCATTCTGTGTGTGTCTTTCTATCGAATATTTTTCGGACCCTCTGTTTGAAATGATCATGACACAGACTGTGTGTCTGCAACCCACTTACTGAACTGCTTTCATATTTTTGACAGAAAAAGCACAAAACAATTTTTTTAAAGCATGAACTCAATCTATTCCGAATCCAGGTGTTTGACTGTGCCAGCCAGGAAAATGTATTATATATAAAAAAAATCCTTTATTTTTGATCAAAAATTTGAAATAAAATACTCAGCACATCCTTCCACTAAGTTCTAGTACTATTTACAAAGCAGGGTCTGCTTTTCCGTAGGATTTTAGGTCAGAATACGCTTGTAGAGGAGCACAGCTTCTCTTTCTTATATATTGAGCCCTTCAGACATAAAGATGAAATCACATGACTCTAAAGGAAGAGGAGGGAGGGAGAAAACACAAGAAGGATTTGCTGTGCAAACTGAAAACAACAGACATCCTTTTAAATGTAACAGGACCTGTATGTTAGTGATTGGAATTTTAATATTCGTAAATTAGTATGAATTTATTAATACAAATAAAATATGCTTATTTTTAAATTGTAGTATGAACCACTCATAGTCTGGTTGCTATTTAATCATAACACAGCTAACTCTACAGATGATATGAACGTAACAGAACATATTGCTGTCACTGTAAAAGAAATTAAAGAAATAAACACAATTACAATAGTTCAGATATTTTGGACCATGATTAAATTGTAGTTTACAATGAAAACGAAATTTAACCGCCACGGGGCTTAATTTTTATTTTGTTGTCTTTCTGCTTTATCCTAGCATTTATTGCTCTGCCAAGGCTGGACTGTGACTGGCGGGAATCTCGGCTGTCACGTGTGTCATTACTGTCATAGTAAAATGAAGCTTCAATTGCAAAAATCACGATTTGACCACAACTTTCGGGCTGTAGCCCTTCAAATTGTACACAGCTGAAGGAGTGTTGAAGTAAATATTAAAATAAATAAAATGGTTTCTCTCTTTATCGCCCCCGAGTTCTCACTTCTCAGGCCCGATTTTGGTACAGAGCCGTACACACCTCCATCGCTCTATCCGAGTCGCCACCACGGCCTAACTTTGTCCACGCAACTCCCTTCCCTTGATGGTTTTCCACCGCCTGCTTTCTGCCTCTGCCCCAGGGTGTTCGTTACCCCAAAATCCGTACAAACACACCTCTACAGCCCGCTAGCTTTTCATACAGGTTTTTGTGTTCAATTCTTAATCCACAACCCTCTACACAAGATTACATCAAATAGACAAAGATACAAGCTGCCCTTCTATATGAGACATTAGACCTATAAAATCCTTAATGTTCATAGCTGTTTAACGCCAATTATGCCCACCTGGGTCTAGCTGGTCTATCTGGAGGTTCATCTTGGACCTTCCCATCCTCCTCCCTCTGTGACCTCTGACCTCCCCATCTTCTATCTCCACCTCTCTCCAAACCCCCGAGTCACTGGCTTTCCTTTATTTTACTAATTAAAATGGAAAGGTTCAGATGAAGTCACCTCTCAAGTATGAGACTAGGCAGCCCTTCTGGGTGAAGTGGAATTAACATTAAAATACAAACAGCTTCAGGACAACCCACAAAGGAGAATAACAAAAAGAAGAATGTTCAGAAAGAAGGACAAGCGGTGAGGTTACACAGGAAGTGAAGCCAGGCCAGTGCCCTTAGATAAACCTCATTAGACTCCCTTGTGGTATAGCCCAGTGTCTGCACCCAGAGATTCAGCCAGTCCCAGATAATATTCCAAAGACCAAAGAAACAACACAAAACGACCAATCCTGTGCCGCTCACTGACAAGTATTTTACATCAATTTTCAAGGCACTCCCATCGCATTGGGAATCATAAGTAAGCAAAAGAAGATTTCTACTTGACAGGAGGAAGTGTGTGGGTTCAACCTAAGCCTGTATTGTTTTCCATATTGAGTCTCTGAGGATCTGAGCATTCCTGAGGTTCCTGGGATTAGTTCACTGTGGGTCGCCTGGGTAGTACTTGCATTTTCATTAGGATCAAACAACAATTAGTTGAGGGAAGTAGTTCTGTGGCATAACCAGAACAAAGCCATAGCCTCTCTGACAGGCGACCATGAGCTTCTGGGATACTTTCTGCAGTGTCTCCTCACAGTGTGCTCTAGGGGCTCTCTCTAAACATTTTCTTTAGTACCCATCTCTCACTCTGTTTCTACAGACTCTGCTTCAAACAAGAATGTTCTTCCCTTCCTGCTTCCACAAGCCCAATGACAGAGACATTCTGTGTTGAGTATTTATCTCTAGGATAGATTTGTTATTAAATCATCTGTCCTGTACCTTTTTTCTAAGGGTGTCTCTCCTTATGACCCATGCCCAGACTCACTATTCCCGCCATACCTGCATAACCAGCCATACTAAGGCCAACCCTGCATAACCAGCCATACCAAGGCCAACCCTGACTCACCATCCATAACAAGATCAACGCTGGCTAACCAGCCATTCCAAGATCAACTCTGGCTAACCAGCCATACTCCACCAAGCTCCTACTTTAGCTTCATACACATCATTGATCATTTTCCCCCCTGAGATTGTTAGAATTAAGTTTTACAGAGACCAAACTATTTTCTGACATTTATCTTCTGCCAGACGTCATGGGAAACTTTTGTTGTTGTTGTTGTTGTTGAAACAAATTCAAATTTATTTTCCAGTGCACACAAAGAACTGTACTGTAGGGAGCCATTTGTGCCACACCCAAACATGGCGCTGGCTTCCCGCCAAGAACTCAGCAAACAGAGCTGTTGCCCAGCCAAGAGACTTAATGCGCATGCGCCACATACGTCATAGCCCGCTCTCCGGGCATACTATTGAGTTACTGGAGGGCGCACCAATCAGGTAGCGACATGAGTCTCCTAGGCATATATAGCAGTGCATTTCTCCCCCACGAGAAGAGGAAGATAGAGGAGAAGAGGAAGACAGTGGAGAGATTGCGGGAGACCCCACGTGGAGGGATGGCGGAGAGGTACCACGTGGAGAGGGACCCAATAGGAGAGATTGTGGGAGGTCCCGCGTGGACAGAGACTGGACAGAGAGATCATTCTTGGGGGACCGCGCGTGAGAGGTCGCCTAGACAGTAGAACCCGGTAGGGAGTCCCCGGCCCAGAGAGAAGTTTCCTGCTCAAGAAGCCCCCTGCTCAAAGTGCTGTACAATAAAGGTTATCCGCAGAAGAATCTGTTTGTTTGTTGCACGCCTGTTCCTAGCGGCGGGAAGCGTGGGCGCGTGACACTGTACCTGGTGTGTACACACACACATACAAAGTTTGCTTTCTCCTTTTATTAGTCTTTGGTGTATGTCTCTAGAAGATTTTCGAAGAAACTACCGTATTTCCCAGCATCAAGAGACCAAACCGAGGAAAGTTATGGTCAGATAAAGACAAGCTGTGTGCTGTGCTCTTTGGCTGCTGGTTATAACTGCTCACTCCCACTGTCTCCCGGTATATTCCCACACTTGTGTCTAACAATAATCAAGGCTGAGCTCACCTTTTTGATGCTAGCTGAATTTTCGGCCAGGAACTGATTTTACCAAACATCCCTTTCTGTGTCTCAGATGAGCAGTCAGCCAGATCAATAGCCAGAGCCATGTTAGAAGCAGTTTCAAGTTCATGAAACATAAAACTGTAATTCGAAGATATTGGCTATATTAAATGGTTCAGGAACTAGATTAAAAGAAGTCTAGCCTTGAGTTTCCATTCCTAGTTAATCTGGAGTCAAGAAGCCAAAGAACAACACCTACAGACAAATGCTAATGCCAAAATCTAGGCCACGTTGGTATAAACAGCCTTGTGACCTCTTAGGTTAAAAGTAATACATTTCTTCCTGTCTCCTCAGTGGCATGAGGCTGAGTGAACCGTCTCCCACTGCTCTACGGATGAGCATAAAGCACTGCCCAACCAAGACTTAGATGTAGCTTAGCCAGACAATGTTTCCCCGAAGAGACACAGTTCACTCCCAGAGTCGGGTCCATTGTCTATTCCTCTTACAAAAGTTGGGAATTCTTCTTCTAACCAACAGAAATAAATTAAGAGTTCTTCTGTGTGTCTCATGATCTGAAAACCTTAACCAAGTTTACATTCTCATTCACTTTGCAAATATGGATTAGAGACTCTTAGAGGCTAGCCTCAGGATGGAAGAACAGAAACAGACTCCGGCAGTGATGGTCTTCACAGATCTGGAGCTATTTCAAAATAACATCATCCCTGTTCTCCGAGTTACACTCACCGTGTAACTTGATACAACTTGCTGCTTGGTCAATGCCTTTACTGTGTCTATATACAAAGAATCATATCATCCTGTAATAGTGCCTCTCTGAAAGAGGCTTCAACAAAAGTCCCAGGATAGGAGCCTCTGCAAGAGTTGGGTTACCCAAAGGGCATGATCCATCTCAACCAGCAACTTTCCACCAAGTTAAACAGATAAATGGGATGTATATTCCTGCAAAGTGTCTAGTTGAGTGTATTTAAATGTTTGTTCTCACCATTGACTGCAGAGAGACTCCTGGGTAGACTTTCATCTGACTTATGCCAAGAATTGTATAATATAATTCCATGGGTGGTTAGCATAAAACATGAGCCAAAGATTAAGAGACAGTTCTGCTGAGCTAGGTAGGATGAGAGGAGCCAACAGAAAGCTAAATGTACAGTGTGAGGCTATTGGACTAAAGTCAGAGAGACTACAGGTGATTGCTACTTTGCTTAGTTAACATTTTACTCTTTTCCTCTTCCTCTCTCCCCCACTGAAAAGTTCCATGGCAACAGACGCCTTGGGCAGGGTCTGGGTTCTCTAGCTCTGCCTGACCAAACAGAAGAGAGTGTCCTTTATTACAATTTCACTCTAGCTCCTGTGCTGATGCCTTCCTCTTTGCAGAAATATTCTTCCTTCCTATTTCCCCTCTGCCTCTCTAAACCTCCTCAATAATAGAGGCTAACCCAGAGCCACAAACCCTCGCTCTCCTGGGGCAGTTGTGATTGTAGACCTGAGAGTGGTCACGTCAGGCTTCAAACCATGATCCATGGTTTAGCTCACCGTCATTAAGTGGTACTTGAAAGAGTCTGCCTAAGTACATGGCTTGTGGGAGGATTTTTTTTTTCCCTTCATGCTTCTCAGTGAGTTCTAAAGAAATACATTTGGAGCTCCAAGAGCCTCTTTCAAAGTGGAGAGTATATCTGTACATTTCAAGAAATTAAAAACCAGGCCAGCACCTGCCAGGATGGTTGAAATAGGGCCATTTCTTCTGAAGGAGGGGACTGCACAGGCTAGGAAAGGGACTCAACTTCCTAATTGCAGACAGGAACTCATGCTTCACATGTGGAAGACTGCATATTGCTTTTAAAGATCATCTAATACATTACAAAGGTTTTAGGATTATTTGTGTGTTGGGGGGCACGTGCACACACTTGTTAGTGTATGTGTGCATATACATGTTTGTGTGCATGTTTGTGTGCGTGAGCCTGTTGAGTCCACATGAGTGCAGGTGCTTTCTGAGACCAGTAGAGGCTGCTGGGTTCCCCGGAACTGGAATTACAAGTAGTCATGTGTTGCTAAGACTTAAGACATGAGAGCTAAGAATTAAGCTGTGTTCTGCAAGAGCCGGGCGCACTGGTATCCATGGGGTGGTTTCTCCGGTCCCTACAATTCATACTTTTAAACAGAGAGATACAGTTGTTGACTGCATTACAGGACAGGTTACTAAGTAAAACAATGTACCTTAACAACAGCATCCTTCCCTTGAACCATTCATCCTATAGATTTAGAGATTGCGTAAGTCTCTACAATTCCATGATCCAAAAAGAGTTTCAATGTGATTATGGCCACTAACTTTTCCCAATAACCAGGGCTTTCTCCCATTTTGCTCCTCTTCCTCCCACCCCTCAATAAAGGAAAATTTAAAGCATAATTTTAGGTAACTAAATGCACTAGAAATTATAATCAAAGTTTAGCAGAACCCTTCCAACATATCAACAATAAATTAATTAAGCATCATATTGAGTGGAAGTATTTCCACTGAGTTTTCAAAGGACAGATAATAAATTTAAAATGTCACCATCGATTTATAATTACTTCATAGCTATTGTTCTAGAGCTCAGCTCCACTGTTGGTTGAGGTCACGTAGTCCATCTGAGGCTGACTGTTCCAGGTCGCTTTTCCCACGTCACTGTATCCAGTGTTCAGGCCTTTCTACCAATTCTAAGGAAGCAGAGATAAAAGAGGAGATGCCTGGAAACATGAAAGGTTTACCTGCGGCCATAGATTAAGCCTCCGTTTCTGATTTTTAATTTATTACTTGGCTTAAAGTAGCCTTGCCTTGTGTCCTAAGGACATCGCATTAGAACACAAGCATCCAATGTCAGAGTCAGAAATACCATGGACGTCTTTTCTCTACATGTTCACCTATGATAAACTTAATCTTAGTAATTTTTAAAAATGTATTGATATTCATACATGGTAGTTTTTTATACTTTGAGAAAGAATATTTAGCTTCCCTTTCACGGCTGTGAGTACTTGCCTGTATGTATCTATGCGTGCCACGTGTATACCTGGTGCCTGACTATGGCAGGAGAGGGTGTCAGATTCCCTGGAACTAGAGATAGGGATGATTGGGAAATAATCCTAGTCTTCCTCTACAGCAGCAAGAACTCTTAATACACTGAGTTATGCCTCCAAAGCCTTAAGTTTTCCTAACATCCCGATAACTTAGTCGTGACTATGTTTTATTCCTAATTAAAATATTCCACTAACGTTCCTTTGTAGCACTGTTGTATAATGGTTTCTTCTGCATTGCTCTCTTCTCTTCTGGAGGGAGGAAGAACTTCTAGGGTGGAAATATAGAATTCAGAAAAGATCACACAATGACAACAAGTATAAGTATTCAGTGTACATCCAGGGCTGCTCAGGGTGTAGAGATTAAAATGAAGAAACAAAGTCAAATGGCCCTACTTTTTAAAACCTCATATACATCTCCCTTCCTTCTGTCCATGGATGTGGTCTAGCCTTCTCCCTTCCATTTGCTACCAGTGTCACATGGGAAAATCCACTCGGTATTTCCATGCAAGAAAGCTGAGCATCATCAACATGTAAAGATGTCTGCCCCTGGCCAGAGGCAGCATGGGTCAGGATCTAGCACATCAGACACAATTGCTGAACTTTTACAGACCGCCGTGAATCCAGCCACTAGTCTTCCCAGCAACTGGGATGGCGTGGACACTCATCCCCTCACACGCACACTATCTGATGCAAGCCCATGGTTGTGCATCTAGTATGCCACGTACCTGAAGTCAACAACCAATGCCATGACTTTTTCAGATGAGCAGTTGCAACGTGGGAAGTTCATATGACTCTCACTGTCCAGACAGAAAATGCCAGTCTCAGCATTAGGCCCTTGGATGGACCCTCTAACACTCATATGTACAGACATATAAATAGAATATTAGAATGAACAGAATAATATACAATAAAAGCTAAGAGCGTGGATATTTACATTTCTCAAACAGAGGGATTTCTTAGGGAAAAACATTGCATTGGTAAAGAATGCACTTTTTAAAAGAAATTATAACACTATACCTTTAAAGTAGCATTCTAAAACAAAGATCTCGGGTCTATTATAGATGAGTAACGCTAGATTTTAGCAGGAGAACTAAAAGGATAGGATCACAGTACACGCACAGTTAAACACAAGGAAAATCTGTTTCTATTAACTCAAAGTACAGGACAGCAGACAAAAACGTATTTGCTTCTGTCTCTTTCTCCCATTTTCCGTCATTGCCAGAGTAAAAATGAGGGTGAGTGCAAGACTTAAGCTGTGTTTCTTAGCTTTCACCTGGAACTAAACACAGACCCTAAAGAGCCAAGGGTGGCCTCAGACAAAACAAATGTATATGTCAGGGGGCCCCTCCCCAGTGCTCTGTTTAGAAAATTATCTAATAATGGAAATGAACCTGATTTTAAGCTTAAAACCAAAACAAAGAATGAAGAAATAAAGAGAGTTTCCCTCCACAGTGCTTGTGCGATCCTATTAAAAGTTAGAGAATAAAATTTCCTTCTCTATCAATGTTGCTTTTTTCCATTAAGGAAATATTGATTTCCCCTCCCCCCTTTGATACAGGATCCAAATCACCAGGGCTCTCTGGGTACACTGCTTTCCGTGCTGCCTGCTGCTAAGCAGCCAACAGGGGGTGCTCTCTGCATATTTTGATGAAGGGAAAATGGATTCAAGATGATTTTTTTTTTAGGACTCTTATTTTCAAAGTATAAGTGAAGCTGTGTCACTTCAAAAGCACAGAAAGGTTTTGGCCAATGTGTTCAGAGCAGAGCAAGAAACTGCACAGGCCAGTTGAAGGAAGCTGGAGAGAGAGCCAGTACTTGTGCAGGACATGTGAACGAGAGGCTCTAAGGGAATGTGTTCCCTTAATAATCTGAGCCCCTGTTCATCACTTGAACTTGCACTTTATGGGCCATAAGGGCTAGATTCAGTGTACAGGTTATGGGCTTTTTATTTGTGTATGCAGGCACAGAATGAATGGACAGAGAGGGCAGGCCAACGGCACTGTGCTTGTGTGCTCTTAGCATGATGGGATTTTTTTTCCCCACCTCTGGAGCACAAGACAGGGAGACTGCATCCCAGTGAGTCTCTCCTATACGTAAAGTGGGCGGAGCCCAGATGGCAAACGATAAGCCTATAGCATTTTGCTACATAAAATATCAGCATATGTGGCACACTGGGATATCTAGTCCTAATGTTTGGAGTCAGGCTTACTCCTGCAAGCCGGATTTGAGCTGCTCGCCGGAGACAGACACTTGGAAAGCAAGGCTGTTTTGAATTATTTGCTTCTGAAGATGGGTGACAAAGAGAGAAAAAAGTAGCAGCTTCTCGTTAGAAGAAAAGTCTACCATGGGCCCAGACTTGCAAAATGTACCAAGACATATCCTTCAAAACACCACAAGCCACAGGTATATGTGGAGATATTTAGAAAACAGTTACTACTGCTTAGTGCTTCCCACACTAATAAATGAGGTCCCACACAGAATATTAAACACATGTATTTTGATTTATAGAAAGACCCAAGAGTGATCGCCACAGTCATTACTCAACACATAACACAAGAAGAAGAAGAAAAAACGTGCATCTTAGAAACATATTTTGTTTTCTCTTTCTGGAGTCTAAACAACTTCCGGCTAAAAGACATATTTTGATTAAGATAATATTTTTTCCCTAATCAATATTTTTTACCTCTGGGTTATTACTTCCTTGAAGGCTTCTCTGCCTTTTTCCCCCTTTCTAAATTAGTCCATGTAGCTTATAAGAAACCATCAGCACTGCTGTACACCACCGTTTACATCAAATCTTTCCCTTAATATTTACTGCTAGGTGGCAGGGCTTTCTCTAGCTTTTATGGTCTAGCATCAAACCTCGAAATGTGTGTTTTATACTTAATTGGAGTGGGGATAGGAGCACGGGAACAGAATTAACCATTAATGAAATAAGCCTCCTGATGACCGGCATTCACATTTTCACGTTGGTTGGCTAACGGTGACTATTCCTTGGTGGGACACCATCCTGAATGGGATGTGCTTACTTTACACATGTGCCCAGTACTGTTATATATATATATATATATGTTCAACAACTACAACAGTAGCTGAAGACCTACTCTGGATTTCTGAACTTAAATCACCGCAAACACGTTAAAATCTGTGAGCCAACACTGGAAAAAGTTCCGCACTTTGAGCAGCTGTGGTCATGAATAGGAAAAGAAGGAAATGGGGATGGCTCTCTACCTTTCACGGCTTTGACTTCCTCGGTGCTCGAGGCCTCTCCTTCCTGAAACACTCTTTGGTTGCACACCTCTATACACAGCCATACAGTGATGTGACTCCCAAAAGGTGTGCCTTGACAAGCGTTGAAATTGCAAGAACATTAAATGGTGCGTCTAACCAAACAACAATAACGAAACAAACAAACAAACAATACCCTATTGTATTTTATAACAAACCAAGGATATGTTTTATAGGGCACGGTATGGTGAGGTGGGAGGGGTGCCTCGATGGGCCCATACTGAAGCATCCCTTCCCGCTGAGGTACCAGCCATGCAAAAGGGGTTATTTTGGGGGTTATGGGTAGGGGAATTGAGAAGAGAGTAGAGAAAGACAGAAAGGAGGGAAGAGAGAGAGAGAAGGAGGGGGTGAGGAGAGGCCAAACAGCCCCTTTTATTGCAAGCCACGCCTACCTGGTTGTTGCCAAGTAACTGTTGGGTGGAGCCTAGAAGGAATGCCAACACACCCTTCCTCACTCTGCTTTGACAAATAAGGGACCTCTGAAAAAATCTACCGAAGGATGAGACAGCAGCCATTTCCAAGGATGAGGCTTCAATATCCTAGCCGTCCAAAAACGATACCAAAAGCCAGTCGAGTCTTTTCATGAGAAACAACAAGCCCCTCACCCTTTCTTTCATGCTAAAAGCTTGCTGCCCACATGCCCTGATGTTTCGTTTTTTATGAAGTAGAATTTGAGAAGAATGTTTCCTCATCTGTGTGGCTAAAATACTAGTCTCTTGAAAATAATGAAGAGGTCGAGCTCACTAGAAAGAGAGTGTTTTGTCCCTGGAGGAAATAGGCATTGAAAATGAAGGGGTTAAGTTTGTTTAAGACTCTATGTTCTGTCGACATGTTCTTCAAAAGCCAGCTACTGCTACATAACAAACTACTCCATAACTTAGTGGCTTATAACAACTAACACTTATTTTTGGGTGCAGAGGTTGATCACCAATTTTTCAAGATCTGCCAGTAGCACTCAATATCTTTCTACACAGACTCAGTGTTGTATACAAAGAAGTCATTGAGTCGCTTGCACATGCGAAGGAAAGGAACTTCTGAGTGTGAGTACAAGAAAGCAAGAATCATTGGGGAATCTGAGAATCTTCCTGTTTCTCCCTTCCTCTTCCTGTCTCTCTTCTTCTGCCTGCAGGGACCCAGAAGTCCCGCCTCTTTCCTTCTGCCCAGAAATTGGCCCTGACATCTTAAGGTCCTGGGGAACAGACCTTAGCATCAGAACCACCCCCTGAACTATGTAAGTTCACCATTTGGAAATAGGGAGAATGTCAAAAGCTGTGGTCCTAGTTCTGGCTTAGCTTTTTGGGGAAAAGAGAAAGCCATCCCCCATGCAAGGCGCACAAGCATACCAAAGAGACAGAACTGCAAAAGAAACTCCTTATATTACATTAAAACATGAAATACATAGAACAAAGAAGGAATATTGAAAGCTACAGAAAAAAAAAGAAGTTACATATAAAGGCAGACTCAAGAGAATCACTTTTTGACTTTTCAATGGAAACTTTGAAAAGCTAAAAGGCTTGGAAGCGTTTATTTCACATTTTGACAGATTGCAACTGACAATCCTATTAGTCAAAACTATCTATAAAAAGTGAATGAGAAAGAAAAGTTTCTAAATTTTCCATGACAGATGCAGGCTAATGACCTCCAAGCTATAGGACAGGACTAGTAGGAAGACTTCAGACTGAAAAACAAACAAAACACAACCAACCACCAGAGGTTACAGGCAAATACTAAGACTAAAGTAAGACAGCTGTTAGCAAAAGAGGACAAACAAAATAACATGAATCAATACTCACTTTTGAATAATAACTAATATTAACAGTCTCAATATTTCTATGAAAAGATACAGACTAAGGACTTTGAACATTTCTTGAGGTGCTTCTCAGTCATGCAAGATTTCTCTGTTATAAATGATCTGTTTAGCTCTATGCACCATTTTTTTTTCTATTAGGTTGTTTGGTTTTTTACAGATTAGTTTCTTGCATTCTTTATATATTTTGGATATAAGCCCTGTGTTGGTTGTGGGGTTAGTGAAGATTTTTTCCCCAATGTGTAGGTTGCCAATATATACTATTGACTATGTCCTTCATCTTACAGAAGCTTTTCAGTTTTATGAGGTACTATTTATCAGAGCATGAGTTTTGGAGTTCTGTTTAGGAAACCCACTCATCCCCACTCCATGGCAATGAGTTTGAGGCTCTTTATTTCCCACTTTATCTTTTATTAGATTCAGAATATCTGTATTTTGTTGTTGTTGTTGAGGTTGTTGATCCACTTGGACTTAGGCTTTGTACAAGGGAATAAATATGGCTCTAGGTTCATTCTTCTACATTCTGACCACCAGTTGAACCAGCACCATTTGTTGAAGAGGATTTTTTTCCACTGGATAGTTTTAGCTCCTTTGTCAAAAGTCAAGTGACCACATGTATGTGAGTTCATTTCTGGTTCTTCAATTCTATTCCATTGATCTACCTGCCTGTTTCTGTGTGAATATACCATATAGTTTTTATCACAATTGCTCTGAAATACAGCTTGAGAACAGGAATGGCGATCCCCCAGAAGTTCTTTTATTGTTAAGAACTGTTTTCACTATCCTGAGTTTTTTTGTTTTTCCATATGAAATTGAGAATTTCTCTTTCCATTTCTTTGAAGAATTGTGTTGGAATTCTGATGGGGATCCCATTGAATCTGTAGATTGCATTTTGTAGGACAGGCATTTTTATTATTTTATTCCTATCAATCCACGAGCATGGAAGATTTCTAAAGTTTCCAAGGTCTTCTTTGATTTCTTTCATACAGATCTGTCACTTGTTTGGTTACAGTTACCCCAAGATATTTTATATTATTTGTGACTATTGTGAAAGGTGTTGTTTCCCTATTTCTTTCTCAGCCCATCTATCATTTGTATAATAATAAAACAAAACTACTGTTTTGTTTGAGTAAATTTTATATCCAGCACCTTTGCTGAAGTTGTTTATCAGCTATAGAAGATCTCTGGTAAAATTTTTGGGATTGCTTTTGTTTACTATCTTATCATCTACAAATAGTGATTCCTTGCCTCTTCTTTGCCCATTTGTATCCCCTTGATCTCCTTTAGTGGTCTTATTGTTCGAGCTAGAACTTCGAGTACTTTATCTAGTTGATATGGGGAGAGTGTGCAGACTTGTCTTGTCCCTAATTTTAGTGAGATTGCTTCAAGTATCTCTCCATTTAATTTGATATGGGCTCTTGATTTGCTGTATATTGCTTTTATTATGTTTGGGTATAGGCCTTAATTCCTGATCTTTCAAATACTTTTAACATGAAGCAATGTTGTATTTTGTCAAATGTTTTTTTTTCAGCATCTAATGAGATGATCATGTGACTTTTTTTGTTTATATAGTAGATTAAGTTAATGAATTTTTATATATTGAACCAATCTGGCATCCCTGGGATAAAGCCTATTTAATCATGGTGAATAATGATTTTGATGTGTTCCTGGATTTGATTTGCTAGAATTTTATTGAGTATTTTGCATCGAAATTCATAAGCAAAATTGGTGTGAAGTTCTCTTTCTTTGTTGGGTTTTCATATGATTTATGTATTAGAGTAATTTGAATGGCCAAGAAGAACTTAAATGTTCAAAGTCATTAGTGATCAGGAAATGCAAATCAAAATGACTCTGAGATTCCACCTTACACCAATTAGAATGATTAAGATAAAAAAAAAAAAAAAACCCAGGTGATAGCACATATTGGAGAAGATGTGGAGAATGAGGAACACTCCTCCATTGTTGGTGGGGTTGCAAACTGGTACAGCCACTCTGGAAATCTTTCTGGAGGTTCCTCAGAAAATTGAAAATAAATCTAAGACCCAGGTATACCACTCTTGGCATATACCCAAAAGAAGCCCCATCATGCCACAGGGACATTAGCTCTACTATGTTCATAGAGGCCTTATCTGTGGTAGCCAGAAGCTTTAAACTACCCAGATGTCACACAATGGATACAGAAAATGAAATACCATTCAGTTATTATGAACAAGGACATCCTGAGTTTTGCAGGCAAATGGATGGAACTAGAAAATATCATCATGAGTGAGGTAACTCAGACCCAAAAGGACATGCATGGTATGTACTTACTAAATAGTGGATATTAGCCAAAGAAGTACAGAATACCCAGGGTACAATCTACAGAATTTGAGAAGGTTAATAAGCCAAAGAGCCCAAGTGAGGTAGTTTGATCCCACTTGAGATGAAGAAGAAAGCAATCACAAAGGGTAGAGGGAAGGAGGTACCTGGGTGGGGAAGGGGAGAGGCGGGGCAAAAGGGAACATGATCAACTATTGTGAGGGATAGCAGAGAAGCCCTGAGAGCCAGCAGAATGCAACCTTGGAAATTGGTGGGAGGTGGGGGGATCCTCTAGAATACACCAGAGACCTGGGAGGTGAAAGACTCTCAGGACTCAAAGGGAGGGGAACTATAGATGAAATGTTCAACAGTAGGAAGAGGGAACTCGTAGAGTATACCTCCGGTAGAAAAACAAGGCATCAAGTGTAGGGATGGGGTTGCCATCCCACTGTCAAAAACCCAGAATTGTTTCTGTCTAAAGAAACTGAGAGGACAAAAACAGAAAAGAGACTGAAGGAAAGGCAGTCCAGTGATGGAGCCAAATTGGGATCCATCTGAAGGGAGGCCGCAAGGACTGGCACTGTTACTGATGCTATGGTGTCCTTATAGACAGGAGCCTAACATGGCTCTCCACCAAGAGGCTCAGAAAGCAGCTGCCTGAGACAGAAGCAGATATTTGTACCCAACTAATGGACTGAAGTTGGGGACCCATGTGGTTGAATTAGGGAAAAGCTGGAAGAAGTTGAGGAAGGCAACCCTATAGGAAGACCAGCGATCTTAATGAGCCCAGACCCCTGAGATCTCTCAGATACTGAGCCACCAACCAGGCAGCTGTTATGAGGCCCCCAACACATATACAGCTGAGCACTGCCTGGTATGGCCTCAGTGAGAGAAGATGCACTTAACCCTGGAGGGACCCTGAAGCCCCAGGAAGTGGGGAGGTCTGATATGGGTGGGGGGGGGTTGGTGAGTGAGAACATCCTCTTGGAGACAGGGGAAGGAGGAATGGGATGAGGAACTGTGAGAGAGAAGACCGGAAGGGGGATAATTATAAATAAATTAAAGTAATTTTTAAAAAGAAAAGAAGTGATACAGACTAACAAATTGAACTGGAAACTAGGGTTTGTCCTAGTTAGGATTAATATTACAATAATAAACACCACAACTAAATCAACTTGGGAAAAAAAAGTGTTTATTTGCCTCAGGTTTCCACATCACTGTTCATCATTAAAGGAAATCAGGATAGGAGCTCAAATAGAGAAGGAACCTGGAGGCAGGAGCTGACTGAGGACATGGAAGAGTGCTGCTTACTGGCTTGCTCCTCAGGGCTTACTCAGTCAGCTTTCTTATATAACACAAGACCACCAATTCAAGGCTAACCCCACCCTCTCCATCAATTACTAATCAAGAAAATTCCCTGTAGATTTGTCTGCAGTCTAATCTTCTGGAGGCATTTTCTCAATTGAGGTTGTCTCCTCCCCAGTGACTTCAGATTCTGTCTAGTTGATATAAAATCAATCAACACAGGACCCTTCATTTTATTGTGGCAAAAAATATACATCACATTAGTGGCTTCATAAACCCCAGACTTACCTTTAAAGATGTTATTTGGACAGAATAAACAGGGAAGTATTATGCTAAAGTATATGATAGATTAAGTAGACCTAATAAAAATCTAAAGAATATCCTACTCAAACACTACTGAATATGTATTCTTCTCAGCAGCCATGGAACAATTCTCCTAAAAAAGGATCACATACTGGGGCACAAATCAAGTCTCCTCCAATATAGAAAAATTGAAACCATTCCTTGCAATCTATCTGAGCACAATGAAATAAGACTACAAATCAACAGCAAAAGAAACCATAGAAAACATTCAGACTCATGAAAGTTAAACAACACACCATTGAATAATGAAGGAGTCATTGAAAGAATCGAGAAAGAAAGGAAGGTTTTTTCAAAAGCAAATGACAAGGGTGAAGAGAGAGAATAGAATGGCACGAACCGACTGAAATTCATAATACACATTTATGAGACTATCAAAGAATTAAAAATGGAGAAGTGATCGTGTAAATTTTTTTAACTAATGAAAAGTACAACATAAACATAGAGAAAGAAATTATTCAGTCAATAACATTTGGGTTATTTGACTGTAAAACCAGCAGAACTGTGGACATGTATCTAATACATAGATGTTATTTACAAATCTAATTAAATGAGTTTTAACATAAAAATATAACATTAGACAGATGAATACATTAACTCAGTATTGAAAGTTTCTAATTATAAAAGAAAGAGAAAATAATAGATTTAGTGAGAAAAAAATGTGTACATAAGAAAATCAAATTTATCAGAGTAAGCCAATTTTTGAAGAACAAATACAAGTTAAGAAGCAATTCTAATAGAAAGTGAGAAAAGAGAATTTACACAAGGCAGTTTTAACTCACCAGTGAACATGATTCAGAAACCCCTGATGTTATTGTCTAGGTATCAGGCTTATCTGTCCCACAATATCAGAAGCAGAGAGACCTATAGTTTACTGGAGGACAAGGGGTGTCTAACTGTAGTGGAAACATAGTTACTGACTGATAGCAAGTGTGGATAGATTCTCACAATTTAGGTAAAAAAGGAGACCATCTATGAGGAAGGACAAAAGTGACATCACCCATGCATGTAGGAAGTTAATCTTCTCTTATTATCAATGACTTGGCACATCCCCAGAGTCAACAGCTGTCTGTTCAGCTCTGCACATGATTCTTAGGGTATTTTTTTTTTCAGTGTAGTTTTCAGGGAAACAATTAAAAATAAACTTGGACTTGAGTTACTCAGGTGCCATCATGGTAGATGGCTAAAGATGGGTAGAATTCTGTTAAGGCCAAATTCTTCCGAAGCATATGAGTAAGTGCAATATATTTTTCTGTTAAAATAGATAACTAAAACACCAATGAAGCAGTTTAACTTTCCTGATGGAGAGCTTATTTTTGAAATATTATGCACTCAACATTGTTGAGAACTTAAGAGTTATCTTTGGAATGACTGGGCATTGTGTGAGTACAGACTGTTTGTTACAATCACAGTAGCAATAACAGGTACAAGAACTTTGTGTGTGGGGGGGGTTGTTTTTCTGGCCTTGGAGACAGGGTTTCCCTGTGTAGTCCTGGTTGTCCTGGAATTTGCTCTGTAGAGGAGGCTGGCCTCAAACACAGAGATCCACTTGCCTCTGCCTCCCGTGTCCTGGGATTAAAAAGCACCATTACCTGCCATCCTTGGGAAGATCAGTTTGACTGAGGAAGCAGAAGGTAGATGAGCCCTTGCAATTGTGGAAGTACCATGTAAGCAGAATGGGTCAGGAAAGCTACTAAGAGTAAGATGAGGCCATCTTGGCCAGCTGAACCTACCTCATGATCCAGAGTCTCAAAGCAGAGAAGGACCTTTACATACGGCAACTTCATTGACTAATTTGTTTTATCTTTAACACATATGACTTATTTGATAAACTTTGGGTTATAGTTGTGATTGAGTGATGACAATGGACTAAATGTGGTAGTTTCGTCCTCAATGAAGAAACAGGCGTGTTCTTGCCCATTACCTTCCCAACACCAGCACTTCTCTTTGCAAAAGGCACTGGACCACATCAGATTTAATTAGATGCTAAACATGCTTTTTTGTGAGGAAGAGAAAATTAGTGATTGTACTTTCAAAAATGTCTTTCTGACTAGAACATGTGCTCAGTGCTTTTAGAAAATTGTCCTATATGACAATTTCTGCATTTTATACCAACTGCTTTAGAAATAAAATGTAACACCCCATATCTTTTGAAGTCATTTTAAAGCTCTGTGGAACAATTTCATATCATCTCACAATAAAAATCAGCATCTCTTCTGTTCAGAGGCTGAAAGTGGTATTAAAACATCAGGAGGACCAAACACATGTCAGGTCTTTAGCACTTATTTTCCTGTTTCCATGACACAACCATGGTTCCTGTCCAGTTGTTTTGCATGTAGTCCTTGACGTCAGCACCTCCCTGCCTCCCTGTATGAAGAGGCCTTGAAGATGGTATTCTCGACGGTTTAAGAATTCCTGTAACTCCTGTTTGTCTATCAGCTTATCATCACAGAAGACTGTCGGGTCAACCTCTATTTTTAGGACAGGTAATTTTAAAAATATGAAACAGTATAATTAATAACTTGATACTTTTATATAATTATTTTCATTGGTGGGAGCTCAGAGATTGGTGGGTTGTGAGAAGCTCAAGAATTGTTCAGTTTTCCTCCTCAGGTTTTTTTTTTAAACTACTATTTCCCTACATCAACTTCATGGGTTATGGAGGCAAGTCCTTCCTTGCCACGGCTGATTTTTGTTGAGGCACCATGTCTGTGGGGATGCTCTGGGAAGCTGGAGAGGAGGTGTTGCCACTGAAGATAGATAGCTCCTGTGGTAGTGTTTAACCAAGGCTGTAGGCTGAGGCAGGAAAGGTGTTACCACCATGGACAGCTCCTCACGGTGGCAGTAAGCTGAGGCAGGAAAGAAGGTGTGGCCATTTTGACCGGATCTGCCATTTTTGAAGCTCCTGTCGGGACATCTCACCATGGGTGTCAGTGGTCTGAGGTAGGAAGGAGGGGCTGGCCAAAGCTTAAAAGATTGATTTTGCACTGTGCAATTTAGAGACTATATAGCATAAATTAGAATAGGTAGATTATCTTTAAGAGAAATAAAAGATAAAAAGAAGGGGAAGAAGAAGGAGGAGGAGGAGGAGAACAAGAAGAAGAAAAACAACAACAACAAGATCAAGAACAACAAGAAGAGCAAGAAGAAGTGGAGAAAGAGATGATCGTTGTAATGGTACCAGCGGGTGTGGCGGCACACTCCTTTAATCCCAGCACATGGGAGTCAGATACAGGTGGATCTCTGTGAATCAGAGGCCAGCCTGGTCTACTTGAGGATTTCTAGGACAGCCAGAGCTATGTAGAGAGAACCTGTCTCAAAAAAATCCATTTTTTAAAAAGGCACAAACCCTGGGTTGGATAGGGAGGCAAGTTGGATCTGAGGTTCCTGAGTTCTTCTGAGGATAGCCTCCCTTGGAAGCTTCAACACCTCCACTGGGGAGACTTCCTCTTCGAGTTATGTGTTTCCTGAGCTCCCATGTCTCAGGATGCTCTTTTCTTGGAACCTTATCCATAATAGAATGTTGATTGACTTGGTCTGTGGGTCTTCTTGTTCAGGCAACCCTAGGTACCACACACCCGTGAGTGCAGTTATGCGACTGATAATTTTAAAATATTTACTTTCTGTTTATGCAATTTATTTGTGTGTGTATGTCTCCATGTGACTGCATATGCAGGTATGTCTGCAGGTTTGCATGTTTGTGCATATGCTGGGTGCCAGAAAATGCATCGGTTCCTCTCCAGCACTCTTCCTCCTTCCTTTCAAAACTAGAGTCATTCCCTGCTCTTGGGGTTTGTGTTTTCTCAGCTAGGCTGAAATCCACCTAGTCCCCATGACTGTCCCACCCCCACCTTCGTTGCATCTAGGTACATGCATGTATGATGCCTGGCTTGTCCTGTGGGTACCAGTCTCTGGTCCTCATGATTAGGTAGCAGATGCTGCTAATTAAGGAGTCATCTATCCAGCCCTGTAACAATTTATTTTTATTTTATGTGTATAAATGTCTTGCCCATTCTTTTGTTTGTATACTACATGCCTTCTTGGTACCCGCAGAAGTCAGAACAGGGTGTTAGATCTCTGGAAGTGGAGTTATAGATGGTTATGAGGCACACATGGGTTCTATGAATTAAAGCTTGGTTCTTATTAAGAGTAGTGAGCGCTGTTAATGATAGAGCTAAATCTATAGCCCTGAATCTGTATCCCTAAAAGGATGGCCTCGAATTCTTGCTCCTCCTGTGTATTCTACGGTCATACTTAGCTTGGTAGGTATTTCAAGAGAACTTGCAGAAAAGGGACTGCATTGGTCTTGGGAGATGAAATACAGCGATTTTATTCTAGCAATGATTTGTGCAGAGACAATTTTGAGCAGAGAAAGAAAATGTGTAATGACAGAGTACTTTGGAGAAGCACAGAGAAAACTTTCATATATGTATGAGTATCTATATATAGCCATGTGTATCTATATTTATATCTTATTCTTTTTTACCTTAAAGTGTTATTTTAATGTAGTATTTAAAGACCCAATTACTCCAAATCTAGGTTGTTGGAAAAATTGAGGGTGTAACTTAACTAAAGATATAAGTAGAGAGACCTTGCTTTCCTAGAAATGGCTCTTGTTTGGGGCTGTGGTTTTCTGTGATTTTCACTGGAATACAGATGTGTTGTGGCTGGGCAATATGCCCTTCTGTTAGAAGCTTCCTGGCCCTGAGAGATAGTTCAGTAGGTAAAGTTCATCACCTGTGTTTCATTCCAGAATCTATATTTTAAAACCCAGGGCGTTGTGCTTGTAATTTCAGGACTGGAAAGACAGAGATGGGAGATCCCTGGGGATTGCTGATCAGTCAGCCTGGGTAAATTGCAGACCATCGAGATGTACAGCAACATAGTCTCAAAAAAATACATGCACACTACCTGCAGAATAATATCCAAGGGTGCTTTCTGACTTTTACATGTATGTGCACACACAGAGGAGGAGGGGGGAATCCTTGATGTGGAGAAACACAGAAGTAAAAAGAGATAAAAATTATTAAAATCAAAGACAACATGTTGATAAAACCCGTGGCTGGTGGTTCTCTAGTGTGTGACCCCTGATTGATGACAAGCGGTATCATGTCTAGAATGACAGCAAAGTCTGCTTCAATGTTTCTGGAATGGAGTAAGGTTCCTCCCAGAGGTTTTCCCAGTACTTTCTGCCATTAAAGGACTTGTATGCGCACTTAGTCTCCTTGGTAAATATATTAACTATAAATAAATTAATATGTATATTAATATATAGATCCCTATCTTTTGTGAAGCTTCAAATGATAGAAATACACAGTCTGAAATGCTTACAAATGCTGTTGTGAGGATGTTAGTCCCTAGTTGTGCCCCCTACAGTTTCATGGTTTCTCAGTTTTGATTCACAGTACTATTTTTAATCTTCTGTTATATCCCTAGTCAAGGATGATCATCTCAACCCCTCCCTCACTCTTACTAGCCTGCAAGATATTATTTACATCTAGCAGGATGTCTCTTGCATCATTTATTTATAATAATTTTCTATGCACACACACATTATAGTAAAAGAACTGCAAAAGCAGCAACAAATTAAACTAATGTTAAACTTTCAACATTCGTTCCTAACAAAGCTCATGTTACACTTTTTCTAGAGGAAGACGTATCTGTAGGAACTAGGATTGAAGAGAATCTTTAACCACTGTGTCATTATTTTTCTCATCATTGTAACAGACAACAGCGAAAACAATTTTAAATAATGAAAAGTTTGTTCTAGCTCCTTTCCATGACCACTTGCTTTCTTGGTTTCTGGGCCCATGGTAAGATAGAATATCATGGAAGGAACATGTGGTATGGTGGATTGGCTAACTTCATGGCTTCCAGGAAACAAAGAAGCACAGAGAGGAAGACCAAGAGAGTCACATCCTTTAAAGAATAGTTCTTTTTTTAACTTTATTTTAAAAAACAAAGATAAAAAAAAAAATTTTAAACATTTTTGCATAAATGTATACAAATACCATCGTGTCAGTGCTTGGCTATTTTTTTTTTCTTTTTTTTTAAAGGATTGATACTCTGCATTAAGGTCTTACTAGTTACAATGAACAAAAAGTACATGAAAAACAGGAGGTAACCTGGAATTAGTCAACTTTTTCTTGGTGTGTAAGGATTGAGCATGGCGGGTTTTTTTGTTTGTTTATTTGTTTGTTTTTTGTTTTGTTTTCTTTTTTCTTGAACTTCACACAGTCTGTGAGTTGTTTCTGGGGCAGTCCAAGGCTCTGGGGTTAGCATCCCAATATCAGTGACTGCATATTATGTCTGTTCTTTTGTGACTGGGTTATCGCACTCAGGATGATATTCTCTAGATGCAGCCATTTTCTTAATAATTTGGTTAAGTCATCGTTTCTGATGGCTGAGTAGTACTCCATTGTGTAAATATACCACGATTTTTGTATCCATTCATCTACTGAAGGACATCTGGGTTCTTTCCAGCTTCTGGCTATTATAAATAAAGCTGCTATGAACACTGTGGTGCATGTATCTTTGTTGTATATTAGAGTGTCTCTGGGGTATATGCCCAGAAGTGGAATAGCTGGATCTTCAGGTAGTACTATGTCCAATTTTCTGAAAAATTGCCAGACTGATTTCCAGAGTGGTTGTATCAGTTTACAACCCCACCAGCAGTGGAGAAGTGTTCCTCTTTCTCCACAACCTCGCCAGCATCTATTGTCATCTGAGTTTTGGATCTTGGCCAATATGACTGGTGTGAGGTGGAATCTCAGGGTTGTTTTGATTTGCATTTCCCTGATGGCTAAGGATGTCCATCACTTCCTTAGATGTTTCTCAGCCATTCGATAGTCCTCAATTGAGAACATTTTGTTTAGCTATGTACCCCATTTTTAATAGGGTTGCTTGATTCTCTGGTGTCTAGCTTTTTGAGTTCTTTATATACCTTGAATATTAGGCCTCTACCTGATGTGGAGTTGGTAAAGATCTTTTCCCATTCTGTTGGCTGCCGTTTTGTTTTCTTGACAATGTCCTGAGCCTTACAGAAACTTTGCAATCTCATTAAGTCCCATTTGTTAATCTTTGACCTTAGAACTTGAGCCAATGGTGTTCTGTTCAGAAAATTTTCTCCTGTGCCTATGTGTTCTAAGGTTTTCCCTACTTTCTCACCTAATAGTTTCAGTGTATCTGGTTTAATGTGGAGATCTTTGATCCACTTATACTTGAGCTTTGTAGAAGGAGATAAGAAAGGGTCTATTTTCATTCTTTTGCATGCTGAGTGCCAGTTGGACCAGCATCATTTGTTGAATAGGCTATCCTTTTTCCATTGAATGTATACAGATCCTTTGTCAAAAATCAGGTGACCATATATGTGAGGGCTTATTTCTGGATCTTCTATTCTATTCCATTGATCCACATGCCTAATTCTGTACCAGTACAGTGCAGTTTTCAGCACAATTGCCTTGTAATATAGCTTGAGGTCAGGGATAGTGATTCTCGCAGATGTTTTCTTGTTGTTGAGGATGGATTTCACTATTCCAAGTCTTTTGTTATTCCAGATGAAATTGCACATTGATCTTTCCAACTAGATGAAGAAATGGGTTAGAATTTTGATGGGGATTGCATTGAATCTGTAGATTGCTTTTGGTAGGATGGCCATTTTTAAAATGTTGATCCTTCCAATCTATGAGCATGGGAGATCTTTTCATTTTCTGAGATCTTCCTCGATTTCCTTCTTTAGAGGTTTGAAGTTCTTGTTATACAGGTCCTTCACTTGCTTAGTTAGAGTCACACCAAGGTATTTCATAGTTTTTGTGACTATTGTAAAGGGTATCTTTTCCCTAATTTCTTTCTCCACATGTTTGTCGTTTGAATATAGGAAGGCTACTGATTTGTTTGAGTTAATTTTGTATCCAGCCACTTTGCTGAACTTGTTTATCAGCTGTAGGAGTTCTCTGGTGGAATTTGAGGGGTCACTTAAGAACACTATCATGTCATCTGCAAAGAGTGATGTTTTTCCTTCTTCCTTTCTGATTTGTATCCCCTTGATCTCCTTTTGCTGTCTAATTGCTCCAGCCAGGACATCCAGTACTATATTGAATAGGTAAGGGGAGAGTGGGCAGCCTTTTCGAGTCCCTGATTTTAGTGGGATTGCTTCAAGTTTCCCACTGTTAAGTTTGATGTTGGCTGTTGGTTTGCTGTATATTGCTTTTATTATGTTTAGGTATGGGCCTTGGATTCCTGTTCTTTCCAGGACTTTTAACATGAAGGGGTGTTGAATTTTTTTCAAATACTTTCTCAGCATCTAGTGAGATGACCATGTGATTTTGTTCTTTGAGTTTGTTTATATGGTGGATTACATTCTTGGATTTCCTTATATTAAACCATCCCTGTATCCCAGGGATGAAGCCTACTGGGTCATGGTGAATGATCGTTTTGATGTGTTCTTGGATTCAGTTTGCAAGGATTTTGTTGAGTATTTTTGCATCAATATTCCTAAGTGAGATTGGTCTGAAGTTCTCTTTCCTTGTAGGGTCTTTGTGTGGTATAGGAATGAGGGTTATTGTAGTCTCAAAAAATGAGTTAGGTAGTATTCCATCTGATTCTATCTTGTGGAATAGTTTGGAGAGTATTGGTGTTATGTCCGCAATAAATGTCTGATAAAAATCTGCACTGAACCCGTCTGGACCTGGGCTTTTTTTGGTTGGGAGGCTTTTGATGACTTCTTCTATTTCTTTAGGTGTTATAGGGGTATTTAGATGGTTTACTTGGTCCTGGTTTAGCTTTGGGACCTTGTATCTGTCTAGGAATTCGTCCATTTCCTCCAGATTTTCCAACTTTGTGGAGTATAGGCTTTTGTAGTAGGATCTGATGATTTCTTGAATTTCCTCAGTTTCAGTTGTTATGTCTCCACTTTCCTTTCTGATTTTCTTAATTTGGATACTCTCTCTTTGCCCTCTAGTTAGTCTGGCTATGGTTTAATCAATCTTGTTGATTTTCTCAAAGAACCAGCTCTTGGTTTTGTTTATTCTTTCGATGGTTCTTTTTGTTTCTATTTGGTCTATTTCTGCCCTAATTTTGATTATTTCTTGCTGTCTACTCCTCTTGGGTGTATCTGCTTCCTTTTGTTCTAGAGTTTTTAGTTGTGCTGTCAAGTTGCTGATGTATGCTCTCTCCACTCTCTTTTTGGAAGCGCTCAGGGTTATAAGTTTTCCTCTCAGTACTGCTTTCATTGCATCCCATAGGTTTGGGTATGTTGTGTTTTCATTTTCATTGAATTGTAGAAAATCCTTAATTTCTTTCTGTATTTATTCTTTGACCCTGCTATCGTTTAATAGAGCATTGTTTAGTTTCCATGTGTATGTGGGTGTTTTGTTGTCTTTGTTGTTGTTAAAGACCAGCCGTAGACCATGGTGATCTGAGAGGATGCATGGGAGTATTTCAATCTTCTTATATCAATTGAGGCTCATTCTGTGTCCAATTATGTGGTCAATTTTCGAGAAGGTGCCATGGGATGCTGAGAAGAAGTTGTATTCTTTTACTTTAGGATGATATGTTCTGTAGATATCTATTAATTCCAGTTGGTTTATATTCTCTGCTAGCTTTATAGTATCCTTGTTCTGTTTCCGTTTCCATGATCTGTCCATTGGTGAGAGTGGGGTATTAAAGTCTTCCACTATTATTGTGTGGGGTAAAATGTATTTTTTGAGCTTTATTAGGGTTTCTTTTACGAACGTGGGTGCTTTTGTATTTGGAGCATATATGTTAAGGATTGAGAGTTCCTCTTGACAGATTTCCCAGGTAATGAGTAAAAAATGTCCTTCTTTATCTTTTTTGATATCTTTTGGTTGGAAATTTACTTTATTTGATTTTAGAATAGCCACTCTAGCTTGCTTCTTGGGGCTGTTTGTAAAGACTGGTTCTTAATGACCCACTTCCTATATTCACAACTCTACCTCTCAATACAGAATTTATAATTAGGATGCACCAATTTATTAACTGGCCAATGAAGACAAGACTTCATAATCTATTGACCTTCCAAAAGCTTGTCTCTGGGTCTTCTTTATAGTTGGGATTGAGCCTTCAAAAACAAGCCATTTATTACTTATGTATTTATTTATTTATCTTTGAGACAGGGTCTTATAAAACCCAGTCTTGCTACAAACTTGCTATACTGTTAAGTATGATCATGAAGTGGTGATTATCCTGCTTATATTTTCTAAATGCTAGGACTACAGCCATGTGCCTCCATACCTAGTTCCACATGGGTCTTCAGCAGAACACTTTATTATGTGTATAATTGTCTGTGTGGATATACGTCTGTGAACCATTACAAGTCTGATGTCTGCAGAGGCTAGAAGAGGACATTGGATTTCCTGGAACTAGAATTACAAATGTTTGTGTGCCACTATGTGGGTGCTAAGAAGCGAACCTGGGTCCTCTGGACCAGTCTCTCAAAATTAACAGAGACAATTTATAACTAAAGTATTAGCAATCAATTGGTGCTACTTTCACTGCAGGGTCCCTAGTGGTGGATACGATGAAATGGTGTTAGTTTATTTATAGAATACTTGTTGAACATTTACATATTTATTGCTTTATTTATGGTTTTCAAGCAATGTTTTATTTTAATTAGTCTATTAAGATTTATTCTACTGTGTTCCTTGCTCATGCGGAAGTAACAAATTTTGCTCATACGATTTTTATTTCTTATTATAAAGGGAAAAATCAGGAACCTGCCTTGTTCTTTAGACTTTTCATTTTTAAAAACTGTGTGTCATATGTCCCTGCCTACGATAGAGAGCATCTAATTCAGGTGTTCCTTGGCAAAGTCTGGCCTGGATCTTGTCAGCATGTCTAATTTCACATATATCGTGTTCATATCCAGGCTTGTATCTGACACATCAAAGTGACAAGAGGAACAAATTCATCCATTTTCTTCTTCATTCTTTTCCACCCAACATCCAAGCTAAATTTTGGGCCCTGGTTACTCATGTATTAAATCATTATTATGTTTCTGTCTTGTGTCCAGTCCCCTGCAACATCTGATAGGAGCCAATGCTGACTCTCTCATAGCTGTGGCATGGGTACACATCTGAATCTGTTGACACATGCACATTTATTAGATTCTTTGTAGTAGATATAGTCACTAAAAATCAAAGCTCACAGCTAATCCTCTACGGTCTGTTTTAGAGAGGGCTGACCATGAATGGTCTAAGGACGAGCAGTAATCACAGAAACACTTACATAATTCACTCTTTCAGTTCCAAGAAGTTTCAGCTTCTGCTTCTTTGAAAGACTCTAAAAACATACCAGATTTTCTTAATCTAGACTTCAGTTAAGGGACATATAGGTTGTTTCCAGTTTATAGCTATTATAAATAAATATGCTATGAACGTAGTGGATAATTGTCCTTGTGGTACAGTAGAGCTTTTGGGGGTGTATATGTCCAGAAGTGTTATATTTGGGTTTTAAGGTAGATATAATCTAAATTTTCTGAGAAACAAACAAATTAATTTCCAAAGTGGTTGTACAAGTTTGCAGTCACACCAGCAATGGACAAGTGTTTTTCTTGCTCCACGTTCTTGCAGCATGAGCTGCTGCTTAAGTTTTTGATCTTAGCCACTCTAATGAGTGAAATATGGAACCTCAAAGTCATTTTGATTTGTATTTCCTTGATGACTAAAGATGTTGAACATTTCTTCCCAAGTACTCTCCAGCCATTAGAGACTCCTCTGTTAAAAATTCTCTGTTTAGCTCTGTACCCCATTTTTAAATTGGATCATCAGGTTTGTTGATGTCTAGTTACTTGAGTTCTTTCTATATTTTGGATGTAAGCCATATCTGATGTTTTCTTAGTAAAAATATTTTCCTATTCTGTAGGCTGCCATTTTGTCATATCAACAGTGTCTTACTCCTTACAGAAGCTTTTTAGTTTCATGAGGTCCAATATGTTAATTGTTGATCTTAGTGCTTGAGCTGTTGGTGATCTGTTCAAGAAGTTGTCTCCTGTTCCAATGTCTTCAAGGCTATTCAAAACTCTCTTCTATCAGAGTTTGCATATCTTACCTAGGAACCTAGGAAAATAGAAACTCTCAGGAATCTATGAAGGTGACTCTATAGCTATAAGTCATAGCAATGAGGGATATGGAGCCAGAACCACCCATCTGCTGTAACTAGGCAAGACTTCCAATGGATTGACTGGGACACCAGCCCTGCCACAAAACCTTAGACCCACAATTTGTCCTACCTACAAGATGTGCAAGGGTAAAAGATGGAGCAGAATCTTTGAGGGAAGGCTCAACCAATGGCTGGTCTAACTTGAGACCAATGCCACACAAAGGAGATCTCCCCTGACAATATTAATAACATCCTGCTGTTCTTGTAGACAGGAGCCTAGCATAACTTATCAGAGAAGCTTCACCTAGCAAGTGATGGAAACAGATGTAGAGATCCACAGTTAAACATTAAATTGAGCTTAGGAAAATCTTGTAGAAGACAGGAAGGAAGGATTGAAGGAACTAGAGGGTTTAAAGATCTCTCCTCTCTCTCTCTCTCTCTCTCTCTCTCTCTCTCTCTCTCTCTCTCTCTCTCACACACACACACACACACACACACACACACAAATACACAGAATAAACTAACCTGGGCCCATAGGGGCCCAAAAATTTAACTGCCAACCAGAGAGCATGCATGGAATGGACCTCTTTAGATATGAAACTGTCATGCAGATGGCTCTTCATGTGGCATGGCCTCAATAGAAGATGTTCCTAGTCTTACTGCAATTTGATATGCCAGGGCTGGTTAATATCCTCCTCTTTTCTAAGGGGAGGGGAGGAAGGTTGGATTGACATGGAGCAGAGGGGTGAGGGAGGGCCTGGGAAGAAAGGAATGAAGGGAACCTGTGATTTGAATATAAAGTAAATAAATAACAATACAAAAGAAAGAAAGAATCTACAAACCCTACACAGCCAACTGTAGCAATGGTCCAAAGGTGAAGTGATAATTTACCTGGTAACTGCCAAGTGACAACTGTTAGGCTCCTTCCCCCGTTAGTTGCACATGCATGTGTGTGTTCAGTAGGCACTCTACCATTGTGGTTTCCTTATTCCAATACTATGTTTGCTTGAGAGCTTGTCGGTGATCATGAGAGTTACTAACATGTACATTTCTGCACTCACTTTACTATTCTTTTGGCTCAGATTCCTTACTTTTACCATTTTTGGTGTTCTCTATACTAATGATCAAGCCAACATTCTCTTCAACATAAATCCACTCCAACACTCAGCATCTAAACTAGTAACATAATTACTTGTAGATTTTAAAAAAAAAGTATTCATAGCCTCATGCCGTGTACTTCCCAGTTTAATACTAGTAGATCTTTTGTTGAGAGTAAATTCCTGACTGCAGTGCCACACTATGGTATTGATAAAAATTAGCACACACATTCATTTTCATTCTTCGGTCTGTGCAATGCATTCCAAAGCAAATCATTAAGATTACAATACTGGGATAGAACATTATATTGTTAGGGTAAATTCTTCATCTCTTCTGAGTGCTAATTCTAGAAAGAATTTCAGACTCTGTGTTTCTCCACAATGATCAGTGTTAAAAAATGTTTTTTACTGTTAATTCTAAAAAGCTCTGAAACAACTAACTCACAGACTGTATGAAGTTCAAGAAACAAAAAAAAAAAAAAAAAAAAAAAAAAAAAAGAAAAGAAAAGAAAAGAAAAAACCATTATGTTTATTCCGTACACACCAAGAAAACTTTGACTAATTCCAGGTTACATCCTGTTTTACATGTACTTTATGCTCATTGTAACTAGTAAGATCTTAATGCATTCTATCAAACCTTAAAAAAAAAAGCCAAGCACTGACAAAAATGTATTCGTATACTTTTATGCAAAAATGATTAAAATTTGTACATTTATCTTTGTCTTTTAAAATAAAGTTCTTCAATAAAAAAGAAGGTATCATTATGTTTTCCTCTTTCACCTTCTGCTCCTCTACCTGTGTTCTCTCCATTCCCTTCCCATTCTTCACTTCTTCTTTCTTTCCCTCTTCCTTTTCCATTTCCATCTCTTCTCTCATTTTCTTTTCAGTTTAACCTGGCAGAACTAGGAGAAAGGAACAATTCCTCTTAAAGTACAATTTTGCATAGCATGATAGCCTACATAGCACTAAATTCTGTAGGGTACAGTGTAAAGGGGATTGTGATGAGCAATATGAATATAATAGTTTTATATTACAAAGTAAGTAACATATTTCCCCTTGAATAAAAGGCAAAAGATTCTGGTGTAGTTTGAATACGCTTGGACCATGAGCATTGGCACTATTAGGAGCCTTATTGGAGGGTGGGTAGCCTTGTTAGAGGAAGTGTGTCATTGTAGAAGCAGAACTTTGAGGTCACATATATGTGCTCAAGTCTGGCCAGTATGATACAGAGCCTCCTCCTGGCTGCCTGCCAGTCAACTTCTGGTTGCCTTTGAGTCAAGATGTAGAACTCTCATCCCTTTCTTCAGTACCACATCTGCTTCCAGGCTGCCATGCTTCCTGCCAAGATGATAATGGACTAAACCTTTGAAACTGTAAGCCAGCCCCCAATGAAATGTTTTCTTTTATAAGCATTGCCTTGGTCATAGTGTCTCTTCATGCAATAAAACCTTAACTAACACTGACTCTAACCTTAAAGTTGGAAATGGAAGACAGGATAGAAAAGATACTTTGGGGTTAAAAGGAGGAAAGTTTCAAAGAAAAGGAAGCATCTGGAGTCACAGGGTAAGCTGGACTCCCACAGAATGATTCTCAGTCCAGATGACCTTTCAATCCTAGCACAGAATGATTCTCAGTCCAGATGACCTTTCAATCCTAGCACATCAGTACCTCAGATTCAGTTTTATAAGGCTGTCAATTTTAATCTGGATATAAGCAAGTTGCATAAGATTGCTTAAGCTGTCAAAAGCATACCTATGTCTATGCATAATATTGTAGTGGTTCTTTTAGAAACCAAAGCAAAGGTAGAGGTGTAGAGGTAGAGGAACTTTAACTGAGAAGACAGAAACTCACACACTGACCCCTGTGTATCAAGGATGTAAGTTCAAAAGGAGCATAGTGTAAAACATAAGGTGCCAAGAACTTGTGAAGACCCTCCTAAAGTCTATAAAACCTAGGAAAGGATAACTACTTACAATACCACACATATCAGAAATATTGAACTTACAGTGTTTGAAGTGCAAGAATGGTTCTAGGGGGATGGAAGAATAGGAGCTTCCAGGCCTAGAAGTTAGTGTTAAATAAAAGTAGTTGAAAACCAGCATGGATCTCTTGACATTCATTTGAAGCATTTCCATTATGCTTTAGACAACCAAGCAAGCTGAACATAGTAGATAGTAGGAAAAGCTTCATCCAATATTGTCTATCTTAAAATGCACAGACTTTGTTTAAGACATTATTGTGGTATTTTTATGGGGAGGTTTCCGCCCCACTGTATCTCATTCAGAGACAAAGAATTTATTAACAAGCTGCAAAACAAATTGAGTAGGTTCTGAGATTATTATTACCCAGTTAGGCTATTAATAACCAGATAAATGCCCCCATTACTTGCCAACTGAGTTTTGTTCTGTTTCATGTGTGTACTCAATGTGAACCTCTCCTGGCCACATCCTCATGGTCTATCCTGTCCCATGGAAACTTTTTTCCCCTGACTTTTTCCTTCTCCTCATGGTCCCTAACTGAGACCTCCTACTTGATCTCAATTCTGCTTTCCTCTCTCTCCTGCCCAGGCACAGGCTATAGTCTTTTATTAACCAGTCAGAGATTACTGGGGAGCATTCCTTACTGCACACTGGTCAATACAATGCCCATGTCCAAACTACAACCTGATATTTGGACATAGAACTCAGCATCTGAATACACAATGCACAAGACCAACCCCCAAAAGATATTTTTATTTAACTAAAAGAGTAAATTGATGATTTCATTGACATCATTGTTTTTTTCTTAAACCAAACGTCCTATGATTAAAGTATGCTTATATTCAAAACAGGTTATTTTTAATAAACAATAATTAGTTATATCTATGGATACAATGTGATATTTCACTGCATGGATACATTGCGGAGTGACCAAATCATATGTTTAGTAATTCATAATCTCAAACACTTATCTATTTTTCTCTAACAATTAAAAATCTCTTAGCTGCTTAAAGTATACATGATTATCTATTGTCATTACCTTGCTTTGTAAAAGAATGCTAGAATTTATTCTTTTTCTTATCTAGCTACAGCTTTATATCCAGTGACTACCCCACTTCTCTCCTCCATCACTCCTACAAATAGTTTTTTATTTCAGAATGACTCCACCTATAAGACAAAAAAAAATCATGCCTATTCTGTCTCCATGATTGCTTAGTGCCATGGGTCTGCCAATGTATTAAGTGGTGAGGATACACAGAGAAAAAAAAAACCTGTGGTTATATTCAAACTTCTGCTATCAAAAAAGGGAGATATGCATGAATATAGTAAAATAAGATTGTCTGTTGTTAAATTTGACCAACAATCCAAACAATACTAATCTTTGAGATCATTATATATATATATATATATATATATATATATATATATATATATATATATATATACACACACACATATGTGTATAATATATATCATATATTATATATCAAATATATAATGTGTATCAAATAAGATTGCTTTTAATAAAACTTTTCTGGCTTGGTCTGGACTGTGACATTATCCATAAATAAATTATTTTCTGGGTATTTTCTCACTGTATAGTGTCGTAATAATTTTAAGTTATTAATAGCATTTGTCTTTCTGTCATTCTTTTTTCAGTTTATGTCTACCTAAAAATACAGGGTTGGGCTAGAAGGTAGAGTTTGATGACTGAGTCCATGCTTAGGTTGTGTGAGTTCATTTTCCTGTACCAATAAAGTATTTGATAATTCTATATATAAAAATGCCAAAAATAAGTTTATGGTATGCCCCTTAAGTATACACAATGTTTGTTTTTATATATTCACCAAGTAAATAACATTAAGAATGTAGAAATTGAAAACTTGGTTTGGTTTGTGAAGATTTGAATGATATTATCCAAGCAGTTCCAGGAAAGAAATTTTGTGGTGTTTGGATTCAATGACTAGGGACGTGTCACAAGGTACAGGACAATTTTCTACACTAAATCTGAGTAACTAGAGTTGTATTTAAGACCGCTGTGGGTGATTGTGAGTGATAAACGATCAGGGTGTTTGTAGGTATATATATGAGGAAGTCTGTTGGGGCAAAATTTCAAGTGGAGACAATGCAGAAGTCTGTGTGTAAAGATGTGATATACTATAGGCTATATGTATGTTTTAGGCTAAACTACATTTAGACAGATGATCCATTAGTGAACTTTTCCCTTTGAAACCATTTAATTCTCCTTATTGGTATTATCATGTTAAATAAAATCAAGGGTTCAATTTGATGCCCCAGCACTAAATTCAAGATCCATTATTACTTTCCTCATTCTTGTGATAAACATCTTGTTCTTTTCAGTTGCTTTATATAATAATATAAAAAGCGATTATACTTGGAGTTATTGTTTCATAGAATACAAGCTATGACTGATTGCAAGGGACACTGAGGAAAGATAAAAGCCTCCCCATTAAGCTATGACAACTTCAATTTTGAGAAACGTTATAGTTTTAGAGATGCTAAAATGAATGTTTGATTAGACACACAAAATATGAATTGTTCAAGGTTACAGAGTCTTACAACATTTTACAAGTATAATTTGTCATTAGTTACATGTAAAACTTTATAGTAACACAAATCCAATGAATGTACAAAAATAATATTTTATAAAATTCTTTAAAACATAAATGTCTAAGGTGTAGCAAAGATAAGGTCATACCATCCTACTACAGTTACCGCAAGAGAAAAGATGAGGCCACATGTTGAACTTAGAATAAACAGTAAAATCAATAAAATAACACTCAGTCCTTCTGGGGAGCAAAGGAAAAGTCCAAATTATTTTTAATTTCTCCGTTGAAGGACATCTGGCTTCTTTCCAGCTGGATATTATAAATAAGGCTGCTATGAACATAGTGGGGCATATGTCCTTAGTAGATGTTAAAGCATCTTTTGGTTATATGCCCAGGAGTAGTATAGCTGGGTCCCCAGGTAGTACTGTGTCCGATTTTCTGAGGAACTGCCAGACTGATTTCCAGAGTGGTTATACCTCTTTACAATCCCACCAACAATGGAAGAATGTTCCTCTTTCTCCACATCTTTACCAGCATCTACTGTCACTGATTTTTTTACATTAGCCATTCTGATTGGTGTGAGGTGGAATTTCAGGGTTGTTTTGATTTTCATTTTCCTGGTGACTAAGGATGTTGAGCATTTCTTTAGGTGCTTATTGGTCATTTGAGTTTCCTCAGCTAAGAATTCTTTGTTTAGCTCTGTATCCCATTTTTAATAGGGTTATTTGGTTCTCTGGAGTCTAACTTCTTGAGTTTTTTGTATATATTAGATATTAGCCCTCTATAGGATGTCAGATGGGTAAAGATCTTTTCACAGTCTGTTTGTTGCCTTTTGTTCTATTGACAGTGTCCGTTTCTTTACAGAAGTTTTGAAATTTTATGAGGTCCCATTTGTTGATTCTTGATCTTAGAGCATAAGTCATTGGTGTTCTGTTTAGAAAAATTTCCCTAGTGCCCATGTGTTCAAGGCTTTTTCCCCACTTTCTTTTCTATTAGTTTGAGTATATTTGGTTTTATGTGAAGGTCTTTGATCCTCTTAGACTTGAGCTTTGTACAAAGAGATAAGAGTAGATCTATGTACATCCTTCTACATGCTGGCTGCCAGTTGAACCAGCACCATTTGTTGAAAATGCTATCTTTTTTCACTGGATAGTTTTAGCTCCTTTGTCAAAGATCATTTGACCATAGGTGTGTGGGTTCACTTCTGGGTCTTCAATTCTATTCCATTGTTTTACCTGCCTGTACCAATACCATCCAGTTGTTTATCACAAATGTTCTGTAATGAAGCTTGAGGTTAGGAATGGTGATTTTCCTAGAAGTTCTTTTATTGTTGAGAATAGATATTGCTATCCTAGGGTTTTTGTTATTCCAAATGAATTTGCAAACTGTTCTTTGTCACTCTATGAAGAATTTAGTTGGAATTTTGATGGGAATTGCATTGAATCTCTAGATTGCTTATGGCAAGATGACCATTTTTACTATCTTAATCACGCCAATCCAGGAGCACAGGAGATCTTTCCATCTTCTGAGATCTTCTTCAAATTCTTTCTTCAGGTACTTGGAGTTCTTGTCATAGATTTTTTAACACATGCTTTGATAAAATCAAATTGTCATTGTTTATCTACAATTCAGCCCTACAGAAGGTAAAAGACAGATAGATAACTCCCACCTGAAGGGGTTAATCATACCCAAGAAAATAGAAGGAATAAATAATTTCACACCAGTAAATCAAAATGGATAAGTACACACATAGTACTATTACCACCACCAGCAGCTGCAACAACAACAAACAGCAGGAATAAACACTGTTTTTTAAATAATTCTCAATATCAATGACCACAATTACCCAATAAAAAGATAGACAATTTAAAAAACAGGATTCATCCTTCAGCTTTATCCAAGAAGCAAACTTTAACACCAAGGATAGACATCACCTTAGAATAAAAGGATTAAAAAAAGATTTTCCAAGCAAATGGACCGAAGAAGCAAGCTTATACATTCATTTTAATATCTGAATAGATTGATTGCAATAGTAAACTTATCAAAATAGATAAAGAAGGACACTATATACTTATCAAAAGAAAATTCATGAAGAGGACATTCCAATTCTTAACATCTATTCACCAAACACAAGAGCACCCAAGTGCATAGAAGAAATACTACTACAGCTTATATTACATACTTATCCTTACACACTAGTAGGGGGAGACTTCAAGATCCAACTCTTACCAAAAGAAAAACAATCCAGACAAAATATAAACATAAATTTTGGAGCCAATTGATCTTATAACCCCAATGGGACAAACAAATATTTAGAGAGCATTTCACACAAACAAAAAATAATATAGCTTCTGAACACTTCTTGGAACTTTGTCCAAAATTGACCATAGACTTGGTTAAAAAGGAAGTCTCAATACACACAAGAAAATGAAAATAATAACATACATGCTATCTGACCACCATACAATAAAAGTGGATATTCACAACCAAAACAATGGAAAGCTTACAAACTCCTGAAAAATTAACAACTCACTTCTAGATAAAAGAACACTGGTCAAAACAGAAATAAAAAGAGAACTTAAAGATTTTCTAGAATTGAATAAAAATGAACATATAACAAACTAAAACTTGTGGAACAAGATGCAGGCAGTTCTAAGAAGCAGGTTCATAGCAATAAGTGCCAACATAAGAAATTGAGATCTCATACTAGTAACTTAAGAACATATATGAAAACGCTATAACAAAAAGAAAAAAAAATCACACCCAAAGGAGTTAGACAGCAAGAAGTAATCAAATGCAGGGCTGAACTCAATAAAATAGAAACAATAACAATGAGAAAACAATGGAAGGCATCAAGAAAGAAAGAATTGACAAGTGGAGGGGAAGGGAGGATGGGAGCAGGGCGGGGATAACATTTGAAATATAAATACAGAGAGTATCCAATAAAAAGAAAGAAAATCAGTAGTTATTCAAGTTAACTAATAGGTAGAGAGAGAATATCCAAATCAGTAAACCTAGAGAATCTTAGGATATACTTTAAAACTTGTACTCCACCAAACTGGAAATTATAAAAGAATGGATAATTTTCTCAATAGGTGTCACTTACCAAAGATAAAGACCAGATAATCAATTTAGTCAGACCTATAACTCCTAGTGAAAAAGAAGCAGTCATTAAAAGTCTCCTAACAAAAAAGCCCAGGACCAGATGATTTTAATTCAGAATTCTACCAGACTTGGAAAGAAAAGTTGTTATCAATACTTCTCAAATTATTCTACAAAATTGAAACAGAAGAAATGCTGTTCAATTCATTTTATAAGGTCACCATTACCTTGATACCCAGACCACATAATGATCCAACAAAGAAAGAGTATTACAGCCAATTTCCTTTATGAAAATGCATGCAGAAGTTCTCAGTAAAATAGTTGCAAACCAAATCTAGGAACACCCTCCCCCAAATCATCCATGATATGTACATGTAACTTTTATTCACCTGATGTTGTCATATGAGAGACTTACTACTGAATAACCCCACTCTTTCTAGTTCTGTCTGAATTCTGGCTAGTTGATTCAGTTCAGCTAGCTGTCTGGCCCAAACTCCTCTCCAAGCTGACGGACTCATACAGGCTTCTCTTGGCTTCTGATTGAATTACTCTGCTTGGCTTCAAACTAACTTGGGCAATCTGTTCTAATCTTATGACTTCTCTGACTCATTCTGTCTTCACCTGTAACCTATCTCTGTAAAACTGTCCCAGTAAACTGCCTCCTTCCCTGACATCCCACGTTGCTCTTTTAAGTGCTTCTCTTTCTTGTGGCATTCTTATATGAGTTGGGCATATCCTATCTCTGACTCATTCTGTCAAATCTTTCTTTGATTCATTACTTTGTCTGCTGCTCAATTAGATGTCATTTTCAAACATGGTGCTTCTTTTTGCAAATCATTGTTTGGAATTAAAGGTGTATACTAAAATTGTGTCTGTATTTCAGGCAGAGAGATTAAAAATGTGTGGCTTGTCTGCATCTCAGTCAGATCACACAAACCTAGAAAGTCTTAGGGTGTGATACCTTGCCAAAACAGTCATGTTGCTGGGCTGGAATTCTTTTACAACTATGATTAAGTAAGCTTCATCCCAGAAGGAGATGGCTTAACATATATAAATAAGTCTACTGTATAAACAAACTTAAGGACAAAATACAAATGATTATCTTATTAGATGCAGAAAGAGCATTTGACACAACCCAACGTTCATAATAAAGTCCTGGAGTAATTAGGGATACAGCGGGTACACCTCAACATATTATTGTCATTTTACAGCAAGCTCACAGCCAACATCAACTTAAATGGAGAGAAATTCAAAGTAATTCCACTAACATCAGGAAAAACACAAGATTGTTAACTCTTTCCCTATGTATTCAGTTGAATGCTGGAAGTCTTAGCTAGAGCAATAAAATTACTGAAGGAGCTGAAGGGGATATAAATTGGAGAAGAAGAAGTCATATTACCATTTGTAGGTAATATGATGGTATACATAAGTTGCACTACAAATTCTACAAGGATACTACCATATTTGATAAACATTTTCAGCAAAGTAGATGGATACAAAATTAACTCACAAAATTAGTCGCCTTCCTAGATAAAAATAATAAATGGTCTGAGAAAGAAATCATGGAAACAATAGCCGTATATAATAAACAATCTTGGGGTAATTCTAGCCAAGTAAAAGACTTGCACAATAAAAACTTTAAGACTCCGAAGAAAGAACCTGAAGAAGATACCAGAAGATAGAAAGCTCTCCCATACTCATGATTTGGTAGGATTAATATAGTTAAAATGGCCATTCTAACAAACACAATCTATAGATTCAATGTAATTTCCATCAAAATTCCAACACAGTTCTTCATAGGTCTTGGGAGGACAAACTTCAGCTTGATGTGGAAACAAAAATATGGGGTGGCTGAAATAATCCTGGATAGTTAAGAACTGCCACCCACACCTCAAATTCTACTGCAGAGCTATAGTAATAAAAATATCATGGTAGGGACACAAAACACACTTAAAATTGTACTGTCTATATTAGGAACTCCAAGTTTCCTTGTGTGAGAGTGGAAGCATACAGTGATGAATTTGCAGATTCACTCTGCTTTAGATGGCAATTCAATTGTATCACACTTCTTTGGGAGTTCAGCCTATGTGAACAGCACTCTGGAGTTGGGCAGTGAATACTTACGTTGTTATATGGGTTCTTTTCATATATTGAAAGTCTTTTGTTATTTATTTTCCTCTGGTTCCAAAGAAAGTCTCACTTTTCTTTAAAAAAATTAATTTAATTAAGTAATTCATGCCTTACTTGCAAAGTCACATCTCCACTTTTTACATTGGAGATAAAAACGGGATTCTTTTAGAGTTCTGTCTATATTTGAAAGCTTCCTACTATATAAAGGAGGAAACAGTACATCCTGATGCGAATCTGAGCCAGAATTCTGAACTCTTTATATGAAAGGGATTTGAATGCTGATGCACTGAAAAGCCAGGATTAGCAGCCCAACATTGAGCCAACTGGTAGTAATACGACAGCTTCACATACGGATTATGTGGTTAAAACAAGAGGTTTCCATTTGCAGAAACCGGAAGAACTTGTTATTTTTGTATGTAGACACATAGTTACATGATTCTAAGCAAATGCAGAAATACATAGTCTGAAACATATCAAAATATGTAAAGGGTAAAACATGTAAGGGTGTCTAAAGCTGTATCAAATATGGAATAAGAGACAAAAGTTTTGTACTTATCTTACAACTTACGAATCATGTTGAGTTCATATCTGCTTCAAATAATAACCATGTAACTTCTGTTCTCAGTGAGTGATCGCCCAGAGTTCAGTGAAGACTGCCTGTATTTCCTTTGATAGGAACACATGTAATTCAATGAAAAAATAATTTTGTTGAAGAAATAGGAATGTTTGAGGAGTCAGATGTGTTTGGTAGTGCACACCCTTCATCTTAGCATTCTGGAAGCACAGGCAGCCTGATAATTAAGTTCAATCCTGGTCTGTGTAGTGAGTTCTGAACAGGGAAAGCTACATAGTGAGACCCTGTCTCAAAATATACAAAAACAAGCAAACCAAAACCATTGATAAAGCAAGTGTAGATCAAGAAAAAAGAACAGAGATTTTAAATTCATTTCTGGGTATTTACATTTTTATTTGATACTACATTTTAAATCATATGCTTTTACGTTTGTTAATTTACTAATAGAACTGGCCAGAACATGATTTTTAATTTAACTTCTGTTTGGGAGATTTTACATGAGTACTATTTTTATATATTTTTCTAACCCCAGCTCCCACTCCAACTCTTCATATCCCCCCATTTCCTTTCAAATACATGACTTCTTTAAGTATAATTGTTACACACATACACATATATGTATGGTTATATAAAAGTTATTCAATGTGTGTACTGTTCATTTTTCTTAAGCTTACTTTGAGTATGCAGGGCAGTTTGTGATTCTATAGAAATTTTGGAATATTTTTCTGTAGAGAATATCATGGGGATTTTTGATGGGTGTTGCCTTGACTCTTTAAATTTTCTAGAATTACTGTAATATACAATGCAGTGGATTAAAACTATAACATTCCACTTTCTGCTGTCTGGGTCTGGGTCTGGCTTGTTGGGCTCCCAGGATTTCTTTGTAGCTTTAGAAGCATTATCCGCCTACCAGTCAGGATTGCAGACATGGCAAGACCTGTCCAGAAGAATCCATCCCTTCATGCTCATTCCTGGGGTTGTAGACATACTTCTGCTATAGTACTGTTGAGCTGAAGCCTCAGTGGTTCTTCGCCAAGTCCTGGCTGGAGTCTGCCTTCCCCTCCTGACCACTGAGCAGATTTTGTCGGGTATCTTCTACTGAAGGCACAAGAGAGCATAACCCAAAGTAGTAAAAAGACAGCATTCCAGCATCGTTTATATTTTTTCATGATAACTGACACATTACACTTGTGATAAACAAGTTATTTGGAATTAGCAATGAGATTATTACCTATGAGGTGTAAATATAAATTATCTGATACTTTAAGAATTAACTTTATAGCCATGAATACTGTCCCACAATCCTCACTATTTGGTATTAGAGTCCTCATGGGTTCCTCTCTGCCTCAGTATATGAAATACAAACTGGAAAGAAAGAAACCATATTGTCACTATTTCCAGATAGTATCATATTATGCAGACACATCCCTAAAGCCCCCTCAAGCCCTGCTATCGTTCTTTCACTCACCAAATTTTAGTTAACTAATTAATCAATTAAGTAATTGAGGCAGTGTCTCATTATGCTGCCTTTGCTAACTTGGAACTCCCTCTGTTAGACTAGGCTGGCCTTGAACTCAGAGATCCACCTACCTTTGTCTTTAGTACTGAGAGTAAAAGCATGTGCCACCACACCAGCCTTATTTGATTTCTTTTAAAAAAAACATTTTCTATTTCATCAATTTTCTTCTTTATAATTTAGCAATTTGTTTAATTTGCTTAATTGTGACGGTCATTTTGGAAGATTTTAATTTGAAGAATGTGAGGAGTTAATCTGTTTATGAATTGCTGTGACTTTTCTTTTGCTGAGTCTTTTCCTCACACATGTTTACTAGCTTTAAATTAACAGTCCATTTTAAGTAATTGTTAGCCTATGAGACTTTGAATAGGTGAATTGTGATCATTTTGCTTTTAATTATGTCAGATGAAAAAAAAAGATGCCCATAGGAAGTCATGAATCTTTGGCCAATTTTCATCATAACTGTAACTTTCATAATGATATAAACAAAATGATTTCATAATTTAACCAACTGGGGCATGAGTTGTATCAGACACTGGACCTGACTCATGGCTATGCCTAGAGAGCTCAGTTCCTGGACTTCTAGACGTTCAAATCCCAGGCTATTTTCATTTCAGGATCAAAAGGCATATCCATTTTTGTTGTTGTTTTGCATGAAGCTGGAGGCCAACTTTCCATTTTTTTATTTCTGTTTCTCAAAGATTCTCTTTTCTTTCCAATTATACCAAGTTTATATTTAAAACATGCTATTAAGCGATGCTATGGTTTCTGTGGTTTTTCTTTTCTATAGAGAACCAGCGATCAGACTCATCAACACAACGAAAAAGCCACAGGTTTTCTGAAACAGCGCTTCTTCTAGTCAAAGAAGATGCACTCAGACTCAAACATTTGTCTGCATGGGGGCTCCCACGTTTTCTGAATTATCACACTTAAATTCTAACTATATGTTCCCAAAGTGAGGTATCCTCAAATCCCACAAGGCCACTTGGGCGTTCACAAATGATAACCACAGCAGTGGGAGGGAACATTCCCCTAAACAGAGACCCATAGCTGAGCTGAGCCCAGGTTAGAGAAATTCATCCGGAGCAAAGGATCCAGTAGACTTAAAAGGTCACTCAACGGTACATGTGATCACAGAGCAAGTGCTTCAAACAACACCTTTGTAGAATGAAACCATTCACAGAGAAAAAAATGTAAGCTTCTCATAGATGGAATTCATTTCAACCAGAATCAATACATAAATGAATATAGAAGAAATATTTAAATTTTTATAAGAATAAAATAGCACATGATTACTTTAATGTTATTATAAAATAAATAGTAATAATAAGTATAAATGTAAGAGTTATAAGTGCCAAATAAAGAAGTCAGGACAAATCTCTGATATTAAATTTTGAATTCAGAATATCAGCGTAAACATCATCATTTCTTTTTGCCCTTCAAAAAACACATATTTTTTTCTAGCTTTGACCTTTGAAATGACATATTCCCAGTGGTTCTAAATACCATTCTTTTCCAAAAAGAACTGGGCATATTATAGGAAATGAACAAGAAGATTCTGGATCATCGTATTGGTTCAAAGAAAAGTTTAAAAAATGCTGGGAGATGAATGGGGTTATGTGAAGGCCCACAGCCAAACCATGGGCTCCCTCAGGAAATCACGTGGCAGTGAGCATCAATGAGATAACAAGTACAATCTTCTGACACTGAAAATATAAAATTATGACTGATTAGTTATATTAATAAGAAAATACTTATGAATCATATTTTTAGAGGTTGCTATCACATGAACTTGCATCTCTCAAAACCCATTATAAAGGCAAAGGATTAAGCAGACATCATCACTCTGGCCACGCTGACTACTTAAGAGGAAGCAGTACTTCCAGTGAATGAGTTTTTCTGTATAAAACTCAGTAATATATTCGGAAGGCCTTTAAAATCATTACCATTCACACTCCTTAGAAACTAACTGCTCACTGAAGCCTTTTGACGGCAGTGTACACCATTTGGAGATGAGCAGGGTGAAGTCGGATCTCCCTGGATGAAACTTGATCGTGAACCTCAGCAAGCTGAAGTGTAAATTCTGAAATAAGTGGCAAGGAAAAATATCTGGAGAAATAAGGACGGTAAAAAATGAGATGACTTCAGTGTGTTCAAAATTTTAGCATACAAATCTGATGAAGAGAGAATGTTTTACATTGGGAATTTTATAAGGAACTCAAGACATATTTGAAAATTTTCCAGTTTTTATGCTAACATATCTGTTGGTGTTGTCCTTGTTTAAGGAGCCATGTTGTTGAGACTTCATGGTTATAGCTTCACTGGCATTGCTAGGAAATGCAGTCTCATGGTTGACATCTGTTCCTCTGTCTCTTAATTTTTGTGCCTCCTCTCTTATGTTGCCTGAGCCTTGGCTGCAGAGGTTGTGCTATAGATTTATCAGTTTGGGCTGAGCACCAGATGATCACTTGCTCTCTGCTTTGGATCAGTTGTAGTCTTCTGTAAGGTCTCTGTCTACTGCAAAGGGAAGATTTTTGATTGAGGGGTAAGAAACAAACATATCTATAGGTTTAAGAGTACATATTTAGAGTGTCTTTAGGAATTATGCTGTCTTAGTAGACTGGTGATCATGGGTACTCCTCCAAGATCTACCACCTGACAAGCTGCAGGTTGCCTGATTAGAGAGTTGTTGGTACCACCGAAGTCTGCCTGTCTCTGATGCACGAATAGTTTCTATTATTCCATGCTGTTTGTCACCGTGGTTTTTGGAATCATAGCTGGGTGAGTCTACTGGATGCTTCTCTGCCTTGAAAGCTTGCATGGCTTTTCTGGTCCTATGGAAGCTAGTCCTCAGGAAGATGCTTTTACGTTTGATTGAATTTGGAGCTTCTGGATCTTGTGTCTTTAGTCCATACATGGTATCTTCAGCAGCACAGACTTACCTTCATCTTCTGGAAGGCAACAAGGGCAATAACAATAGTTTCTAATGTTTTAGGAGTCTCTTGGACAACTACAATAGAAAATCAAATAGAGCTTTTTCATTCCTGTTCAGGTGGATTTTACTATTCTGTTGCTCTTGGGAATCATTGTCAGCTCAAATGAGAAATTTTCATGTGTATGCATATGTAATGTACATAGACAAATTATTCTGAGTATTTTGTGGTAGATAGTTACTAGTATGAACCCTTATGACTTTTTCAGACATCCTTATTGTTATTTTCTCCTTCTCCCACCCTCTCTTTGTGTGTTGATCTCACTCCTCCAGCATGAATAAACCCCAGTATTGGTTACATTTCTATTGCTGTGATTAAAGGCACTATGGCCAAGGCAACTGAGGGGAAGGAAAGTTTTATGTTGTCTTTAACATTTCAGAGGAAAAAGAGATCTTCATTGTCATGGGAGAGGAGCAAGGTCATAGGCAGCTTGATGAGTAGAGCAACACCTGAGAGTTCACAGTGAGAGATAACTTGAAACATCAAAAGTTACCACTCAGTATTGATTCCAGCAAATACACAGCTCCTAAACTTCCCCAGACAGCCAACACTTTGGGACCAAACATCCAATGCTCAAACTCTGGGTGGCTTCTCACTTAAACCAGCATCCCTCAGTCATCTCATTGAAACCAGCTTCCCCCAGTCCCATCTTTCCATCTCTCCTTTCATGTTACTTTTACTATTATGCATTTTTAAAGATATTTTTTCTAATAGTAACAAAAGAGAACATGTTTCTTTGCAGAGTCAAAAACATCAAGAATAAAGGCTAAAACTTAAGAACTAAAGCATATGAACAAAATCACTTGTTTAATATTTCAGAGAGATTTTCCTCTGAAATATTAAAAAAACAGAAAACTGTGGAGAAACGGAAATAAAGTTGAAGAAAATCTAAGTAATCCCCAAATACGTTTTGCAATCAGGAAATGCTGTTTTACTTTCGTGGGAACAGAAATGCATTCTTTTAAGTATGCATTAACTGTGAAATTGTAATGATCTGAAATTTTCATGTGAAAATAAAAGTCTAACTTAATTAAAGATTAATCAAAGTCAGCATTGCATAAATGGGGATTCTGTGTAACAAGAACTCATGGACAGCATGAGGATAGCTAACCACAGAGTAAGTCTGGATACTTGTGGTCATATGCTTTTTGGAAAACGTGATGGAATGGTTATAAAGTGAATTTCAGAACTGTACAATAGTTTCTCATATATTCCCACTTGTGTTCACAAAATTATTTTAACTGTTAATTTGCACATCTATGCGAAGGTTTATTTGGTTAAGATGTGACTCCCTGTGAGCTTTTACGGTGGTTAAAGCATGGTCCATGGATACTTCTATGCCTCATTTTTACCACAGCATTCAAAATTTAATCAAGTACTTAGTCATGTTAAGGTATGAAAAATATTTTAATAGTAAATGTATTAGAAAGTATTTGTTAAAATAAGTCTTTCAAATATGCCACAAAATTATGATTGTAAAATTATATCATCTTTAAAATATCTTGACAGTTTATGATTTATACACTATACTTCTCTTGTCCCCTAATTAGTTCTACTGATCCCTTTCCTCTTCCCAAATCCTTCTCCTACTGATTTTATACATTTGTATGTATGTATATTACTGTAGGTAGTTAGTTACTGTGCCCTCATAAATACCATGACCACATCATGTCCAGAAGAAAGAATATATAGTACTTCTCTATCCTCTGGATTTTATGATGGAGTTTGACAGAAATTATACCCTTTCCAAAGGTGTAATTTAAATATAGTAGATTGTCATATTTTAGTGCATCATTTGGTGCATTTTGATATAGTTTTTATAACTCAGGCACCACAGTCAAGATAGTGAAACTTCTGTCCTACCTGACGCTTGTCAGTGACTCTTTATTTCTCCTGACTTATTTACATGACATTTTCTAATATATTTATATCATATTTATATCTATGTCTATATCTAATCATCTATATCTGTATCATATGCCACACAGTGTGTTTCTGACTTAAAAGCTTCCTGTGTGGTAATTACTATGTTGATCTGTTTTCTCTTGCTATTAGTTTCCATCATCTACAATTTAATATGAGTGGAGTTGTGGAGAACATTATCATTAGGATAATCATGTTGATTCCTTTATGATATACTATGTTATGACAGTTATGTTTATTTACTTTTTATTCCTGAGTAGTATGGAATACTACTTACATGGGAGAAGACAGACTTATGCTTTTGCTTAGTGATGACCTTTTGGGTTGTATTGAGTTTGAACTACTAAAATGTAGAGAGAGTCTTGGTTATTTAGCTTTCCATTGCTTTGAACAGACAACATGGATGAGGCAAGTCTTATAAAGGACATTTAAATGGGGCCGGCTTACAAGTTCAGAGGTTCAGTCCATTACCATCTAGATGGGAGCATGGCAGCATTCAGGTAGGCATGGTGCAGACAGAGTTCTACATCTTCATCTTGAAGGCTGCTGGCAGAATACTGGCTTCCAGGCAACTAGCATGTGGGTCTTAAAACCCACACCCAAGGTGACACACCCACTCCAATGGTCACATGCTTTTTAATAGTGCAACTCCTTGGGCCAAACATATACAAACCGTCACAGAGAGTTCAAAGTATTTGTAGGCAAGACTGTGCAAATATCTGCCTTTTGTTTTAGCGAATAAATACTTAGGAGTAGAAAGCCTCCATCATATGGTATGTTTATAGGTGACTTTCTGAAACTTCCCATCTAGGTTTTACAAAGTAGGTGTACTCCTGTCAGTGGAGGAAGAGAGTTTAGTTTATGTATATTATTGATAGCAATTGGCATGTTCAGTTTTTTAGTTTTAATCATGAACACAGAGTATACAGATACTTTTGGATGTTCATTGAGCTTATACCCCTAAATGTAGTATAAATTGAAAAACTTTTAAGTTTCAAGAACATTTAACCCATCTAATCCCCAAACATCAGAGCTTATTAGCATGACACATTGTATATTGTGTGGGAACTGTGGTTCAGTAATGCTGTCCAGTGTCATGGAAGAAGGTGGTACTTCATCTTGCTAGCCAAAGAAAAGATGACTATTCAATTTGATGTATACATGTCCTAAATGTGTATCACTTAGCACCATCAATTTTAAAACTGCAAAAGCACAATTACTAAGTCAAGAAATGTCTTTACTTGTATTTATTTGTGCCAATTAGTATTTTCCTAGTGAAAAATGGACAACTTTCCATGTGTTTATACTAACTCTAGATTTTCTTTAGAGAGTCTCTTAAATCTTTTATCCTCTATTATTATTATTATTATTATCATTATTATTACTAATTTTGAGAGTGGTTCATTATGGATAGGAACCCTTTATTGGATATGTAATTTATAAATATTCTCTTGCATTAGAAGTTTCTTTTTCATGTTTAATTTTTAATTTTTTATTACTAAGAGTTTCACAGATATGTATATAATGATCATATCTAGCCCCATTTTACCTTCTCCTCATAACTTTTGAAAATAAATTTTTATGTTTTTATAAAGTCCATATTATAACTTTAATTTTTCAAGGCACTATAGCTTCTATTCTGTTACACTGATATATTTGTCTAGCTTATGTAGATACACCATTAGGTGTATTATTACTGTTGTAATAATTAACCTACATTTTAATGCCATCAACCTTTTCCTTCTTTTTCAAAGTTCTTTTGTCCTTTGCCATTTTATATAAATTCTAAAATTAGCTTGCTGCTTTGTACCACAAATCTTTATGAGTTTTGATGGTATTGCATTGGCTATTGATTGATTTGAAGAGATTAGCATTTTAACAATGTGTTTTGAAATAAAGCTGATTATTGTAGATTGTTACTAAATCTGTCAACCTGCTGAGCATCTTACATTTTACAGATTTTAATCAACTGTTTATATAAAGTTCGAATGGAGTAGAATTTCTAGAAAAGCAATGAAATAATGCAAATTTCTCTTGTCTTTCATAGAGATTTGGAAATGGCAAATAAAGTCAATTATTTTGAGGCCATTTCTTGTGATACATTAGGAAAATAGAAATAATAGATGACTTTTTGGGACAGGAACTACTAAAGATAATATAGGATGTTCTGAGTGCTGATTTGAAGAGTCTAGGAAACATGGACATTTTGCTGATGTAGAAGAAAAGGAAGGGTTTCAAGAACAAAATTATAATGTAATCAAGAGGGAACAAGGTCTTCTACAAAGGGTTCCTATGTAGAAGCAAATGTGTTTTATTAATTTTAGCATGAGGAAGACAGGACATTGGGTCAAAATAAAAAGGGCTTACAGATTTTGTGGCAGGAATGTTGCTGGAGTCATTAGGGTAAAAACCTCAGTCCTGAAATCCTTAGTGAATTATTCTCAGCTATTTGTTTTCAACAGGCCCGTGAAGGAGATACACAATAGTGAGAGCAGAGAAGTAAATGATGTGCCCACGTTGGTAGAAAGACAACAGCGACATGTCTAGAGACCACATCTACCAAATCCATTGGGGCGTGGTTGCTGAGGTAAAATTTTGGCATGAGATTTAGCTTTAAATAGTAGGCAAAGGTTTCACAGAACTAAACAAACCTGGTCAAGGTGTGGTTCAGCCCATCACTGACCCATCATTTTCTCAGCTCAAGTCTTCATAGTAAGAATCTGACAAGTTGTCAGAACTCTGTGAAATCTCTTCCTTGGAGACCAGCTCTTCCTTTGGCTATTATCTGGCTCCAGCAAATGAGATTTCTAGGGAAATTACAATTTCTTTTTTACCACTGTTTTTATAGTTTGACAAACAAAGGGAGGGGCATAAGTGTCTCTTCTCATTCCCTCTGTACTATTTTGTCTTTCAGGAGCTCAGAAACAAAATCATCACTGAGAAAGAGGAAGGTTGTGGGATTACTGTAAGATCTGGGGAAGGTAGAGGTAGCATCTTTATTTGATAGTGGGAGTTACTGAGCAAGAAAATGAATTTGGATGGCAGGGCAGCATGGTGGGCTAATTTGAAGTTAATGCTATTAAAGCAAGACAGTAGTGATGATTTTTTTTAAGTCTTCCTTTCCCTAAATACTATCTTTTGGGTACATATACTAGGTAAAGCATTGAGTTAAGTATGAGATGGATTTTGATATGTAAAACAAAGAAAAGATTATACACAAGAGCATATAGATAATTTAGGAGACAATGGATAAGACACCATAAACTTCACAATTTTAGGTTTACTTAGGGCTAAGAAGGTATAAACAGCAGGCCATAGTCTGAAGAGTGATGGATACTACAAAGGTCTGTGAGCTCAAAGGAAGTTTCTCATTTCTCAGTCATTCTGCACTTGAGATATGTTTAATAACATACAGTGCCAGCTTTGGATCTCTATAACTTTATGCATGATAGCCAGGAGCAAGTTCTCACTCCATATGCATGCTTTGTTTGATAGTTTCTACAAGATTCACCTTCATCACTATGGTATTATATAGACCCCAGCAAGTCCCCATGTTAAAGTTGCAAGGGGCCTCAACTACTAGTATAATGCTCAGATGCCCCTTGACTAGAAGGAAGTTCACAGAGGTCCTTGTTAGTCCTTTGCTTTTGAAAAGAAATGATTACTTCATTTAAAAGAACACTGTAAAAGGACTAAAGAAATGATTGTTTCTGGAACCATATATGAGCAACCAGGGCCTGTAAGTGACCACATACCTTTAGGTCTCCCCAAATACAACGTTTCAATATAGAAGCAGTTTCATGGCGCTTTATAGTTTATAAAATAAAGAAAGTAATGAATTAAGGACTGTTTAAGTGTATTGGAGGATGCAGACAGACAAGGGATGGTTTCTGCAGGATGGGGAAAGCTTTGTAGAATATAGGACATCAAATGCTATTCAAGTACATTCTTAGTTTTAGGGTTTGTAGAAGCTGGTAGTCTGATAAGTCAATAGATTTCAAAATGCTTTTGACTATTATTAGTGATGGGGTGTTAGCCCTAACACACAGGCAAGGGATGGCTATTAAAGTTGGGACTAGAACTGGCCTAAAAAGTAAGGTAATTAGAATCTGCACCTACAACCTTCCATTCTCTGTGTATAATGAACATGAAGGAAGTAAGAGTCAATGAATTTGGATAATAAGAAGCTCAAAGAAATGATGTGTTTGGGACAATTCTATAAGTGTATAAACACAATAGGAGATTGATAGGTTTGGAATTTATATTATGGATATGGTAGAACTGTTGCTGGTATCTAGGTATGTCATTGGTAAACAGGGACTGAGATAAACTGGACAAAAGAACTCCAAGAAGGAACATATCAAGTACTAATGTTAGAAAGGTCATCTGTGGGTTATTACACTCTATAGGTTGACATGGAGTAAGATGTTTAATTTGGGGCTACTCAGATTTGGGTGTTGTTCTAAAATCCACCCACAAAGGCTCCTAATACCATTACCCTGATGGAACACAGAAGGGGATTTCTCACTGGCTATGAAATTCTCAGCTTCATGGTCCCATTTGTCCTGTTGGAAGTTTCTTTACACCCACCCTTGAATATACCTCAACAACAGGACCACATAATTACTAAGACATGGGCTTTGCATTTTTCATCTTTCTCTTATTTATTTGTTGCTTTAACTATAGTTTTCCAATTAAATTCATGTTTTAAAAGACATTCTTTCATCTTTCACATTGTCTGTACCAGCGGGCATAGAGGTTTTCATGTTGCAAACTGTAACAGAGAAATACATTAAAATTCCAGCATCTTCATTCAGGCCCAGTTTCACAAAGGAGTCAGCAGTAGAAATGAGAGCAGAAGCAGACATCTGTGCATACATTGGATACTACTGAAGACATGTCGCTTCCTCTAGAGGCACTCTTGATTTGGCGAGACATAGGTTTGATGCTGCTCTTGAGTACATAGTCTTAAAAAACAAACAAACAAACAAAAAACCCAACCCTGTAAAAAACATATTTTTTTGCAATATTCCTTCCTTACTTCAAACATATGCAAGATTATTGTTTTAGGTTTATTCACCTTTAAAAATCCTGCCTTTGTAATATTTAATATAATGCTTCCACCAGATTTTGTGAATGCAAGATAAAATACAGGTAAGTGCTGGGATGGGTACGAGGTAGCCTAGGTTATATGAATGAACTGCTCAGGTACTGTGTGGGAACAGAAAGCCCTGCCATGATTCCCTTCCATGTTACTGCTCAGAGGCCTTTACAGCAGTGTAAGACTAGTCAGAACTCCTCACAGTCTTTGTTTTTATGGTCTGTAGTGATTAATATTGTTTATGTTAGAAAAAATATATCTAATAATATTTTAAATTATGCTATACAAATAATGTTCTATTTGTGAAAATAACTATTCCACCCCAAAGTGAGAAACATGGCACTGTGTTAAATTTTTATCAGTCCTTGGGGAATATGTTACCATGTTACCAGAAGACTCTTGGAAGTCTCATGCCTGCTTCCTCATTTGGACTGGTTGCAAATCATACAGCACAGAGCCCCAGAAAAATTCCACTGTGCATTCTTCAGAAGGGGAGCATGACAGAGGCAGGTCACTTATTAGTGTCATTTGGAAAAACCCTTTTACCTTCTGAATCTCATGAAAGGACCTCTAGAATCCTGGGTCCTTCGTCTTGGGTCCTAAGAGACAGTCGTTGACTTATTGTGGTGGTGAACTGCTATTGGTTGTAATTACAGAAACAGCTAGAAGTGAGCAGATTTTTCCAAAGGAAGGCCAAGGAATGGTGGTGTTCTCTTAATGTGTTTTCTTCTATTGAGACACCCAGCCATTTAAAGTGGTTGTCTTTAAAACTGCAGACAGTTCTCAAGGCTTCAAATTTACCAGTATGAGAATAAAGAGTTAATCAACATCTTGGTTCCCTTTTCTCAGACATATGTCTCTTTGGACATGAAATAAAGGCAAGAAAGTCCCCTGGTGAACCACAGTTTAAGGAAATAAGTTGTACATCTGTCCTGCATCTGTCCAGGAAGGATTTTCATGAGAAACCATGTTAACATTTAGGTTTAGACATCAAAACTGCTCAAAGAACTGTGAGGTCAGGAACATTCACTTCAGTGTATACTAGAGGAAGAAATGTACTCAAACATGTCAAGCTGTAATCAAAGGCAATCATGAGAGTCAAACGGGGGTATTAGTTCCCTGTGATACTTTTTTTTTTCATTCTGAATACCCAGTTCCCAGTTAGAAAAGATATGGAAGTCGGAGGTCAGGTAATCACAGGATGTGTAGTATGTTTCTGGATCCTTCCTGTCCTGAATCCACAGCTCCTGAACTGCTCTTTCATTCTAAAGGCGATATCTATCTTGTCACCGTTTCTCAAGGAGTGGAGGGGAAAAAAGTCACGTGCTCCCAAATTATACTTTAGAAGAAAACTTTAAATTACAAGTTCTCACAACTCTTGGTGCTGAAGTTGTGCCAGATCAAAGCTCTCTCAATTCTGTATTCTCTGGGTCTTGGGATGATGGCTGTTCCCTCCTGTCCTCTTTCTACTGTCATCATTCTGCTTGTGATACTTTCTCTGTGTTCAATTTTTTAGAAATATGAAAATAAGAACAACCGAGGATCCCAGGGTACAGATTATGTATGCTGGTCAGTGCCCTGTGGAAGCCAGAGCTATGTAATATTGCTTAAGAAACAGATCGTGATTGAAAGCACCATCCCAGAGAAGTTCTCTGCAAACTATGAAATTCTCAACAACAACAAAAAAAATTGGTCATGTTGGGGAGAAGTACTGGAAATAGACAATGCAATAGATCATCCAGCGGGTGACGGTGCAGAACAGTTGAGAAACCTAAGACTTTGGAAAGAAGACAGAGTGAAGTGGAGCAAACCAAAGACTGTGGTAAGGGAGTCCTGACCACACACATTTACTCCCATGACATGCTATCAAGTCCATGAGAGTTTTGAGAACTACAGATGGCAAATGACTACATAAGAAACCGCATTATAGAGTGCTGTGCTGTAATGTGTAATGGGGGAAAAACTGAGGGGACATTAGCTGGAGGCAGAAGATCTAGAAAAAGGAAATGGTAAAGTCAATCCCTCAGGTATCAAAAAATTAAGTGTAAATATTAAGTATGAGCAATCCAGGAATAGGAGATGAATAGGCAAGTATGGTATCATCACCACCAAAGGGAGAAAGAAATAACAGTAGAGATGTAAAGCAAATCTCAATAGGCAGACAGGCTCCTGGGTGCTAATGTGAACTTACAAATTCTAATAGAGTAAAGGGAAATGTGCTTCATCTAGCAGGAGGAGATCCTTGTTGGTGAATTTTGTTGAAACACACACTCACTGTGTTTTAATATTAAGAAATCAGGCTAATACCTAGTCTAAAAAGCTGAGAGTCAGGGGCAATGGTGAAGCCTCTTTTGGTCTGGCTCATACCATATGGTTTATAAAATGGTCTATGTTTGGAGCTCTCTGTCTGCTTGCATTGCCACGAAGGAGGTAGCTTAACTGGGTCAACAATGCATGATTTTATAGACACTGGATGAGAAGAGGAGAAAGCAGAAGGCAGCCATGTTAAGTTTTTCCTTAAGCCATGTTAATGGATTTCCTTTGCCAAATTCTACTGTAGGGCTGAAAGTAAATGTCTCCATTCCTACTCCTTCCCGTTTGTCTCCCACTCCTCAAGGCTTAGAGATGCTGACCACCCACAATGGGGGCTGGGAATGGAGTGGGAAACAGACCATGCTGTTTCCTGTGGGGAGTGGGAGGTGCCTTCTCTTTATATCCCGATACAGCTTTCTCTACCCTCTACATGTGGTCTTCTCCAATCTCCAGCAGAATTCATCTTTCTTGCCTTTCTACCATACCTCCATGATCCGCTTCCCAGAATCCTTAAGGGATTGTTATCCCTGGTATAAAATAAGAAAGTTGTGACTCAGAGGATATGACATCTGCCCAAGGCCACACCCAGCATAGGTAATAGATAGAGGGATACCTGTATATGAGACATTCTAGAATTGTAAATGTCGTCTAGCTGTCAGAATCAGACGGTTCCCGCAGGTGAATTTTTAGGTTTTCAGCTTGTTTTTATTGTTTCAAAAGTACCTGCGCTGTTTGTTGTGTCTCCAGAGCTGAGTACAGTACTTGGCTTAAATGTAGGTCGAAAAAAAAAAAAAAAAAAAAAAAATCAGTGCCTCACATAAGGTAGCCGTTATTTTAAACATTAGCTGACTGTGGTTTCATAGATTTGGATTCAAATCAACATTAAATCACTGCCGCTTTGTTTACTTTTTCTGAGCCACACCTGTGAAATGGAAATGCCGGTTAGGGCTCCTTGGGTTTTCAATAGAAGATAACGCATCAAGCCAAGGTCTGGAAGTGCCTGGTTCGGGCCCTCTTGGAGGCTAACCCACAGTAATTGCAGCTGCTATCAGACAGGTTATGAGCAAGCACGCAGTGGTGTCCTGCAGCTAGTCATAAACACCAGAATGTGGGAAAGGAGCTCCCAAGGCGTCCACCTCGTACTACACGCCTGACTCCCACCCCCATTCTTGACCCTGTTGAGAATCAGAAAGCTAAGGTTCTGGAAGGACACTGAACGCCCAGAGGGATAACAGCCAGAGCTAGGGAGCTCACAGCCATCCTCATCAAGCTGGTTTAGGGCTGGCACCAAGCAGAACAGGACACCTCGTGCTGCAGGAGCCCAAAGGTTGCAGGACCACTCTAGGCTTGGCTGTGGGTTGCCAGAATTTTAGGGACTGGATAGATGCTCAGCCAGCTTGCCCTGCAACTGAGCCCGCCCATCACTCTGCCTGTCTGCCTGGAGTCTACAGTGTGGTCCCCAGAGCCCACTATAGCCTCCCACCCCTTCTTCCCCGCCTTCTCCCTGCCCTTGCAGCCCACAGGTTTCTTGGCTCAGTTCTTGCAGGTTCCCACTATTGCTTAGCAGATTGGCCCGACAGCCTCAGCCTCCCCTACACGATTCCGGACACGGGGTGGGTGACAGATGCGCAAGGCCTCCTTTGAGAGTTACTGTTGAAGTCTCCTGCCATGTCGATGTCCCTGTCTCAAGTCTCAGGACAGAGGCTTCATCAGAGAAGGAGAATTCTAATGGTGTTTAGTGACACCTTCCAGTCCTTAATTCTCAAGACTTGTGGCATGGCTCTTTCTGCTTGGGAATGCTGGTGTGTGTGTACATACTGTGTATTAACCATTTCTTTTATTTTTAGCACTTGTCAAGCTTAATATTAGTTTTGAGTCTTAAAAAGAGCTCTCTTTTTAATAACACAAAATCTTGTTTTTTTTTAAATTAAGTAAAATAGATTAATTAATTAATTAGTTGAAAAAAGCAGACAAATAGAACCATGAGTGGTTCCATTTCTGATTTGGGGTTTTCTAAAAGCAAGTCTGCGCCATCTGTAGGATTGTCTTCAAAGTCAAGTTCTTAATCCTGAAAGGGTTAAATCGCTACTTGGTTATTTTCATATCTTATAGTAGATGACCCACAATACACCAGCCATCTGTCCTAAAGTGTGTAGGGTCCAATAATTTTATTTAAATGGGAAAAAACTGGAAATATTTGCCATTATGGTACCTCAGTTTGGATGAGCTGCAAGTAAATCCTTCTTTAACCTTTTGTAAGATGAAAAGTTTAGTGAGTTCTATTTACACACTTTGAATATTTAATATTTGAGTATTCATCACAGTTTACACAAATGATTGTATATCCATTGCCAATCAACACATATCAGGGCATTACTGGTGTGTAATGGTTAATATTTTAAGCTTTTCTATAATGGTGACATTCTATAAAACTACAGTGGTTATTGCATATCATCAAAAGGTCATTTAGAAGTTTTGAAAATAAAAATCACATGCGACAGCTAAAGAGAAGAACAGCAGTGCATTATAATTGTAGAAGTTTATGTCATAAAAAGACTCAAATGTCACATGAAATCTTTTATTTTTGTTTTAAAATATATTTCTAGAGCATTAAAAAAATCCTCACGGTTTTATTTTTTATATACCTTTAGCAGAAGATTACAGCTGACGTTTTGTCTTTGGTGAATAGCTGTTTGTCTCACTTTATTTACTTGGTATTGGGTATTTGTCAATGTCATTTCATATCTACAGAAAATTCTTACGCTCGACGGAGGTAGAGAATGTGTGTGCGTGTCTGCCGGAGGTCACATGACAGTCTCATCCTATTTGGTGGAACGGCTTGACTTTTCCCCCCTTGCTTTTGGTGATGGTTGTGAGTGCAGAAGTTGATTGACAGATGCATGCCAGAAACCCCCATTCTCCTTTTCAAAGACATCGTATGATGGATTGCGATCTCCCAGCGCAGCAGGACACGGGGACCCTGCAAGCTGTAATTGGTCAGGTATGGAGTCAGCCATTTCTCAACTCCCCCTTTCCCACAAGGGCCTCACCATATGATTCACATAATTCATATTTACTGTACCATCTTTCTATCTGTGTCTTCAGCTACCTGCCAGCGCAGCGCTGGAAGTGCGAAAGGCAAAAGGCGCCCATTAAACCTGGCTAGGGAAGCTCAGCTGGAAACTTCAGTGTGATGCTCTTAAACAGAAACTAAAACAAAACCACCAAGAAAATTCAAAGAGCATATCAAACATATGACTTGGGCTGAATATGAAAAACTTTCATTGTTAAGCATTTCTTTTCCCTCCTGCTTAGATTGTATAATCTCTGAAAGAAAGAAAGTATGAGAAGAAAATAAAGTGCCACGTTTCCTGGGCAGTACTGCTCAATTTTTTTTTTTAATTGTGCTGTTCTATATTTTCATTTGGATTGTGTTCTTCTATCTTCCCCTCTCTGAATGGAAAATATAAGTAACCAAATACAAGGGCCTTTACTCCTAGCCCCGGTGGCGTGTGACTGTGACTGGTAAATGTATAGTAGCCATGATCTCCTCTGCTGCGGAGGGGCAGGCTGCAAATTAACCACCGCCACCATCTGAAAGGTCCAGGTGGCCTGCCCGCGCTGCCTAATGCAATCCAGCGTACCAGCTTTAATAAACAGCTCTATTTAGTTCCTCTCTGGATCCAGGGAGGTGAACTGGTCTGGGGCGGCTGTGATGAAATGCCAGAAGAATCTCTCTCAGAGGCCTCGCAAGCTGATGTTTAGAGCTTTGCTGTTCTGTCGTCTTTGTCTTCCAAATGGGTCAGTGAGTCCTGCTCTCTCTGTCTGGTGTTTTCTGTTAAACCCCTACTTTATGTTTGTGCTTAAACGTTCTCGCTGTAAGCTAAATGAGAGGAGGGAGGTCATTGTCTTTTCATTTGCCTTCTGCTATCCGAAGTGCTGAAAGGAATGATGTGTCCTGCTGGACGGAGCCTGGTCTTTCTGTGATGGGGGTGGGGTATGCACAAGAAAGAAATAATAATAAAGAGGAATATACAGGTTTTCTTTGAAATGTGCTTTTTGCCAAATATTTTCTCTAAGTTCTCTATGCTTGTCTGAAAACGGTTAACTTGTAAATCAGAATGTGGTTACGAATATTTATGAACTCTAAAAAAGTTTTTCGAGGTTTTTGCACACTCTCCAGCCTAGGCAAGCCGGCAAGATGAGGGCATGAAATGCGTTTGCTGTGTGTTAACTGCGTGGTAGTCAAATTCCTTTTTACTCCGTTTTCAACAAAATTAGAGCAAAGCACTTCAGGGGGCTGAAGGCATGTGGCTTATTAATCCCGACGTGCCTCGTACCACATTTCTAGATGGAAAATGTCAGATGTATAATATCATATTTTCATAAGCTCACCCTATTTTAGAAGAAGCATATGTTTGCTTCAACAGAAGCAAAGACATTCTTTTTAAACTTTTAAGTTGTTTTTTGTTCTGTTGGCATATTTTAAAGTGAAGGCTGTGTCAGGGAAAAATACGCATATAATCTTCTATATTGTCGGTACTCACTGTATTGCCAGTGTTTGCTGATGGAAGTGTATCAGTTGGAGCCCAGACAATTTTGTAGTGACGAATTAAGTAAATATCTGTTAAAGTAAGTTGCTGTGTATGATTGAAATTTGAACCCGGGACATCTGACCTGTCCTGTTTAATAAAAACTTTTCTTCAGTTGCATGTTCTATTTCTCCTTGAAGTTAGTACTGGGAAAAATACATCTGATTTCCTTTTGTATATGTTTGTGATGAAAAAAATATCAGAAGGAATACTTTTAGTTAGTTAATCTTCTATTGGAAATCAATTATAGATGTGTATGCTTTTAGAAGGCTCCATTTTGTACTGTTACAGATAAACCAGTGTGTATTTTACAGGCACAAGACTTGTGATTTGTCAAGATTTAAGGACTTGTTTTTGTTACTTAGCTTTGCATCTTGTGTGTCCCCAGAAATTTCCTAAGGTCTATGTCCAGAAACCACACATCTAAAGGACTTGCTAAGGATACTTTCTAAAGAGTTGCATCCAAATAGCTGCATTTTCTGGCATGATTTTTCATAAATTATTTGTTTTAAGAAACTCATCCTTACTGTCAAGATAAAAATTGCAGGAGTGATTTTTTTTAAAATTGTAAGAATTGCAGTGCTCAAAGGCACACCCTGGAATTTTCCTTCTTTTTTTTTTTTTCATTTGAAATCGAAGCGAAAAATATCTAAAGGAAGGGTGAAATGCCCATAGTCTTTGATGTATGCCATAAAAGTCTAAAAAATAGAAGTGAACAACACCTGAAATGAATTCCTTTTAACTATTAGAGTACAAATAAGAACATTTCTTCACATGACTCACTACTTGTAACAAAAAGGAAAAGAAAATGAAAAAAAATACTAGTTTTTCAGACCCTCATAGCCAGCAACATCTCTGGTACCTACTCAGCAAGTGTGGACAGTCCTGTCTGATGATGCAAATGCTTGCTTCTTCTGTATGGAACACACGTTGATGTGTTTATTTTTGCCTCCCTCCTGTTCTGCTTTTTGTTTCCAAATGGCTTTGGATGGGAAAAACAAATAAGCAGCCATAAGCTACGTTTTCTGCTCAAAATGCTGAACGGTTCTCACGACTGTGGCCAGCTTTGCTTCTCTTTCGTCATTCAGCTCTGGGATCAGATATCTATGGTCACTTGCACTGGAGAGAAGGGAAATGCAGACCTGCCTGCGTTACTGGCCATGATCTAGCTTGGGAGAGTTCTGGCCTCACACAGCAGAAATTGCTCATATGTGCCTCTCCCCCAGGATTTTCCCTCCCTCAAGCAAGCAATTAAGCAGTCTAGACTTGGAAGAACAAGCTGTCTGCCTAGTATAGCAAGACCAAGAAACTTGATTCATTCATACAATTTTTAGAAATCAAACCAAATTTTTGATAGTAATTATCTGTAGCAAACTCCCTTGTTGCCAAAGCTGGATTGTTATCTTTCAGATGATTTCAGATAAATTTGAGTTCAGCAGTTAAGGAGTTATAACTTACCATTTATAGATAAAGGCTTAAATTTCCACCTCTTCAGGTCACTAAACGTTTGCTTCCTCCTTTTTCGTTTGTAGTCCTGTGATTTTGAGTGACAGATTAGCCCTTCAGAACTGCAGCTGCTTTTATTGTTTTGTTTTTGCTCATCTCATGGAGACTGGTCACTATGTCCAATTCTCCTTCTGACACTTGGGTCCCCAGAGAAACTGGGCTGATCTACCATGCCAATATGCAGCCCTGAGGGTCTCGGCAAGACAAGTCCATATGCTATTCCACGAATATTATCAATAGAAGATGTTAAATTATATATTAAAAATAGATACAACAAAGTACATTTCTTTTTTTAAGGTATTTAGTACATGTAGCTAAGAGTTTGCCAGTGATAGAGAAACAGCTGTCATGGGTACAATTCCAGAGAACATGGGTAGAATATAAAGGAATTAAGGCGTGAGCAGTTTGAAATTCTCACAATATTGAAAGTGTATCTAAAAGCAACTGTAGTTTTCCTTCTCTGGAAAACAGATCTCTTTTCAAGTAGATTCAAGAGGTTTGCAGTGTTGCACAATGGTTCATTAGAAGCTGTGTGAACAACCCTGAGATGCGGTTCTGTGGGTCCTGCACTCGACTTGTGGCAGCATCTTAAAGTTCATGTTCTTTCACACTTCTATTCTAGTGTTAAAACGTGTAAAAAGAAGTCATGCTGTAGTATCAAAACAGCTAAAATATAGATTTATTTACATCTTCTCTTGTTCCAGAAAAGAGTACTGGCTTTCTAATAATAATGCACTTACCTGAAAGACATTGTCTGAAGCTTGTGTGAAGTAGAATTTGCCTAAAGAACAAGTAAATCATCATCATACATGCCAAATACATACAAATTTAGTTGAGGCTTACCTAACTAACTCTGTCTTACACATGCCAAATATGACTCCCATATACTTTAGGAGAAGTCAAGTGGGTCTGAGTGACATTTTTTGAAACTGATATATTGCCCAAGTTAATGTCTACATTTTGGGGATGTGAAATTATTATTGCCCAGATTTAATTGAAAGAACACTTCCTGTGAAGCTGTTTAGGTGGTTAGCGTATTATTAAATGCAACTTAATGGAAGATTATTCTTCTGGTACACAGTGGTGCTAGATTTACTAATACTGAGCTTGTGCTATGTCCCTTTTTCTGAATTCAAGTGTTTCCAATTTGGAAATTTGGAGGCTAGGCTAATGTTGCTAAGGTGAGTCTTGTCTGCTTTTCTCAATTCTTCTTGTCTTCTTAATATTTTAAAATCAAAGTGGGTATGTAATTTATGAAGCTATCTTATCAAGGCATAGATCATATGTGAAATAAGTATGTGCAAAAAAGTTTGCCTGGGTTGAGCTACCCGTAAAGTTCTGAGTACTGGCTGGAGGTCAGGGAAGAGAGACATTCTCCACAGACTCTCCTTGCTGTGGGACACTCAGCATTTATAGGCAGTTTAAGGCATCTCTCTCTTGGTTTTTATCAAAATTTTGATAAATTTTGAACATCTCTGCAAATGTGGAGGGCCCACCCTTTTCAAGTGCACCATGCTTCTTAAACTTTTTGTCATAGTATCTGACTGTACAGAAAGTCAAGATGAAAATAAAATGCAATAATAAAAGGAACAGGTCCACAGAGATAATGTGGGAAAAGGTAACTATTGACCATAAAATGGACATGAATAGAAAACACAAATCATACTACTTTAAAATTAATTTGCATTTATGCTAAACAACTCTGTAGCTGTTCTGAATAGAACCTCAAGCCGGCATTCTTGTTCTCTTCCTTCTGTCTCTCTCTTTATTTCCTTTCTGATCCCGTCTTTCCCCTTTCCTTTCCTTCCTCCTTTTTATAGCTTGAATGTGTTCCAGTGAAATCAATGGCCGACTCGGGTCTTGTTTCCTGAGCACTTGGAAATGGCTCTATTGAGCCACACTCTCTTGAGCTCTTTTGGGAGTAGAGATTTGTGCCAGACTTTCTCTTCACGTGTATGTCTCTTCTGAGTCTCACTTTTAGGAAGAGTTTCAAGGAAGGCACAGCCATCTCATCTTAGGAATTCCTCACCCCACATTTTCTTAATCTTCTTTTGTGAGTTGATGAGGGTGAAAACTGATTTTTTTTTAACCTCATAACTTCATTTCCTGGGTTAACCTGAGCCTCATGTTAATTTTATTTATTCTGTGGATAAATAACTGTGTTGTTAGTTCAGAACCAGCATTTTGCAGATTAAAAACCACATATAAATAACAATTGAAGGCATCTTTGATTATTTATACTAACTTTTTCCAGATTTGCTTTTTTCTTCCAGCCAGCTGGTCTTTGGAAGTAGCGTTGGTTTTATCACTATCTCTAAACTCCCTTTGATAGGAAGGACTCTTTCTTCACCAGACAGCTTAGCTTGACCCTGGGTTCTGATCCCAGCAACTGCAGAGCCACTGTCTTTGGCCATGCTTTTCTAACTAAAGGATGCCTGGGCTGGGATGTAGTGGATAGATAATCAACAGCATAATCTAAATGTCACTGGTTTTGAGAGGTCCGTTGCTCTTGTGTGAAGGCGTACCCACATAGTTCCCAGCTCCCTAGTCCTGGAGTCAAAGATGCACATAAAGGAGCAAACACCTTTAATAAGAAGGCCAACACACTCCAGTGCATGGCTTTGGCATTGAACTCTCTTCCCTCATTGTCAGACGCCTGCCAGCCATTCTGTTCCTGTGAGTAATGAGTAAGAAGTGAACAGTGAATCTTGGTGGGCTTCCCGGCAAGAAAGACCCTGGCAAACAAACCACATCAACACATTGACCTCTTTGGTGTGTGTGTGTGTGTGTGTGTGTGTGTGTGGTTATCTCACAACTCTACTTGAGCTGACTTTGTCATTGGGATCATATAGTGAAAGCAATGTATAACAAACTCTTTAAAGGAAGAAAGCTTCTTTGGGGTTGACATCATACATGAGTTTCAGAAGAGCTCCTTTCTAGACACCCTTGGAGAGTTCTAACAGGAGTCTACCTGGTGTCCTGAAGCTCTGTGGTAGTGACTTACCCCAGTAGGTGTTTCTGGGACTTAATTTTGTGTCAATGCTGCATTTATGTGAACATTTAGAAATTATTTCAAGAAGAAAACATTTCTCCAGCATTCAGAGTCTTGAATAAACAGGTGCATTTTGAAAAGTTAGGATTTTGTAGCATTTATCGGGACCCAGGCAAACACCTCTGAAGAGAACAAAGTGTGTTATTTATAGGTAGCTTAAGTTCCCTTTTAAGCAGAAGGGGGTTTGATGCAGAATTCACATCTATTTTCCTTTCTCTTTTCTTTTCTTTTTTAAATAAAATGCATTATTTCTGGGAGAGAGGGGTGGGCATGGGTTCGAGGAGCCTCAGTGGTTCTGAAGATGTATGGGAAGAGAAATCCTTAGACCTTCGGCTCCTCTTCTGTACAATTGGAGGCCAGCATGGGCCGGAGTGGAAAAGGCACAGAAAGCCAGCCCATGACAGCCACTGTGCTCTGACAGAGCGAGTTAATTCGGTAAGCCTTACATGATATGAGAACATAAGATTCTCTCAACCTGTCCTCCCAGAGGTTAAGAGCCAGGACAAATGTAAAATGCTGCTTACTGTGCACGAGGAAAGCCACGTCCATCAAACCCATTCCCCTTACTGTCAGTCTTGAAGATTCATCACTATGTTCTGGGCCAACCGTGGTCTCTGGCCTGAAACAATTTTCTCCAGTTTTAAAAAAAACAGAGTGTTCCAGCTTGGATCTTATATCCTTAGGGTTACAATATTGAATTCTGAATTGGGAAACTTAATCTTGTGGCCAGATTTGACAAGATACTAGTTGAATGTAAGGCACAAGTGATGATTGGGGGTGAAGTGCCCCAGGTCAGAATCTGGGAAAAAATAGGAAATTTTGTAGAAATTTGGTTACAATATAAAACCCCCAAGTTTGAAATTCTCTATTTTTTTTTAATAAGGAGGAGGTATTCAGAAACTTAAAAGTAGCTTTCTGTTGCATTTATTTTCTCAGTTTCAAAATGTTCTTTAGCAGCGTGGACTTTTATCTATTCTTAGCTCCTTTCTGATGCTGCTAACACAAAAGATGCCTAGAGTTATAGTTAAAGGTTAGAGAAACAAAGAAAAATAATGCTTAAATTCAAAACAATCATATTTGTTCTGCAGTAGAAAGTAGATATTATTTTTATTCAAGAGCTGAAACTTGGATTTCTTTATGGATAATATTTTTTGTTGGTCTGAAAGAAACATATTTAGATTTCCAATTACTAAATGTAAAAATTAAAACAGGTCAGTTTGGCCTTCCCCTTAGCACACACACAAGCACATGTAAGCACATATTAACACATATGTAGGCACACACAAATGCCTCCCACATTAAGGATTTTTAGAAATACGTGATTATTTATCTTCTATTTATCTAGAGGTGTTTTAAGACTCTTTTAAATAAATGCAAAAACTTTGTAAGCTAGTTATCGAAAAGACTATTTTCAACCACTTGTTGATAAGCGTGAGTTTCTGAGTACACTGGTTACTGAATAGTAAAAGAGGATAATTGTAACATTCCCGATTAAGAGTCGAAGGTTTGTCTCACAGTGCATTTGCATGCTGCAGTTGTTTCCTATGAGTGCTGACTTATGACCTAGGATTATTTTCTCTCTTCTATAATTTCCCCTAAACAGGAAGATAAACACATAAAATTGAAAGAAGCTACACAGTGCATTTAGTAAATTAAAATAAAATAAAATATACTTTTTGGAAACAAATTTAGCAAGACAAAACAGTATAAACTAGACAATAAAGTACCTCTTATTTTGCTTTCTGTAAACAAATATTCATCTTTCCAGAATGGTTACACAACCTGGGTGTATTCATATTTTACAGAATTCTGCAATTTACTGTATATGTTCATATATTAAGCATCATATGTTGCTTAAAATAGATCTACATTTTCAAAAACTGGCATCTCCTACTGCCAGGACTGTCTTGGAACTCCTGTGTCCAAATAATTCTCTTGCCTCAGCCTTCTGAAAAACTTGAGAGTATAGGCATGTGTCACTTTGCCTGGCTCTAAATGTACATTTGTCTATAGTATTTCATTTTCTGGATGCACCCAACATTAAAAAAAAAGACTTTTTATTCCTTAGTCTAAACATAGATGTTCCAGAAACTTCTGAGTGGGGTTTGCTTTAACAAAAGAATGCATACATGACCCTCCCTAAGAGATGATATCTTAGCCAGGGTTACTATTGCTGTGATGAAACACCATGACCAAAGCAAGTAGATTATTCATCATTGGATGAAATCAGGGCAGGAACTCAGAAAGGGCAGGGACCTGGAGCTGGGAGCTGATGCAGAGGCCATGGAGGGGTGCTGCTTACTGACTTGCTCCTCATAGAATCCATAACGACCAGCCTAAGAGTAGCCCCACCCAAAATGGGCCAAGCATTTTTTCAACTGAGGTTCTCCTTCTTCAGTTTGTGTATCAGGTTGACTTAAGACTAGCCAGAACAACTAATCCCTTGTCAACTTGACACACATTTATCACTCCTAAGCTACACCTTTCCTTTCTTATTCATCTCAAATATTTTACATTAAAAACATAAATCATTTTAAAAGTCTCACAGCCTTTACAAATTCAAACACAATAAAATTTCAGTCTCTTTAAAATAGCCAATCTCTTTAAAAATCCAAAACCTCTTCTAAAAGTTCAAAGTCCTTCCAACTGATGCTCCTACAATAACCAAAATTAAATTAAGTACCTTGTTCAGGAGGAAAAAATCTAGGGCACAGTCACAATCTGAACCAAGCTAAACAAAACCCCAAAAGTATAAAAGACTCAGTGTCCCATGTCTGGGATCCACTCAGGATCTTGTGAGCTCCCCTGGGAAGCACCAGTCACTTCTCCAGCTCTGCCCTCTGCAGTACACACAGCTTGTTTTCTAGGGCTGCCTTTACTCCACTGCTGCTGCTGTTCCTAAAAAGAGGGAACGTTCATTGAGAAAAAAAAAGCCTCCATAAGATCTGGCTATTAAGGCATTTTCCTAATTAGTTATTAATGGTGGAAGCCCACCCCATTGTAGGTGGTGCCATTCCCGAGCTGGTAGCCAGACTGTGTAAACTATCAGAAACAATGTAGTAAGCAGCATTCCTCCATGGCTTCTGCATCAGCTCCTGCCTCCAGGTTCCTGCCCTGTTTTGAGTTTCTGTCCTGACTTCCAGCAACTTAGCACATCACAGCCCATACCCTATGCAATGGCACAGGCCTCCCCGCTCCTTACTAAGAGAAAGGACACAGATGTGTCCCCAGGGTTTGGCACAGTTAATGTACCTAGATTAGTGCTCAGGAGTTACCTCAGGAATTCATGGGAATAAATACCAGCTAAATTCCTGTTTTCTACAATTAATTTGTATCGGACTAGTCTTTCAGCTGACAAACATTTAAAAACACAGTTGGGAGGAGACCGAACTGAAAACAATCAGAGTTAACCTTTTGTTTCTGCTGACTCCGTGTTTTGATACGGAAAGCAGAATGCCTGCTACTCGAACACTTAGGAGAATGTGCTAGAAGAAGTCGTGGTTTGCATTTCTTTTGGGATATCTGTGACTGCGGATCTTAATGGAATCACTTTGTGTACTTGAGAGGGAAGTGGGAGAGAGTGACGTCCTCTGTTCCACGGAGGACAATAACAGTGGGCTTTGCATGACACCTTTTCCTGCACAAGTTTCTGCAAGTTCGTTTTCTGGAACTGCCCACTGGAGACATGTAAAGTCGTCCCTCTTCTCTCTCCTGGATGTCAGGATGAGTACCTCCGGTCGCACACACCCTCCCGCCAGCTCGCTGGCACTTTGCTGCCTCCCCTGCTCAGAACACATACTCACTAACGAGTCAGGGTGTTTGCCTTAACATCGGTACTCTCACAGGAGCCACAGCTCTAGGGTTGCCTTCCCAGCTTGTGCAGTCCAAGCAGGCTCTGAGTGACTCAAGCTCTCTTTACATAGCAGCAATTGCTAGTGAGCGGAAGGAGGGGGATTTGAACCCAGGTGGTGTGAAATTTCATGGTTACTTTATTTTAGTTCTTAACTCTGGTTGCCACTAAAACCACCAAGGACTCTTAAGCTCTACCGACTACCAGCAAAGCCAGCCCCAGAGTTTCTGTGAGTGGTGCTTCCACAATACTGACATACGTTCTAACACTTTGCAAGGCTTATGTGTGATGCTGTGTTTGCCTCACTTAGGCAAGTCTCTGTGCTCACTCTCAAGCATTAAATGAGGGAAGCCTTACAGGCAATGACAGTGCAAATCAGAGGCAATAAAGGTTGAATAATTCTATGAGTGTGTGTGTGTGTGTGTGTGTGTGTGTGTGTCGGTCTGAAATCTGTCTTCCTGTGTGTGTGTTTTATCTTTCAGGGAATCTTATAAATTGTGTTGAATATACAAAACAATAATAACATCTGACATCCACAAAAGGGTCAAGGTTCCTAGCACCCAGCTGCCTATAATTCCAAGTCCAGATGATCCACTGTCCTCTTCTGGCCCCTGTAGGACCTGAACACATATGGCATATACTCACATGGGCAAACACACACACACACACACACACACACACACACACACACACACACAACGCACACACACAACAACACACAAGCACACAACACACACACACACTTTTAAAAACAGCAGAAAAGGACTAAATATTCAACTACTCCAGATCAAGAGCACTGATGATAACTGGTGAGCACATAGTAGGTGTTAGACACTTGGCAAGCATGGTTTAATCCTCACATGTGGGATAAGTTCTTGTTAGCTGATTTTCCTGACAAGGGAGCTGAGGCCAGGAGACAGTATCTAGTGGACAATAAATGGCAAAGTTAGAATTCAGTAGAAAATGTTGGTGTTGGGTTGTTACACCTGAATCATGTACAAAATCACAAAATGGAGCCGGTCTAAATGCTGCCTTTGGAAAAGTGTAGTGCTTAATATATACCTAGTTTATGCACTAAGTATAATGCTTAATATATACCTAGTTTATGCACTACTTATGCTCCTTGTTGGCCTCATTAAGAATTGCAGCAATATGAAGTCATCAAAGAATTATTTTAAACCAAATTTTGGAAAGATTATTCATATTGTATACTCTCATTTCCTATTTCAGTTTTTTTTTGCACTGAATCCGGTGACAGGTCTCTTCGACCCTGCTCACGTCCTAACGGCAGGTCTTCCTGTCAATAGCAAGACACATATCTGCGCCCTTCAGGGTGGAGCGGGGCCGAGGCCAAAACCCTTTTCCCTCTATTCAGTACTTGGAAAGTGCTGCCAAACTTCAGTTTTGTTTGCATTTTTGAGGGTAGAATTTAACAGAATTTACTGCAAAATGCCTCCTTTAGCTTTTACAAATATCCTAGGATTGTCAGGCCCAGTGAACAGAGAGCCAGAAAACAATGCAGAAAGCAATGGCTAGAAGGATCCTCAGCAAAGTATGTGCTGCTTTGAAAGTTTACAAAGGACAAAAGGGAGCATTGTAGGTAGGAATTGTTTTCTTCTTCCTTTTTTCCTGTGCCAGTGTATCCATTCGTGTGTGCATGTGCATGTATGTGTGTGTGTGTGTGTGTGTGTGTGTGTGTGTGTGTGTGTATGTGTGTGCACGCACGGCGATCCAGTGAAGTACAATATATATCTTGTGTCATGTCTGCCGCATCTCCACACCCACATCTCTCCCTTTAATGACTGCTCTGATTCAAAGGAAGGAGATGTTGTCGTGATAAGCCCCGAGCCGCAGGCTGACTCCATCTTTCACAAGGACCCATCTGAGAAAAGAAATGGAGCTGAGTTTTCGCATGTGTATGAAAGAGTCCAAGATGGCAGACAGGATAGCAGGGATTTTGTGCACACAGACTTGGGAACTTTTCTGCTCTGCTTGTATGCTTCTTCCTCTAGTATGATGGGTGGCACTCTTTCTTTCCCAGATGAACCGAATCTTCATCGGGAAATGTTGAAGACAGTTGTTGAAGATCAGCCTGCTGCCCATGTATCTGTCTGATTCGTGACTCACCCCAGCACTGCAGAGGGGGTCAAATTACGTTTATGACTTGAATAGAAGACCTTGTCCCTGACCCACCAGCTGTCATTAAAGTTTATAACAAATTACTACACTCATTATTTTTTTAAAAAATATGTATCTTACATATTTATTAAGTTATATTAAAGTCTTTAAAACTGTTATTGGTTCTTTGTTTCACATCATGCATTTCAGTTCTCTTAATACCCTATCTGCCCCTTAAGCCCTCTTCCTGAAAACGAAAACACACACACACACACACACACACACACAAGAAAACATCTCACCGTGGAAGCAGTAGTGTACCACAGTGTGTCCCCCTGGCCACACATCTTTTCTTGCAAATGTTCATTGTAGTGAGTCAGTCATTGGCCTGGTTTGAGCTCTCTGGCTTCTCGGTCACTCCATCAATACTGGATCCTCGCCAGGATTCCTCCCCATCATCCTATAGTTGCCCGGTGTCATGGAGATCCTGTAGCTTTGGAGCATCAGGAGAACCAGCTCTTTCATGTGCTGTAAAGTTTACAGATGACATAGATTTTGGGGTCTTGGATCTGGTCCTGGGTGGTAGCTGCTTTGGTCAGCCATCCAGATCTCCCACATCAGCACTCCCAGAGCAGGCTCTTCAGCACTGCTCTGGCTAGGTACCCCAGTACCCCAATCTGCAGAAGGCAGGATCAGCGATCCTGCCCTCCTGAGAGCTAAGCAATGAGGGCCAAGTACATCTCACTTGTTCTCATGAGCTCAGGGCCAGCTCTCCTGACTGCAGAAGATGGCAAGGGGTAAGGGGGTGGGTATATTAAGGGGCAGTAAACAACTTTTTAACTCCTGGAGTTATTTTTAGTCTATAATTCATGTCTTAGTAACAACTGTGGCTTTTAGCATACAATTTTAACTTGATGGTTTCTTGTCTGTGTTTTATCTTGGGTCAGCCTACTAGAGGAAAGTTTAGGAAACGTGAGGAGTCAGGGTTTCTGTCTCTTTCCAGAAAGAGAGTCACAATGGAAAAGATGAAATCGTCTCGTAGAAATGGGGAGCAGGCATGTCAGACCCTGTCAGAATCAGGGTGGTGCTAAATCTGCCCTCTCGGGACTGAGAAGAGAGTGTGCATGAGACCAGGAACAGGAAATGAAGGTCCTCTGTCCATCTGTTTGTCCGTGTGTCTTTCAGGACAGTGGTACCGCTGGCATATTGTTGAAATATTATCAGATTGAGAAGCTGAGCAAGGGGTAAAAGGTAAAAGGAGGGTCTTGGCCTCCTACTTTTTCAGTCTAAAGACCTTCAAAAACCTTCATGTCTCTACCCTTTCTCCTCTTTCCTTCCTTCTTTATTTCCTTGCTTTCTGAGAAAGTGGATCATAACCATCTTACAATGAGTGAAAAGTTCAAAAGAGTTACGCAAGGCTGCACAGGTTTTTCTCTGCCGATACATATCATCTTCTTTCACCCTTGCCAGCGCTTTCCTTAAGGACAGGTGCATCTCTCCAGAGGTGCAGTAGGCATTAAGATCTCTTACTGATTGTTCGATAGAGTACTTAGTGCAGCTGGCCCTCTTCTAACTTTAAACTTAATAGATGCCCTAAGTGGTTCAGGAGCTCCGAGTAGCCCTGGCTTCACTTGCTTACTTTCAACATGCCTTGTCTGGGAATGTTGGGGTGTTCTGCTTGTAATTTCATTACAGAATGTATAAATGTAAAAATGATCAGTTTCTATTTTTACATTGATGTCTACAAGAAACAAGTTACTCCGTTACGGCTTCTTACACATATTTGATTTGGGAGTCACTATCAAGGTAGCTTGTAGATACTTTTAGCACCAAAGAATGTTGACTCTTAAATACAGGGGCTTAATTAACAGCATTTATGAGGCAAATGGATGAAAGGAAGTTGCAAAATTTGTGTTTCAGTATTTTATCCTCACTAGATGTTGTGCTGTATAGGAATGAAATAAATCACACATGACCGGAAAAGCACACTGGAGGACAGCTTAAACAGATCAGCATCATCTTCAGAGAGCTGAAGAATTTTTTTTTTTTTTGTATCAGGTTTGTTAAAGACAAATCTGTACAAATGCTTTGCTACTTTTGAGACAATTTCCTTAAACTATTATTCTGGGTGGAAAGATTTTGTGCCTATTTCTTTCATCAAGTTGTCTGCAATGCAAGCCCAGTGAGTAACTAGATGATTTCTACATTCCCAAATTCTGGGAAATAGTAATATCTGAATACAATATTTTATTTTTTTTCCCTTTACTACAAGCTTAATTTTAAATATATACAATCATTGTATATATATATATATATATATATATATATATATATATATATATATATATATTGTGTAAAGGAATAAATTGATCATCTGTATAATAAAATGATTTTTTTAAAAAGAATATAGGCAGTGGTTGAAGAAGATTTTAGTCTAGTACAGGGTTTAAGAAATGCTTATTGGCTTCATTTATTTGATGAGTACCATATACAAAGTTACTTTTTCAAGTTTCAAATTAGTATTTGGTGAGGTTGTAAAATAAGAGATAGTTCTGTAAAAGGGTGCGTGGGAAGCCCCCTGGTAATTGTGAGAGGGTAGCCAGGATTGCAAATTTGAGTTTGATTCCAAAAAACATGTAAAGGAAAGTTTGCCTAGTACCTCAAGAAAAATGAGGGGAATTGGGACTTGAGCTTCAAGGTTGTGCCTATGGTTCTGCCCATATACACAAAGGGACCAATGGCTTTGTTATTAAAATTGAATTTATTCGTGTGTGTGTGTGTGTGTGTGTGTGTGGTGGATGCACATATGCACATGCATGTGCCACAGTGGTGTCTGTGGAGGTCAGAGGAAAACGATGGAGTCAATGCTTTTCTTTCACCACAGGGATCCAAGGGTTGAAACCCAGGTTATCAGGTTTCTCCCGTGAGTCTTCACTCACTGGATCATCTGATCGATCCTCTATTTGTTCTTTTATACTGAATAGGAATTTTATTTCTTTTTTACAAGAGATGGGATATTGTGAAACCTCTTAAGCACGTTGTGTCTGAGCCATTACCACAGAATACAGGGCAGGGAGAAGACATTGTTCTGAGCAGCCCTCACAGAGCACTGGGCATTCTCAGGTGGCTGAGGTCTTTATCCTGAGTTAAAAATAAATCATTTGTAAATATGAACCTCGGTTGAAGAAATAGGGAGCAACAAGAACAGAAAACTGGGAGTGGCCAAAACAAAGAAGGAGGGGTTGGGGCAGATCTGAGAAAGGAGAAAATCAAGACAAAGGCGCTAGGTTCTGTGCCCATGCGGCCTTCCTTTATCCACAGGTCTACTGGTGGTCTACAGGTCCACAGGTCTACCATGAGATTTTGTGGTGACCTTAGCTTTACTTTACCCCCAGGTGCTGTAAACCAACCCTTACCTTGAACCTTTATCCTGCCTGTCCTTGTTCCCTTTTGTTACACAGAGTATTTCCTTCTCCTTACTTGGAACCTTAAGCATTTTGGTGCCTATCACTGTACCTCTTACCTCCGACGCACCTTCCAGATCCCAGCCATCACATCCCCACGTCCCAGCACCTACGCTCTAGATCCTCCACCCTCTTGCTTGAATTTTCTTACCAACTGGCTGTTGGCTCCATGTCCCACCCAGTCAGGTTCTGGTGTATGTTCCTTCTGCCAGACTTCCTTTCACTTAGCTTCAGCAGGAAGTGCTTCTAAGACACACATGTGGGTAAACAACTCTTAGGCATCCGTTCTCCCATCTTGTGGGTTCAGGGTCAAATTCGGGTCACTTGGCTTGGTAGTATGTGGCATTACCTGTGCTAAACTACTGTCTCCTGCCTCGTAAATATTTATACTTCTCATAAACTAGTGACATCTTCAACCTTCATCAAAAACCTTCTCTTTGCAGTTAATGCAGAGGCTCATAGCTGGTCAAGGTTCTGGTAAACCAATGACTAAGTGAAGGACCTGTGCCACTCGGTTAAAACCCCAGGGAACATAATAAAAGGGGGTGTTGGAAAATGAGAACAGCCAAGACTGTACCGGAGTGTTGTGTGACTCTCACGAACTCACGCTGGCTATGGTTGGCTGCACACAGCCTGCCTATGGCTGAACCAGGTAGCACTCAGACGGAGTGGGAGAGGAGACCTTGGGGTCCTGCCCAGGGGAGTTTATTGCAGCTAAGGCTACTGGACGAGAGTGAATGATTATCTTCAGTGGAATAGCTACTGGTGAGCTACTCATGCCCGGCGGTTAATTCCACACTTACACTCATGCCAATGACCCTGGTTACACTCCGTGGCTAGTATTGTGTGTCAACTTGACACAAGCTAGAGAAATCAGGGAGAAAGGAGCCTCAGTTGAGAAAATGCCTCTGCATCCGTGAAATCCACTGATAAGGTATTTTCTCACTTAGTGATTACTGGGGAGTGAGGCAGTTCGTGGAGTTGGTGCCATCTCTAAACAAGTTATGTGAAGCAAACCAGTAAGCAGCATCCCGCCATGGCCTCTACATCAGCTCCAGGTTCCTGCCCGGCTTGAGCTCCTCTCCCTTTCCTCCGCACCTCATGGTGTTTCGTCCCAGCAATAGAAACCCTAACTAATACAGATACACAGCATACAATACATAAAGTGAGCTGGCAATGTGTGGGGGATAAGGGGTTAACGGTAGAAGTGTGAGGGAGATAGCAGAGGGCGGAGCGATAGCTGTGATGAGAATGTGGTGTGTACGTGGACGTGGACGCAACTGTTGAAGACTATTAAGGAATGGCCACCTCTTGTAGGCACTGTGAGAACACAACAAGACAGTTTTTCATTTATAGAAGAGCTCAGTGACTGGTCCTATACATGAGAAGATTTTGTTTATGGAGTGTTGACTTCTAAAGCTAACATCCACTTCTGTTTCACTCAAAGGAAAAAGGCATCTTGTACCCATTTTGAAAGATATGTTTCTGCTAACAATTGTCAGCCCACTTTTCAGACCAAACATTTCACCTCTACTGGCTGTTTCTGACCATACTTCGAGAAGCTGTCTAGTGGCTTGCTTACACTTCTGGGTTTTGCATTTTTGTTTGTTTCTTTTGCAATAGAGTCTCACTGTGTAGCTCAAGATGATCTCAAGGTAATGGAATACTAACCCCAGAAAGCTCTGAACACCCCCAGAAACAACTCACAGACTATATGAAGTTAAAAAAAACCCATTATGCTCAATCCTTACACACCAAGAAAATTTGACTAATTCCAGGTTACATCCTATTTTACATGTACTTTTTGTTCATTGTAACTAGTAAGACCTTAATGCATACTCTCAAACCTTTGGGAAAAAAAAAGCCAAGCACTGACAAAAATGTATTTATATACTTTTATGCAAAAATACTTAAATTTGTTCATTTATCTTTGGTTTTTAAAATAAAGTTGTTCAAAAAAAAAAAAAAACCCAATTTTCTATCGTTCATCTCCTGCATATGTGACACTCTGGTGTGTTCTAGTTCTCTATAACCCATCATCATCAACATCCTCAGCCATTATTTTCCACATATTTGTTCTCTAGCACATTTTCATCCCTAGGTGAAAAATGTATTAAGGAAGCAAATCTCCACTTCTCTCTGTTTACTTGTTCCCTGTTGAACCAGATACTGGAAATTTACTTGACCTTGACCTATGGGTACTGTCTTTGCATATACCTCTTTGTTTTTATATACCCCCTGTGTTTAGGCCAAAGCTTATAAGTGCATTGACTTAGACCTACTAGACCCAGCAAATGTAAATATTTTTTTAAATAGTGAAAATATTAATAAATCAACAGTTTGTTTATTATATGTTAAGCAAATTTTGAGACCTTGAAACTAACTAAATTTCAGTTGCTTTAGTGCTGTTAGAGGCAGATATGTGAAAGAAGATAAGATAGGGTCATGCTTCTTGGAAGCACATGTAGTTAGAGAATATGCTTATAGAAAAGAAATTTGAAAAAACACCCATGTCAAGACATGTGTTTTAAATTTAATCTTTTTTAGCTAGTTTGTTCAAGGTCAATGACCTTTTGTTCTCTGAGACCTTGTTTCACAGCTCTTCTGACACTTCTGATGGATCCCTGGGCACCTGAGCTTTGTGTGGTTCAAAGCACTGTGTGAAATAAACATTGTTACTTGTGAAATGATCTGTGTGTGTCCATATGTGTTCTCTATGGCCCTTTACAATGATTACATCATTCCATTGTCTCCTTTTCCCCTTTCAAACTTCTTGCAGTCACATGAACCTTACATGTAGTTATGGATTGACCTACTCCTCACTCTGGTTAATAAATTATCTGTGACATCTCCTAGATTTAAAATTGCCTAAGCTGAGAGATGGTGGAGAGTATATTCTTCCCTATCTTCATCAGGCTTTTTCTAGCTTGAGCTGTTGCCAGCAATTAAGGTGTATTGAAGCGGACTTTATCAGCTCAGCATGATCATGTTGTAACACCCAGAACCTAGAGCAAAAGAGCTTGCATTATGCTCAGTATGATTCCGTTTTTTTGGGAAGCATACCTGCATTTAGATGTAGGTAGTCAGGGAAGTAGGAAGATGGTAGATATTTTTTTGAAAAGCCATGTGATATGTGCATGCCCTTCAGAGATATGAATATCTAGAGATCCAGGTAGATTTGCTTTAAAGAGAATCTTTAGTACCGTGAGTATTTTAGAAAGTTTTCGATATTAAAGATTTATTTTAAAGGTGGAGGAGAAAAAAAATGACAGGCTAACACATGAAGCTTGATTAACCTTGGAGAATGCAATAGTGAACAGTAGAGGGCTAACCTTAGTAGTTACATATAGATTCTGATAGCATTGTTGTATCATAGGCATCTGCCCATGACATCTGGGAAAAAGGAAACAGACAGGCTGGTGACCACATGAGGAATTCTCTCATTTGTTGTAGAACTGGTGGCTGGGTCCCAGAGGATACATTTTTTTTATAAGCTACTTGAGGCAGGTATCATATTTTTGCACAGCCTCTAGTACAATGCTTTACCCATTCTAGGCACTCAATAAAGATTTGCGAAGTATATGAGTACACAGGGTTTCCGTAAATGCCTGATCCAAGGTTGTTCAGCTGGTTCTGACTCCATTTTTTATCGCCATTAAGAACTTACAACTCCCGCAGTGGTAGCAATGAGAAGCCCTCAGGCATGTGTAATATTTAGTCCTTTAGTATGTGGTGTCAACTTTCATGTCATAATATACTATATGTGCAACCAGTTAAGTTACTGTTGTTATGGGAATCAGTACCTTTTTTTTTTAACCAAAAATTAGTGCCAGCCATCCTGGTCTATTCAGAGGCGACAGTGCTGTCATCTTTACATGCTTAACTTCCTCCGCAAGTTTGGTCAATACATCCAATTACAAGTTTTTGTGCTGATTATATGACAGTTCTGGACATAGCAATCTTTTTTTTTCCTTAGAAAATCTGTGATAATATTTCTAAACTACGGTTTGGTATTGGCCACGCTTCATTAGAGCTCCTTTCTCTCCTACGCACATTTTGAAAAGGGGTATCTGTTTGCGTCAGTCTAGTTATGTGAGATGTAGGGAGAGAAACATTGATCATCTTATCCAGTGCAGTGCAGCCAGGGTGGCCTCCTGTCCCTTCCTTTCTCTAAACTCGCCGTAACTCTAGATAAACAAGAATTTCCCCTTGGCTGTTCTTAATGGAATGATTCTTAAACCAGGGTTCTGGAAAGAAGTGGGGAAAGTACATAGACATTTCGTTCTTAGAATGTAACTTGTAAATGAAAAGCAAAGGATGTGCCCGGTAAGTGAGCATGCGTGAGGACAGCTGTGGGGGAGGAAGAGGAGCTGAGGCTCCTGTCCTCCCTGCTCCAGCCAGCACGCTTGGCTTTGGAGATACAGGTGACGTACACTGGTTATGATTGGCTTTAAGCCAGCAGGCATTTCTATGTGCTCTTGACGCTTTCTGATACAGTCTCTGGGGGAAATCCTTTAAATACCTATGCCTTTCTAGATTGAGAGCCCCTTGTGAAATGCTGGCTTACTTACAAGGCTTTTACTTTAGGCAGTGATCACCTGCGCTGTCTCATGAAGCATGAACACTTTTCTGTCATGTTGATTGTCCACCCGTCTTCCATATGTGGTCTTCTGGACCTAGCAGTCTCTTCTCCCCAGCTCAAAACCAGATCCTAAACTGTAGGTAGAGGTTCCTTACCATCTTCAGTCCGCGAATAAAAAGTGAGCATTTCTGACCTGCTTTGTTCTCCCTGCAAGTTTCTTCAAACATGTTTACTGAAACAGCATAAAAACAAAAATAATCTTGTTTTGATTGCAGAGTTTCTAGGCAGTATTAGAGTGAGTCCGTTTTCTTATTTCTATCTTCATGTTCCCTGTGCAGTGACTAATTTGTCCCCATGGACAACACTGTTTTTCATTTTCCTCCTGTCTTCTAATACATCAGTCTTGGAAAACCAAAGTTCAGCTGCCCCATGTCCTTTGGTCAAAATATCTGTAGGTAAATTCATATGGGAACTGTCATCTTATATTTATCTTTAAGGTTGGGTACCATGGCATCATTGTATGTTAGACTTATGTTAATTTGAACGTAGACAGATGAAAGATGTTCTCAACAGACCAGTCCTTCATCACTTCTGACTCACACCCCCCATACTATTCTATTTACCCATTTTTTACAGGATCTGCATGTGTATATAGGTTCAAAAAGTCTTTTTGTGGGCATCAAAGCAGAAGATTCCCAAAATGTGAAAAACTACATAAAAGGGTAATTCTTACCGCAGACGATTTAAATGCTTTATTTGTTGTGTTAGAGAGCATAAATGGGATTATTTATTATTTCTGTAGCTTTTGTTAACTTAATGACCTACTTTTGCCACTGCATAGCACACTACGGGTGGAATGGCAGCTACGAGAACTTTTTTAAATCCTTCACCTGTTTTACAGAATTGGCAAGAAAACCTGCTTTGCATGAAAGCTAAAAGCAGTGAAAATGTTCAGGTTGTGACAAATACCAAGAAGTAAATAAAAACCCTATTACTAAGATAGTGGCTGTGGAAACACAGTCCATGACTGAAACTGTAGAGGAGCAATCTGAGAGAGCGTATGAGACAACTCCAAAGAAATGATATGAAAGTCTTATAACCTCTGTTCCCCCAAAACATGGGTTTGTTCTTGGATTGTGCTTCTGTGCTCCTTTTAGGTACAGTACATAGGGGTTGCTTCAGATTGCACACTGCTGCTTACTTTTGTTATTCAAAAGATGTTTCTAAGCACAGATTCCCCTTGTGACTATATACAAACACATATGACATTGCCTAACCTACTGGGACATAAATTGTCTGATGCTCTGAATAAAGTTGGCTGTTGCACAAGACTTTGGTCCACTTCATTGTTTTGGGCTTCAGTCTCCTATGTTCATGCAATCAACTAGAGTGGTAACAGCAAACCATGAAAACATTTAGTATGTTGTTTGGAGAGGGTTTCATGAGTTGAAAACTTGGTCCTCAGTCCTGTGATGTTCAAAAGTAGTAGAGCATTTAAGTTGTGGAGTCTGGTAGAAAATGTTAGGTCATTGGATGTCTCTTAGAGGAATTAATTGTGATGGCATCATTGGCTCTCTTTAGAGTTGGTTATAATAGCAAGGCTGACTCCTTTCACTAATATGATTGTTTTCTTTATGTGTCTACCCCTCAGTGTAATGCCATCTACCATGAAATCTTTACCAGAGGTCAAATGAATGAGGCTACCATATCACAGTCTGTTCAAGTACAAATAAATAAATAAATAAATAAATAAACCAATTTCATTTACATATTTTTCATCTGCAGGTATTTTCTTATAGCAAATGAAGACAGATTAACAATGAATCTATATTCAAGAGTGCAGGGAAGTAACGAAAGTAATGCAATGGAAAATGGGGAGAAGCTGTGGGGTTCTAAAGAAGGGTTGTAGAGAAAATGCATTTATGGGGAGGCAGAAAGCCAGTGAACTAAACCAGCATGAGAGTTTATGGTGGAGGTGGAGGCGAAAGGAACCATGCATGGGGCTAACATGGACTTTGAAATGCATTACAGGAGTTTTTGAATGGGACCAAGAAGTCTGGAGGCTAGCACAACTTTGACATGCTGATCACTGTTACTGGTGTAAAACAAAGGAGAGATAAAAGTCCTTTGAGCCAAAGTCAATAGAAATGACTTGGTGAATAATTTCACATGTTCCTCAGGAATATTGGCTTTAGACAGAAATCATTCTATAGTTCAACTTGAGCTAAGCCTAAACTCAATTTTGGATCAAGTTAGTTGGCTTGTCCTTTTGAGTGCAAAGAGACATCCTGTGAACCTGGTAATGATCGTAGCCATGGTGGTGAGAGTGATGATTTGATGGAGATGGTAAGATGATGAATGGTAATAGTGGTGCTGATGCTGGTGCTGATGTTGTAATGGCGGTGGTCCTGATGGTGGTAATGGTAGTGACGATAGTGTTGACATTGATGGTGGTGATGAGAATGATGAGGATGCTTATGATTAGCAGTAATCAAGGTGATGGTGATAATAGTCATGATGATGGTAGATATTTGATGATAGTGATTATCAGTTTCAATACGTTTTAAAATTTAATTTCTGGTAAAAAATAATAGGGTTATGTCAAATGTTGTTTCTTGGCTTTTGATTACAGAAGATTGGTCTGTTGGGTTTAGGGTGGAAGCCAAGAAAACTTACTTGAGACACAAGCTTAAAAACAAAAGCTGTATTTTCTTCACACAGAGAGAGGCAGGCAGTTGGGGATCTGAACTGTATCCCCAAAGTGAGATTGTACAACAGTTTTATAGGATGGGAACACAAAGGAAGGAGGATCGGGGTGGGCTGTTATATTGATCAATCATATTTTGAAACAAGGGGTTCAACAAGGAAGTTAATATTGGTGACTGGGCCTTGTCCTAGTGACGTGCTTTCAGGGTCCTTGAGCCAGCTTTTGCAGTCAGGTTCCCTCCTGGACTCTAACCTCTAAAGTGATAAAGGAACAAAGAAGTGGTCAAGCAGCATGCAGTCGGCTGAACCAAGAGACTCAGAATTCAGAATGATAAGGGAACGAAGGGGTGGCCAAGGCTCATGTAGTCAATTAAGTCAAGACTGGCAGTGCATTTATGACTGAGCCTTCGTTCAGATGATAGGATAACAGCATCTTCTCTCTTTACATCCGTTACTGGTTAACTGGCAAACATGGAACATCTGAAGAAGCAGGATACAAGTTGGGTCCTGGGGCTTGGGAACGTGAACTCAGTTTTGATCCTGCCAGCAAGGTGGAGCATGTTCCTGAGATGGCTGACTCGGAAACTGTCTCCTAACAGATCTAGGAGTAATAGCAAACAGAATGATATTAAGTTGAATGATCTTATCTTGTCTTTAAATAATTCACTACTGACAAAAATTTACAGCTTACAATTTGTGATGGAACACGCGGTATTTCAGACCTTATTCGTTTTCTTTGGTAAGTAATAATAGTATAAAATATCAAAGCGATTACTATTTCTTTATCTTCTATATAGAATCTAGAGTTTTGAAACATATTTCTTCACTAATTTTTATTCTAAAATTTTTATGTCCTTTCTCTTAAAAGACTGCCAATATCCCCTTACTAATTTCATGACACCAGTGAGTATTCCAAAGGAAACACACATATCTGAAAAGTCAAAGCTAACAGCCACAAATGAGAAAAAAGCAAAACAAATCATCACTGATCAGAGTGATTCTTTTTCATGCTCCATTGTACCTGCAAACTTCATAATTTTGCCTTCTTAAAAGAATAATATTCTACCATGGAAATGTATCACGTTTTTATTAACTATTTGTGAGCTGATGATCATATTTCCTAGCTATTTTGTGTAGAACTGCAGTGAACAGGGTAAGCACATATCTCTGTAATAGATGTGGATTCTTTTGTGTGTATGGCCATGTGTGGCTCACATGTGGTAGGTCTATTTCAGTGTTCTGAGGAACTGCTGCATTGATTCCCACGGTTGCAGCGTGTGCTCTCCCACTATCGGTGACTGTGTCTCTACAGACACACCAGCATTTGTTGTCATCTTTTGAAAACTTAGCCATTCTGACTGTGGCAAGAAGAAATCTCAAAGTAGTATTAATTGTCATTTCTCTAATAGCAGAGGCTATTGGACACTTTTTAAAACGTTCCATGCTTCATTCTTTTAAGCACGTTGTTTGTTTTAAACAACTGTGTCCTGGAGAGTCAATGGCTCTAGGGGATATTTCTCCAGACAATAAAGGCAGATAACATCATCCTTAAATTGTCAATGTATCATGACTAAAATAAGGAACAAGACCAAGATGTTCCCTTTACCCTCCTGTTCATCATAGTACTTGGAACCTCACCTAGATCAATAGAACAAGTGACAGAAATAAAGGACACATACATAGAAAAGAAAGATGTCATGGCATCCTTATTTGCAGATGACATGATTCTATACATAAAAGACCCTAAAGGCACCAAAAAGCTCCCGCCTCAGTTAATCACATTAAGCAGAATAAAAAAAAAATCAGAGGACACAAGAAAATTAGTGTACTTCATATATATAAAGGACAGAGGAAGGAATTAGAGAAACCATACCAATAATAATAATAATCTCAAAATGAATACAATGTCTTTAAACAAATCTAACCAAGTTAAAAACTTGTATAATGTTAGGACACTGAAAAAAGGAATTGAAAACATACAAAAAAAAAATCAAAAGGACTACTATGCTCATGGGTTGATAAGATTAATTTTATAAAAGTGGGCATTCTATCAAAAGAAATTTATCTAATCCAATGAAATAACTGCTAAAATTTTAAGTCAATTCTTCCCAGAAATAGGCAAATAATTTTAAATTTTATGTCAAAATACTAAAGACTATGGATAGCTAGACCATACTGAACTATAAAAATTTGCTGGATCAATAACTCAGACAATAAGTTATACCACAGAACTATAGTGGTAAAGTCAGCATGGCTTAAGAACAAACAAATTGAACAATGGAATAGAGTTGAGGCCTTATATATAAACCCACAATCGTCTATCCACTGGTTTTTGACAAAGTGTTTAATAATACATATTGACAAAAGACAAGATTTTTCAATAAATGGCAACTGTCTAACTGGGGAGCTATAATGTCAAGGAATGAAACTAGATCGTTATCTCTCACACTACAAAACTGTAACCTGATCAAAGACCTCAGCTTGAGACCTGACCCCTTGAACTGGATAATGAAGAAAGTCATACACTTGAACTCTTTGGCACAGAAAAGAACTTTCTGAACACAGCTCTGATAGCACAGGCATTAAGACCAACAATTAATGAGTGAGCTGCAGGACTCTATCCAGGGATGAAGGAACCTCGGATACTCGATCCAGAGAAGCACACAGTTATTTGTGTGAAAATTCAACCTATAGAAAGGGGAAGAATTCTTACCAGCTCTTCAACTGGCTGAGGATTAATATCTAGATTATATAAAGTTATATAAATATATATATTTATAAATAAAACTAAACATCAAGAAACTTGCTTTATAGTGTAGTGCTGATTTTGCCCTGAGGTCCGTGATTCGCAGTTATTAGGGGAGAAACATTCCTCGCTGTTGCTTTGGTAAATTATTGAGCTGATCTTTCTTTGAAGCATTGCAAGTTATTTTTCTCTTCAGGCAAATTTTTTGGGTATTTTTTTTTGATGCGCATTTCCCCACATCCACCATATGATTCCTTCATCCTCTTCTGCCAAAGTGTCCTGAGCACGTACTTAGGAAGTTCTCCTTAAGGATGAGATGCTAATGTCAGACACTGGGAAGAGAGCAGTAGAGAAGAAAACAAACTGTTAATTACGCTCATCTGATATATGTGGGAAGGCACCTGTGGAAAACTAACACAGCTTTGTTAGCTCCTTCCTGAATTTGGATGACTTAATAACATGAACATGAAAAGAATCTCAATTGTTTACTAACTGGAAAAGGCATGTTATACCCCACTATGAACTGCATGACTTGATTTTATAATAATAGGAGAAGCACATCTATATTTTATGCATGTGTATAAAAGGCCACCACGAACCTAAGAGCACTGTGGGATATTAATCTCATACTTGTGGGATTTTTGTGAAACTTTTCTTTGTTAAAATATATAAGATTCCAGTAATTAACTTGGTTCTTTAAAAAAGGAAATAATAGTTTGGGCTTTTGATCTAGTGATTCTGCTGTTAGAAAGTAGTCAGAGCCAGAGAAAGACTTTGTATTTCTTGTCCATACATCTTCAAACAGAGGCTGATGAAATAAGTAAAGTCAATCCACAAATTCAAAGATAATAAAACTGATTGGAAAGAAACTGAATGGTCCAAGTATATTCTGGTGGTCTAATGTACAATGTTAGTCAAAACAAGAAACTTCCTTTATGCAGTAGGTACTAATTATGCATATATGTATGTGTATATAGGTACTAATGTATATATGTGAAGGTGGAGAGATGGCTCAGCTGGTAATCACACTTGCTGTGTTTGCAGAGTCCAGGTTTGGTTCCCATATGGCAGCTCACAATCATCCAGAACTTCAGTTCCATGGGATCTATTGTGTGTGTGAGGGCCGGAGGGGATGTTGTGAGGTTGTGTGTGTTTGGGGGCAGGGGCTGTAGATGCAAAGACCGGAATTAAATAGCCAAACTTGGTGCTAACGAATTTCAAGTTTAAAGGACTGTAGATATCAATCCATTTTATATCTAAAAGGAGTGGCATATGCTTTCTTCTTTGTTCATCCAATGGCTTACATAAACAGATTTAAAAATAGTCCTTAATTTCTTGGATGCCTCTTACATGTTGTCACTGTATATTGGACAGTCTCTAGAGGAATCCAGAGAAGTTTTGGGCTTTAGCTTCAGCTGTTCGGTTGCACGGAGGTTTCAGCTTGTATCTGACACTGCTTTTCGAATTTAGACACAGATCTAGTCTACACAGTTGGCTGGAACAGTTCAGACTAACAGGAGTAAGTAGTTCGTTCAAATGTGTGTACTGATCACTTGGAATGAGACCGGCTTCTCCTGACCCGCTGCTCCTGCTGAGATCCAGGCCCAGCTCGGTGGATAAACGGTGGGGGCGGGGGCTCTAAGTAAAGGAAAACTGTGCTGTGTCGTATGGGGTCAACAAGACCCCCATTAGACAGATGATGGGTCTTCATGGTGCGTTTCTTTCTTTCCATGGTACTCTGTGCAGATTATTTGCAGGAATACTACGCATCTACGTTCAAAACAGAACATGAATGGTATTCGTCGTAACAAAAACGCACTGAAGACGGTTTTCCAATTTACTGTGCACCTGCTTCACTGGCGAAGAATGTCACTCTTCCTGCGGGTCAGGATAACACCTAACCTTGTCACACACCTTGCCCTTCTCTGAGAACATAACTTGCAGCCATACAGGAGGCGGGCTCTGCACAGATGCCGCCTGGTGCCGTGCGTCTGGGTTCTCCTCTCCTTCTCAGTCTCCGCTCTGATGGTTTTCCATCTGTGTCGGAGGCTGATATCTGAGGTCAGAGAAAGAGCAGAGCTTGGGGGGTGAATCCAGCTCACCTCATCTTCATAATCTTCAGCTCTTCAGCTTCCTGTATGGCTCACCCTGGTATCGATCCTGTCACAGGCAGCAGCCTACAGAGGCAGGGGGCTGAAAACCTTTCCAAGGAACCCTCTTGCCAGCGCCTGCTCCTGCTCTGCTCCAAGAAGAAGAAGAAGAAAAAAGCATGCTGTGAAAACAATCAGCGCATTTGCTTTAGATCTAAGTGATTCCAACTAGGTCGATGCTTCACGCTGATGTGTTGAAAACATTTTAAACATTTCTCAGAGTTTGATTTCCACAGGAACATTGTGCCTCAGCGTCTGCAGTCGTTATTTTTCACCAACGTAGCTGCTGCTGACAACTGCTTCCTGCCACAGCACACAAAAGCAATAGGAAATCAGGCTTTTGTCTGGCTGGACATTTGTGTGAAAGGTTTTGCGCGAAAGAAACGCTGTGTTTGTGTGGGTTGCTGCACGTGATGCTTTGAGCCACTGTGGTGAAAGCTTCTCTCTCTCTCTCTCTCTCTCTCTCTCTCTCTCTCTCTCTCTCTCTCTCTCTCTCTCTCTCTCTCTCTCTCTCTCTCTCTCTCTCTTTCTCTCCCTCTCTCCCTCCCTCCCTCCCTTCCTCCCTCCCTCCCTCCCTCCCTTCTTCTCTCTCTCCCCCTCCCTCCCTTCCTCCCTCCCTCCTTCTCTCTCTCTCTCTCTCCCTCCCTCCCTCCCCCCCTCCTCTAATTTTTATCTTAGTCTTGAAGTAAATATAATCCGACATTGTCCTGGGAAAAACAGGAGAAAATGGACTCCTCTTTGGTTTAGTTTTGAGTTTTAAGATATTCTTTGGTTTGGTAGTGACTTTCTTAATCATTTATAATTCACGACTGTATGAAGCTCAAGAAGAAGGAAGACCAAACTATGGATGCTTCAGTCCTTCTTAGAAAGGGGAACAAAATACTCATGGAAAGTAAAGGGTGGGAGGGACTTGGGAGAAAGAAAGAAGGGCAAGGAGGGAAAAAGGGGGTGCAGGATCGGGTATGGGAGGGGACCTAGATGATAAACAGAGAGCCAGGAATTCGAACAAAGGTGTGTAGCAACGGAGGAAGGGGGAGCTGGTGGTAGCAACCAGAAAGTCCCAGGTGCCAGGAAAGCAAGAGACTCCCAGGACCCAACAGGGAAGAGATTAACTAAAATGTCAACAAAGGGGAGGGAGAACCTGTAGAGACCATATTCAGAGGTTAGGCATGGCCCAATAGTTGGGGTATGGGACCACCCACTCATCTCTGAATTTTTAACCCAGAATGGCTCCTGTCTAAAGGAAATATTAGGACAAAGTGTGAAATAGAAACTGAAGGAAAAGCCATCCAGAGACTGCTCCACCTGGGGCTCCATCCCACATACAGACACCAAACCCAGACACCACTGCTGATGCCAAGGTGTGTTTATTGAAAGGAGCCTGTTACTCCGGAGAGGATCTGCCAGAGTCTAGCAAATACAGAGGCAGATGCTCACAGCCAACCATCGGACTAAGCACTGGGACTCCAATACAGGATTTAGAGAAAGACTGAAGAAGCTGAAGGGGTTTGCAACCCCATGGGAAGAACAAAAATATCAACCAAACAGACCCCCCCCCAAAGTTCCTAGGGACTAAACCACCAACCAAAGAGTAGTGCACATGGAGAGACACATGGCTCCAGCTGCATATGTAACAGAGGATGGCACTGTCTGGCATCAATAGGAAGAGAGGCCTTTGGTCCTGTGAATACTCGATTCCCGAGTATAAGGGAATACCAGGGTAGTTAGGTAGGAGTAAGTGTGTGGGAAGGAAACTTCACAGAAACAGGGGGAGGGAGAATGAGATGGGGGGGGGGAAATCCGGAGGGGAAACCGGGAAAGGGGATAACATTTGAACTGTAAATACATAAAATAGCCAATAAGAGAGAATCATTTATAATGCCATCTTTACCTTTGATAGGAGCTCTCAGATCATCAAGAGCTTATGTATATGTGTAGAAACAGGCAGATCTCCTCACTAGACTGCAACACTCAGAAACAGGTATTACTTTGGCCACCTTGAGTTCATGGGCATTTAATTCCTGGCAGAAACTCGAGATAATATTTCACTGTGGACTCTAAGGCATAGAGCTTTTTGCCTTCACCGCTAAGGAAGGGAATTTTTAGGCAGCATTGGCTTGGCATCTTGCAGAGTTGATACTACACTATAAATGATAAGGAAAGGTCTGCATGAGTATTTTACACCTGGGCATGTACCTCTGGAGCATGATGCACCACAGATGTACCTTCTAAATGACTTTTATTTGGAGATAAACTTAGAGGCCTTGCCATAAGGCTCTTCATACTTGCAAAGAATTAAAGTTTTTTTCCATGTCACGTGGGAATGCTAGTTGCTGGTCAGAGGTAGAGGACCTGTTTCTGTTCAGCTAAGATTTCTTTACAATGTCATCATAATAAAATGATGGAGTCAGGTATGGTGGCTTCTACCTACAACTTCAGCACTTGGAGGCTGAGTCACAGGGATGGCTGTGAGTTGCAGGCCAGACCCCAGACAAAGGAACAACCAAAGCTTGCTGAGCTATCCTTTTAGGCGAGGGCTCTGGGGTTGTATTACCCTGTTTGCTGTTCGTTGGCAAGGTGCTGAAAGAAGGAATGAGCTTTCTCAGGTGTTTTTGCTGAAATTTCAGAATGCCAACCAAGCAAACATTTCTAAAAGCTCGGATCTGTGGGCCTACTGTGGGACGTGCTTCCCTTGGTGAAGAGGAGCAGCTCCTTTTGCTCTCAGCTGCAGCCTTTCAAAAGCTTAGAGTCATTTGACTCTAGGCATTCCTGAACTCAGGGGCTTTTTACTGCTTCTTAGTTTTAGCTGTGTGTGATGTCATAGCTTATCATACTGAACACCTACTCCATGTACATCTTCCTTGCTGTATATTTTACCTTCTAAAATAAAAAGTTGCACATACATGGTATTTTATGGGATTTTCGCTTTACTTATATCTCATTCACAAATAAGACGAAGTGTAACTTTTGTGGGGAAAGAGATTAGCCCTTTGAGCGTTACTTCACACTGGCATTTACATATGTCTGTACTTCGAGATTCCAGTGTTTTCTAGGAAGGGTACATTATGAAGACTTGCAGCTTCCTTAGGACAGAAGAAGAAAGGTGAGAGAGGTTTCTGCGGAGTGATGGTTCTCCATGTTGAAGGCAGAACAGTAGAAGGGGACATAAGTTGTTGCTGATGGATCTAGAAACAAGCACTATCTTTTTGATCCTTCTCTTTATTTTAATTTATCCTTTTCGAAATGGGCCAGTTTCACAATATCTTGGGATGTAGTTTTAGAACCTAGTGCTGATATAATCAACTATGTTGCAGAAATCATAGTGCTTTTTAGAGAAACAAATGCAGAACTTACCTATATTTATCTATGCAAATATTTAAAATTGTTTTTATTCCAATAACAATATTTGTCTAAATAATTATTATAAGTCTGTTATAAGGCTGTTATAAGTCAATGTATGTGGGAAATAATTCCAAATATGCCATCCTTTCAAAACACCATTTCATTCATTGTCAAAATGAACTCTTTGGGTCCTACGGAACCACTATTTGTTCTTCAAGAACACTGTCAAGAGTCCCATTTGCAGAGAATTTCAGCACTTAGTTTATGGACTCAGCTTCTCAGGTTACTTATTTCTGGATCCCACCCGTCCCTATCCCCCCCACCTCCACCCCAGAGCATGAGTTGCAACAAGAAAAAAGAAAGAAAGAAAAAAGAAAAGCTTATAGTAAGAGTTGAAGCATGAGGCTTAGGAAAATCAAAGATGGATGTGGTGGTGATTGCTTTTCTAGCCAGAAGGAGCAACTTACCTTGGGTATGTTAACTGTGCATCTCCTGGGAGAGATTAAACAATTACATACAAGCCAATCCAAGCAGTAGGACCTTCAGAGAAGCATAGTCCAGTACTGTTAATGGGCAGCCCTGCTTCACGTGAACAGTTCCTTCTGGTGGCTGCTTCACGTGGGCCTGTGTGACTGGCTGACGGATCTCTCTTACCATTAACTGGACAGGCTTTTCTCAACTAAATAGATGTCATAAAAGCAGAAAAGATGGACTCACTGAGAAAGAGGATGTAATCAATTCTGTGGTAAGCTTGCAATTCTAAATGTGATGATGAGCAGCTGTCTTGTATGAGTACTCTCCTAGCTTTTCAAATTGGCGGGAGAAATGAGCTCTGGTATTGTAGAACTGAGCAGGGAGACCATACATAGCAATGGCATACTGGATTTTAAAGAACTTCTAATGTTACGTTTTTCCTGCTGGCATGAAAGCATTGTTGCAGCAGAATCTTACTTGTGAACCGTCACGGAGTCAGATAAAACTGGGCTGTATTTTTCTTATTTGCTTGATGAGTCTTTAAGCTTTGGTCATTCTCTTCTGTACTGTTTGCCATATTTGGAATCTCTTCAGGCCCTTTCCCCTTCCGGGCAGGAGAAATACGCCCCTGGTCTGAACATAAGCCAAGGCTAGACTGTTTCCACAAAGTGGGTGCTTCCTTCTCTCAAATGCTCCCGGGTCTCTTCCACTCAGTTGCCTTCGAAGACCTTGTGAGGAAACATAGAATTACCGAATTCTCCCTATGGTCTCTGTTCGCATGGCCACAGAGAATATTTAGCATCTATTTTGCTGGGCCAAAGAAAGCATTACATTATCAAAACTCATGTCAAAATAGTCTGTCTTACTTACGGGCAGAATTTTTAAAAATGGATGTTCAATTTCTTCTTATTTCATAATTTGTTTCTTCCTGGGGGGGGGTTGGGGACACAATTATACATGCCTTTTATCATAGTAGAAGGAGGAAAATATTCATTGGATTTGTAGGTAGATGATGGAGTTTGAGGAACAAAAATGTGTTTACTCACGTGCTCTTTCGTCACTTGCTTACAGATATTGGTTCAACATTTACTAATCAACAAACAACTTTTCAGCCTCCATTATGAAGTGGGCATCATGTTAAATGCTAAAAATTAACATAAAAGAACTTATGGTTTCTCCTCTCAGGAACCTTAGTCATTAGTGTTGTAAAAAGTCAGAAAATGATTTTAATTTAATTACTATTCCATTATTTTGCATAATTAACAAACACCCATCATGAGCCAAAATACGGCAATGATGTTCTTAACCATTGAATGGTGTGCAGTTCCTGATGCTGAAAGAAGTGTGGTCCATCTAGATGAAGGCTTTAGGGAAGGCTAACAGCCGTGGTGGCAGAGGAGCCTCTTGGGAGCACACTGTGCCAGAATCAGATGGTCATGCTTATGCTTTTCCACAATGTAAGAATTCATTGCATAACAATAAATTCTTGAGACTGAGAAGTATCAGTGACAGCAACCACCATCACTTCTGCCTACTTAGGTAGTTTAGTAGGGGCAAACACGTTTTTCCAGACAGAATCAGTGGCATTACATTACCTTCCATATCACACAGCACACAATCATTGTATCTGTGAGTGAGCACGTGTAGGGTTACAGAATGAATAAGGTTAAAGAGGCTTCAATTCAAGAAGTCTCGGAAATCATTAGAGTCTGCGTAGCTAAGAGTATGAAGAAGACCAGTGCCAAGAGAAAGCTGCTCATGAAAACAGCCAAATGGAGAAGAATTTTCTAATCTCCACAGACTTTAAGGGTGAATTGAGGCAGAGCATGAAATCTTTTTGAAGATTCTAGGTTCAGCCTAAGGAAGGTCACTGGATGCTATCAACTCCATGTGGGCGAGGAGGAATATAAAGACTGACCACGGCTGCTCTCAGCTAATGCAATTATTCATGTTTCATCTCACCATGCTTTTTTTTCATGACCTTACTAACATGACATTGCGCCCTTTGGGGCAAGAACTCTTCCATGCTTGGTCTACAACTTGCTTAGTGGCTAACTCACAGATGCTATGCTCACTCAACACATACTTCTTAAATTGATGGAGTTATATTCTTCTTCTCCTTTATTTCCTTTAGAATTTTCACAAAACAGGTTGTCAAAGTGTTCACTTGGTTTGTATATGCATATGAAATGGATACTTGCTGGCCACTCATAATCTGTCTGGGGTCTGGAGTCAAATGTGACAAAGGTAACAGTATCACAGCATTTACCGTGGCTGGCATCGTCTTTGGTTGCTGATGCTATGCTTATGTGGATGAACACACATTTTATAACTGTTCATGTCCTTGGTCTATTGTCAGCACAGAGGCCAGAGTAATACTAGCATTGGAGGTTCCCTTTGGGGTTTCTTACTCTTGTCAATGAAAGAATTTAAAAATGCTCAAGGACAATTATATTAGAATTTAGGGGGGGGGGAAATAACAGAGCAGGCAAGCTGTAACTTATAGCAGCTACTGAAAGAAAAGAGATAGAGAGATAGACACTATATATATTTAGAAATATAATTCATCAACAGAGTACTTGGCAGGCCTATGCCAAGGTGTCCACCTGAGAAATCAAGCCATGCAACAGATCTGGTATGAAGGGAGCTTATTGGGGAAAGGGAGGGGAGTGAGGGCCTGGAGAAGGGATAGAGGCAGACAGAGGGGAACAAAGCCAGGAGGTCAGAGAAGGGAACAGAGGAGGACAGAAAGGTAGAAAGGGAAAGAGTGGGGAAGGGAAGGGAGGGAAGAAGGGAGGAAAGGAGAATTGGGATAGCAAGCAGTTCTTTCATATTTTCCCTGCACCTAGTAGCAACTAATGGTGACAGATGATGACATAAGCCTTTGTTAGGTCCCTGGGAGGAGTCTAATGGAATTGCTTGTAAAGTAACAGAAACGGATATAGAAATAGATATAGAGGTAGAGAGATAGAAGCAGCAATAGAGAAATAATAGATAGAGCAAGCCCTATGTACAAGGCCACTTGCAAGTTAGATGGATGGATGGATAGGTGGATGGATGGATGGATGGATGGATGGATGGATGGATGGATGGATGGATGATGGATGGATGGATGGATGGATGGATGGATAAATGGATGGATGGATGGATGGATGGATGGATGGATAAATAGATGGATGGATGGATGGATGGATGGATGGATGGATGGATGGATGGATAAATAGATGGATGGATGGATGGATGGATGGATGGATGGATGGATGGATGGATAACATGCCATTTGCAATGAAGGTCAACAAGCAGCCATATGACCAAGTAGATGGAGGCTTCAGAGAACAAAAACATAAGTCTAGAATGCCACAGGAAGCATGGTGAGCCAGTGTCCTAGTTGGGTTTTATGGCTGTGAGGAGACACCATGACAGAGGCAAACATTTAATTGGGGCTGGCTTACAGTTCAGAGGTTCAGTCCATTATCACCACGTGGGAAGTGTGGCATCAGGCAGGCAGACATGGTGCTGGAGAAGAAGCTGTGAGTTCTACATCTTGATCCAAAGGCAGCCAGGAGAAAGCTCTTCCCTAGGCAGCCAGGGGGAGACTCTTTCTCACTGAGCAGAGGTTGAGCACAAGGCCAAACTTCCTAATAGTGCCACTTCCCATAAGCCAACCATATTCAAACCATTACAGTTGGTATCCAAAAAAAAAAAAAAGAGAGAGAGGAGAGAGAGAGAGAGAGAGAGAGAGAGAGAGAGAGAGAGAGAGAGAGAGAGAGAGAGAGAGAGAGAGACAAAGGAAAGTTACACTTTTCTGAACAAATAACTCTGAGTAAGGACTCAAAAAAGCTTGCAAGCTTCGCAGCAGAGGCTTGCTAGTTCTGCTTGGTAGAAGCAGCTGTAAGGGTCTGCACTGAGAAGAGGCTCTGGGAAAGAAAAGTACATTATCTTCTTAAGTGGCTAATAATCCTTTCCATCTCTTTTAGGGTAGCTTGGAAGACCAGGTCTCCACTCAAGGCCAGGGGTGGCATTTAGAGCAAAGCCCAGATACTTTCACTCTTTTCACGTGGTAATCTTATTCCAAGGCATGACAAAGCTGATGTTTACATTTCAAGTGTTACCAGGGAAACAGGAGGTGGGGTCCAAAGCTTCAATAGCCTGAGGCTCCTATAGCAGGATAACCTAAAGTAAATTACTTTAGTTCTGGTTTGAAACCTCTGGGTGGCCCCCCAAATCACTCAGAGTGAGAGTCTAAGTCCTTACAACAGCATGGAGGTTGTCCCTGATCTTTCCCTGTACATCCCTTTTCTGACATGTTCCATGTCATGTCTTCTGCACTCTGGGGCCCTTGCAGTTCTGCAGAATGGCCAAGTTCTCACCTCTCTGATTTTAAAGTTTCTACTCAACTATTTTCCCTCCAAATTTTGCACAACTTCTCCCTTATATCATTTAATTTATGTGTAGTATGTGTTTCTAATGGATTTCCCCCAGATTAGTTGTTATAAATTTATTGAGTAATATTTTTTTGGATTCTTTGAACTGGCTAATATTTGCAAAACACTATGGAAAACTCAGAGGTACAGGCACCTGTGCTTCCTCCCTACCCAGTTTTAATGTCTGTGTGGTTTGTTTAAAGGTGTGACTTTTAAAGAGTTTAGTTTTATGCATGCGTTTGTCTGAGCATATGCTATTCACAGAAGGTACTGGGTGCCCTTGAGCTGGAATTAGAGGTGTTTGCATGTGATCTGTTAGGGTTGCCAGACTCAGGTTCTCTGAAAGAGCAGCAGAGCTCTGGACCACTGAGCTACCTCTCCAGTCTCTTAAACTCATGAGCTGTCTGAACCATTTTAGTTGCAAATGATGGGAGCTAATGACTTTTTGTTGATCAAGAGAGGGTAATTGACTCACCTAACTGTTAATTCCTGAGCTAAGAACGTTCTTGGGCAGAGTTCAAATAGTTCTGTAAGTGTCCAGTCGGTCTCCATCTCTTTCCATCATGTCAGTTCATATCTGGTTAATCTCTAAAATAGTCTTCATGGTCATACAGAATATCCCTGATTGATCCCTCTTAAATTATAGGTTCTCCCACTTTTCAATTTCTATATGAGGTCTTGAAATTTTCTGGAGTCTTGGAAACTCCCCACCATGGCTCCATGAATCCATGTTCTATTATGGCTCTGTTCTCCAGTATACACACACACACACACACACACACACACACACACACACACACACACACACAGTATTCCTCTTCCTGGATTTTCTCCACACTCTTCTGTCTTTCTTGATCAAAACAAGCAAAACAAACAAATCCAAGCAACTCAGGATAAAAAAAAGAAACAATCATTCATATATACAATGTTTTGTATTATATTTATCCTTTCACCAACTCCTATCCCATCCAGCAGCTACTGCCCCCCTTTCTTCCTTTTCAACTAGTCTATCTTCTGCTTTCATGTCCTCTGCCTCTTCCTGTCTGTCTGTCTCTGTCTATCTGTCTCTCTCTGTCTCTCTGTCTCTGTCTCTCTGTCTCTGACTCTGTCTCTCTCTCTCTCTCTCTCTCTCTCTCTCTCTCTCTCTGTGTGTGTGTGTGTGTGTGTGTGTGTGTATAAAGTTAGCTGCTATTCACTCATGACTAAAACATCTGCATCATGATGTTGACATTTCTGGTTTCTTTAACATCTCAGTTGCATCATGTGATGTCTCCTGGAAGCACATGTGATGTTTTGCTGAAAGCAGACCCTTGAGAGAGCACTTGATGTTTAGAAAGAATATAAACAGAACCCTACGAACAGTAAGAGGATGCTCATGCATTGCTACACCTCTGTGCAATGCGTTGCTGGTCTTTGCAGGTGTTCACTGGTCTTCACTTTGTAGAGAGAAATGTGCTGAAGAACTTTACATGGTACTCCTGCTGATTTTGGCTGCTGGATTTTTGCCACCGCTACTGATTCATGTTCATTATTTGGTATTGAACTAGACTGCTGCTGTCCTGACAACCAAGGGTGGAATTTCCCTCTCAAAACTACTACTAAACACATTCATAACCCCCTTTTCCTCTTAATGTTCTTTTTTCCCAACCTCTGGTCAGTGGTCTAGAAAGGAGGCTAAAGTATTTAAGAACCCTATATAAAACAGGCTCTGAAAAGTCTAGTCCTACAGAATCATATCCAGAAAGACAACATTTCATAACACTCTTCCTCCTCCTGCTCTTAGAATTGTTCTGCCCACTCTTGCACAATGTTCCCTGGCTCTTACATCATGCTCCCTGGCTCGATGAGGGAGTGATATGAATCCTGCTTAAGTCTCAGAACCCACCATTCACTTGTTCCCAGAACTATGACAAAATATTCATTTCTGCATTAATCCGCAGCAAAAAGAACATTTTCTGACCATTCCTGAAAGCATTTTTAAACTTTAAAAAGGGAGTTTACTGCAAGTCTATTTCACAAACCACCAGGAATGGGATCCTGCTAGGGCCTGTGACCCTCTTCAGCCATAGGTTTTGGATTAGGTTTACAATAGCAAACATCTATTCCTCTCCCATGGATGGGCCTCAAATATCAAATACTAAAATACTTTTGCATTGATGGGTGTATTTTGTCTGTCATGTTGGTATCACAACACACAAAGTATATAACTGAGTAGGTCCTTGATGACATCTCTCCTGTAGCAGTTTGTGTTAGCATTTTGTCTAAGCTCTGCTCCACAGTCATCTGGCAACTGCCAGGCATGCCTGACTCATTATATAAGGGGCTGCTTGCTCCATCCTCTCTCTCTTCCTCTTGCCTTCTTGCTCCCTCTCTGTCCCTTCGCCCCTTCCCCCTTATTTCTCCATTCCTCTTCCCACTCTTTCTCCATGTGCTCATGGCTGGCCTCTGTTCCCCTACTCCTCTGCCCACTCTGCCTTTCTGTCTCTACTACCCTCTGAGCTCCCCTCCCCACACCCTGAATAAACTCTGTTTTATTCTAAACTATACTATTCTATTCTACACTGTACTATAGATGGCTGATCCTACAAGGAAAGCTCACCCCTTGGAGGCATCCCTTCCCCCATACTTGACTACACTTCGACCAAACATATTCCTTTTCTCCTTATCTTTATATAAACACAACCTCTTGGGTAACACTTTCTAGTACCATGAACATTTGTTGTTAGGCAGGGAGCATCCAACTCAGTTCTCGGTACGTTTCTCTGTGCCCTGCATCCAAAGTGTATGTTATCTTCAGCAGTAAGTTCTGTCTATCTAGTTCTAGTGAATAAAAAAATGCAAGAGAAGCAGACATAGTTTGCATGGTTTTGAGACCCTTTGATGTGTCTCAAACCAATAACTCATGGAAAAATTGATCCACACTTTAAGTCTCATAATAATTAAATTTGTTTGTCAACTTGAAAGGATTTAGAATTAGCACAGAAACAATTCTCTGGCCATGTATGTTAGGGATTACCTAGAATACAGTCACTGACATAGGAAGAATCCCCTTACACCAACCCCCACCAAAAATGTGAGACGTACCATTTCTTATTTCTTGGAGAGAAGTTTCAGGCTGAATGAAGAAAAAAAGTGAGTTGAGCACCAGCGTTCATCACTCTGTACCTCCTGACTGTAGATGTTAGTCTGACCAGCTGTGTCACATGCCTGCTGCTACAACTTCCCCACGAGGCTCTACCACCCCACAAACTGTGAGTAGACAAAAACCCTTCCTCATTGGTTTCTGTCACATACTAGACAGGTGACCTCTGACTCTCAGGTTCAGCTTTTGTCACTGTCACTTGGGTATACCTGTGGAATCATCCTGTATGAACAGAACAAATGTTTTTTAAAGCCCTGAGTGTCTAGACCCGACTTTAAGTTAGCTTTATTTCTAACTGATAGCTAGAATTTGAGGTGCAAAATAATTTCCGCTCGGAATTTTGAAGACATTGCTCTGATGTTTTTTGGCCTCTAGCCCTGCACATGAGATGTCTGAAACCAATTTAGCCTTTCTTCCTTTGGAGATAAATGTAATCTCCTTGGAAGCTCTTAGGATCTTCTTCACAATGTTAGTGTTTTGAAATTTATAGGCATGTTTTTGATTTTTTTTCCAGCTCAGCAACAAATGAAATCATCAGTATGAAGGCGTACTGGTTTGTTTAAGCTTTGGGTAGCCCCGCTCTGTCGTCCCGATAATTGCTCACATCAGTTCCACACTGATTTCCTCCCAGAGTTACTAGCAGATGGATGTTGGTTCTCCTCTATTGATTGCATTGAGACTTTTCACAAATTCTGTTCATCATTTCCTCTAGATTCTGAAAGGTTCTTCATTCTTTCATCCAGTGTTCTATCAAGTTTACAAATGCCTAGAATTATATCTTTTCTCATTGCAATCTGCCCTAGTTCTACAGATAAAATCGTCAAATCTCCCTTGTGAAACCAGTTGTATTACGATTCTTTTTTCTCCTTTGAAGTATTGTTTCCTCTCTGTGCTCATGGCTCTATTCTGTTATTTTCAGTCCTTCCAGATTTTTGTGTCTGGTAATTATGGCTATACATTCATATATATGAATGAAAGAGTGGGATGGTTATTATATGCTTCTGTCCTTGGTTTCTTCATCGGTTTTTTATGTTGGGCTTCATTTGTGGTATATGGAACCAGAAATAGGTGAGGGGTTTGCTTGTGCCTTCATGGATGCAATTAAGGCCTTGTCCTTCATACTATAAGACATTAAATCTGAATTGAAACTACTGGCAAGGATAAGAGGTGATGCCTTCATTCTGTCCATGTTTTAATAATTAAGCCTTTTCCCATGATAAGTAGATTAAAATATTTATATGTCTAAGAAAAAAGATCTTTGTCTCTTATGTATTAGATATTCAAAAATCTACTTTAAGTTATTGATATATAAGTTGTAGGTCAACGGAGGGAACTAGAAAAAGTATGCTGAGTGAGATGACACAAACCAAGAAAGACAGAACTCACATTTGGGGTCCTAGATTCAAATCCTTAGATATTAACATAGCTGACACCATTAAAGGAACAGGGGATGGCAGGATGGGTCTAGAAAAGGAGTTCTAGAGAACAAAGAAGTAGGAAAGGGTGCTATAGAAAGAAGACAGGTAGATTTTTACCTGTGGAAGGGGAGAGAGGGCAACACAGAGGGGAAGCAAGGGAAGTAGGATGAATAACATTAGGACACCAGAAAAGCCATGGAGAATCCTATTGCTGTATATTTACTAGAATTATACATATATAAGTCTATGTTTATTCATACACACATAATGAAGTTATAACACTCAAGAGTAGCAGTATTTTTCCAAGAGCCATTGACTGTCTAACAAAAAATATCTCATCACTAGTCATGGGAAATGGGTTTTGTTGTTGTTTTTGTTTCTTTTTGAATAGTTGGTTAGAAGTTGGTTGCCCAAAACAACAGACTATTTTTATTATTGCTATTATCTTTGCTTGACTTTTAGAAATCAAAAGTAAGACTCTGAACATAAAATTAACATATGGAACCTGATGCAAATGAACTGGCACTGACCTGAATTTTACTTCCCTGAGAACTAGGTCTCATCATACACAAGGAGCTATTTAAGCAGCCAAGAGAGGAAAGCAAACACTAGTCCTCCCTAGCAGTGATGAATATGAATAAAAATGGCAAAATGTCCCAGAATGTACAATAGTGGTACTTGTATCATGCAGGAAATCAGCAGGTATCTGATTGGACTTACGGCCTGCTCAATAGATAGGAATGCCAGCCTACTCCCTATGGCTGCTGAAGCCATGAACCGTAGAAATGGCCATTGACCACTAAAATGGTATGTTCTAAATATTTACTCACATACTACAGGTAAATATGTAGCTCTCACCCTCCATCAAAAATGCTTCATTTTGTACTAGACAGACAAATATGTAAAACCATAACTTGTTAAGATACAGAGGCCATCTGGCTGTAGGGAGCCTGGTCTCAATTAATACATCTACAACACAACAGGAAAAAAGGCAGAGAGATTGTAAAAGCCATGGGTTTATTAGGCTTACACTTTCATAGCACTGTTCATCCTCAAGGAAGTGAAGACGGAAACTCAAAGCCAGTATAGGGACATGGAGGCAGGAGCTGATGCAGCGGCCATGGAGGGAAGATGATTACTGGCTGGTTCTTCATGGCTTGCCCAGCTTGCTTTTTTAGAGAACTAAAGACCACCAGCCCAGGGATGGCACCATCCACAATGGGATTAACCCTCCTCCACCAATTATTAATTATGAAAATAGCCTTGGTCACAATCAAATTTTTGGTGGCATTTCTTAATTTGAGTGAGATTCCCTCCTCTCAGATGACTTTAGCTTGTGTCTAGTTGACATAAAACTACCCAGGACAAAGAGTGCAGAAAACAGTTGTTAGATCTTCTTGATGTGTTTTTCCTTGATGTGTAATTAACTTGTTTCTTCATACTTACTTTGGTTTGATTTCTTCTTCTTTAAATATATAGTTGCTCGCATTTGCCATCAAACTACATTTGTTTCAAATATCATTTTTACCCTTTCTCTTTCAGTCTATGCACATCTTTACTGGTGAGGTGTGTTTCCTGCAGGCAGCAAATAGTCTTTGCCATTCTCTCCTGCCCCTTTTCCCCCATTATAGAGTTTGAGTCTTTTCATTAGAGAATTAAGACCACTTACATTCAGGCTTGTACATCTGTTTTACCCTAATGTTTGATTCTTTTTGTTGTTGTTACATTTGTTTATTTGCTATTCTAATGGCATTCATTGTTCCTGATGCATTTACAATGGTGTTTACCTTCCTCTTCTATGGGTAGGATTCTTCTGTGTATCTTTTGAAATACTGCTTTACTTAATGGTCATGCATATTTTTAGCTGATACTTTGTTAGGTTATTTATTTATTTATTTATTTATTTATTCTTCATTCTGAAGGATACCTTTGTTGGCTATAGGAATCTAGGTTGTTAGTTGCTTTCTTCTGTGGATAGCTATGCATCACTCCACGCTCTCTTGGTTTCTAGTTTCTACTGGAAAATATACAGTTATGCTCATGGTTGCTTTTGTGAGTTGGCATGCTTCTCTTTATTAAAACATTTTATTATTAAACATTTTAATATTTTAAAGACTCATTTGTTAAAGAATTATGAGATCAAAACTGAGCTTTAATGTACTTTCTCAATCACCCATATTACCAAAAAAAAAAAAAAAAAAAAAAAAAAAAGGGTTTTCTGCCTGTGATGTTTCCAAGCTACTGATAAACTGGTCAATATTACTGCTTCTTGACTAATCCTGAAAATTCCTATCAGTATATTTGTGTGGTCATCTGTTTTTATTTCTTGTGAGTAAATATCAACCATAAAATTGCAACATCTTAGAGTAGAAGAGGATGTCTCTTCTCCCATCTACTATTAACAATCAATAGTTCCTCAAGTAGGGGTGGTGCCTCATGTCCTTTTCCCCCTTTGGTGATGAAATACCAAGGAACCCAATCCTGTGGCATGTTTTATGCAAGTGATTACAGCTGCAATGAGTTCATGTGTAGATCAGCTGTATCACTATTTTTTATAATAGTTCTCCCTAACATTTGGCTCTTTCAATATTTATGTCCCTTCTTCAGTGATGGTCCCTGAGCTTGAGCGTGGATGATTGCAACTTAGACACCCCTTTAGGGGATGAGCACAAAGTCTTATTTTCTACACTTTGGTCAGTTGAATTTTTTTTTTGGACTGCAGTCTCATTAAACAAAATAATAGTAGAAAGTTATTCTTCAGAGTCTATAACCTTTCCAGATGTGGTTTATATTATGAGGTACAAGTTGTCTTAAGTCCAATTAGAAAGGATTTTATTACTGCCTGTCTTAGGGTTTTTCTTGCTGTGAACAGACATCATGACCAAGACAACTCTTATAAGGACAACATTTGCTTGGGGCTGGCTTACAGGATCAGAGATTAAGTTCATTATTATAAAGGCAGGAAACATGGCAGCATCCAGGCAGTTATGGTTTAGTCATCTGCAGGCTGCTAGTAGAAGTCTGGCTTCCAGACAGGTAGAATGAGGGTCTTAAGCCCTCTGTGGCACATCTACTCCAACAAGGCCACACTTCTTAATAGTGCCACTGCCTGCACTAAGCATATACAAACCATCACATTTACGATACAATTACACTAGTGGCATGCTTTGACAGACTGGTTGTTATTGTCACTTGTAAAGTTCACAATTGGGAAAGAATATGACTGCCCCAAGCAGTCTGCATTATTTCTTCTGTATCTGATTCAGTATCCATAACTGGAAACCAGTCAGCAATGAAGAAGCTTTCAGTTCTTTATCAGCTTGATTTATTCATATCTTGTGACCAAAGTATGTATTATATTTACTAATAGTGTCTAACTATCAAGTTCCAGTGTGCACTAAGAGCAACAGGAATGGCTTTCATTGTTTTGGGAATCTCTGAGACAACAAACAAAAGGGAGATATCCCATATCTAGCACTGAAGTCGGCTACTGACTGCCCTTTGAGTATGTGTATGATGGGTATCACTCAGTGATTTTATGTGGCATTTCTTTGACGATTATTGAGATTACTGGCCATTTAAATAATTGCTTTTGTAGAATATTGCTCAAGTTTTTGGTAAAGTCTTCAAATTAGATCTTTAAAAAATGCTTTCAGGATTAAAACCTTTATGCTGACCTTCATTAGATATATGCACTGTATAAAGTTTTTGTCAGTTTCTATTTTACCTTTTTGTTTATATTCTTTGATTTTAATTTTTGTCTACATATAGGCATGTGTTTTTATATTAGAGGGATAATTACATGTGTTCACATGTGTATTTTTTTGTGAGCTTGAGTGTGAAGGACACAGAACACACTCGTTTATTTTTGACACCTTGTCTATTTTTGTCACAGGATCTCTTACTAACCTGAAACTCAAGTGGGCTAAGCTGGCTGGGCATTGAGCCTTAGAAATCCCCTTTCCTTCATTCCATAGTTTGTCATGACTCAGAATGGATTCCTAATATCTAGTGAGTGAAAGATGGGCTGGGAATGTTAGAAATATCTCAGGATGGACAACAACTCCTCCTGTGATCAAAAAAAAACAACCCAAAAATATCCACAGACCTATGGTTGAAGAATATTTATTTAAAGTGATTTACTAATGTCCAAATGACTCGTTTTTCTCCTCTGAGAATTTTTATTAGGAAGCTGTTTCCATCCACTTTACAAATCTATTGGGTTTTATATTCTATGTCATATTGCAGCTATCACATACCAAGTGTTTATTGTAATAGAAGCTCCATTATATATGTCTTATATATGTTTGATTTAGTCCTGCTAAAATGATATTTCCCCTCTTTACAGATGGAGTCCCTGAAGCCAGAAAAATAAAAAGTACAACTTTGGTCCTTACCATTTTATTTTGCTATTAATACTATTATTATGTTGTTGAGTTTATTTTGTATTGTGGTTAGATTGAGATTCAAGTCAATAAGGGGACAGACAGATGGAGAGTTTCATCTCTATCTTAGAGATTGCCAAACACGGAAAAAAGACAGTGTCTTCTCCTACTCCCAGGAGAGTTGAAGGCATTAGCGGTTCCTTCCCTTGTTTCTGTTTGTATTTCCATTTGACAGAAGGTGGGGTTAAGTGGGCTTTGCATAGGATTAGTGAAGAACATAAGCAATCTTTTAGACCTGGAAGAAAACTGTGAATAAACTGCATTAAGGTTCAGTCTACTTCCAGACTGCTGCTGCAGCCTGGGTGAGGATCAGGAAGGCATCCACATCCTCAAGGTCTCTGAGTAAGCTTTCAGACCCACTATATTCACTTCCTGTTACAGCTGAGCATCCTCTGCAATTCTCTATTACTGTTAATTAGGGATTTCCTCATCATCTAATCACGCAGATGTTATGGGATGTTTATTACCATACAATGTCAGTATGACTCTGCAGGTCTGAAACTGTTAACCACAAGGGGCTTTTGTTTTCAGTCTGTGCTCCAGTTTTAGAAGCACTGTAGGATGTCTGCAGAGATAGCTATGAGAAGAAGAGGCCAGGCTTTTGGCATGGGGTCTTCCGTTTCAATCTGAGCAACTCTGTTTTTGTATCTTATGTTTTTTTTTTATTGAATAACTTTATTTTAAAAAACAAAGATAAATGTACAGATTTTAAGCATTTTTGCACAAAAGTATATGAATACATGTTTGACATTACTTGGTTTTTTTAAAGGTTTGATAGTGTGCATTAAGATCTTACTAGTTACAATGAGCATAAAGAACATGTAAAACAAAATGTAACCTGGAAATAGTTAAAGTTTTCTTGGTGTGTAAAGATTAAGCATAATGGTTTTTCATTTTCCTTCCTTTTTTTTTTTTTTTTTTTTTGTCCTTTGTATTTTCTTGAACTTCATATAGTCTGTGAGTTGTTTCTGGGGTGTTCAGAGCTCTCTGGGGTTAGTATCCAATTATCAGTGTCTGCATATTAAGTCTGTTCTTTTGTGACTGGGTTATCTCACTCAGGATGATATTCTCTAGATGTATCCATTTACTTAAGAATTTCATAAACCCATTGTTTCTGATAGCTGAGTAGTACTCCATTGTGTAAATGTACCATAATTTTTGTATCCATTAATCTACTGAAGGACTTCTAGGTTCTTTCAAGCTTCTGGCTATTATAAATAGGGCTGCTATGAACATATTGGTGAATGTGTCTTTGTTATATGTTGGAGATTCTCTGGGGTATATGCCCAGAAGTAGAATAACTGGGTCTTCAGGTAGTACTATGTCCAATTTTCTGAGGAATCCCGAGACTGATTTCCAGAGTGGTTGCAAAAGTTTACAACCCCACCAACAGTGGAGAAGTGTTCCTCTTTCTCCACATCCTTGCCAGTATCTGCTGTCATCTGAATTTTTGATCTTAGCCATTCTGACTGGTGTGAGGTGGAATCTCAGGGTTGTTTGATTTGTATTTCCCTGATGGCTAAAGATGTCGAGCATTTCCGTAGATGCTTCTTAGCCATTTGATATTCCTCAATTGAAAACTTTTTGTTTAGCTCTGTACCCCATTTTTAAATAGAGTTCTTTGGTTCTCTGGTGTCTAGCTTCTTGAGTTGTTTGTATACCTTGGATATTAGGCTTCTATCTGATGTGGGGTTGGTAAAAATCTTTTACCACTCTGTTGGTTGCTGGTTGTTTTCTTGACAGTGTCCTTAGCCTTACAGAAACTTTGCAATCTAATTAAGTCCCATTTGTCAATATTTGACCTTAGAACATGAGCCACTGGTGTTCTGTTCAGGAAATTTTCTCCTGTGCCTATGTGTTCTAAGATTTTCCCTATTTTCTCTTCTAATAATTTCAGCGTACCTGGTTTAATGTGGAGATCTTTGATCCACTTTTACTTGAGATTTGTACAAGGAGAAAAGAAAGGGTCTGTTTTCATTCTTCTGCATGCTGAGTGCCAGTTGGACTAACACCATTTGATGAAGAGGCTGTCCTTTTTCCATTGAATGTTTATAGCTCCTTTGTCAAAAATCAAGTGACCATATATGTGAGGGCCCTTTCTGGATCTTCTATTCTATTCCATTGATCCACATGCCTATTTCTGTACCAGTACCATGCAGTTTTGAGCACAATTGCCTTGTAATATAGCTTGAGGTCAGGGATAATGATTCCTGCAGAAGTTTTCTTGTTGTTGAGGATGGATTTTGCTATTCTAGGTCTTTTGTTATTCCAGATGAAATTGCACATTGCTCTTTCCAACTCTATGAAGAATTGGGTTGGAATTTTGATGGGGATTGCATTGAATCTGTAGATTGCTTTTGGTAAGATGGCCATTTTTGCAATGTTGATCCTTCTAATCCATGAGCACGGGAGACCTTTCCAGCTTCTGAGATCTTACTCGATTTCCTTCTTTAGAGATTTGAACTTCTTGTCATACAGGTTTTCACTTGCTTAGTTAGAGTCACACCAGGGTATTTCATATTGTTTGTGACTATTGTGAAGGGTATCTTTTCCCTAATTTATTTCTCCACATATTTGTCCTTTGAGTAGAGGAAGGCTACTGATTTGTTTGAGTTAATTTTATATCCAGACCCTTTTTTGAACTTGTTTATCAGCTGTACAAGTTCTCTGGTGGAATTTGTGGGGTCACTTAAGTACACTATCATGTCATCTGCAAATAGTGATGTTTTTACTTCTTTCTTTCTAATTTGTATTCCTTTGATTTTCTTTTGCTGTGTAATTGCTCTGGCCAGGCTTTCTAGTACTATGTTGAATAGGTAGGTGGAGAGTGGGCAGCCTTGTTGAGTCTCTGATTTTAGTAGGATTGCTTCAAGTTTCCTAACATTCACTTTGGTGTTAGCTGTTGGTTTGCTGTATATTGCTTTTATTATGTTTAGGTATGTGTCTTGGATTCCTGTTCTTTCCAAGACTTTTAACATGAAGGGGTGTTGAATATTGTCAAATGCTTTTTCAGCATCTAGTGAGATGACCATGTGTTTTTTTCTTTGAGATTGTTTATATGGTGAATTACGTTGATGGATTTCTGTATATTTAACCATCCCTGCATTCCAGGGATGAAGCCTACTTGATCATGGTGAGTGATCGTTTTGATGTGTTCTTGGATTCAGTTTGTAAGGATTTTGTTTAGTATTTTTGCATCAATGTTCATAAGTGAGATTGGTCTGATGTTCTCTTTCCTTATAGGGTCTTTGTGTGGTTTAGGAACAAGGGTTATTGTAGCCTCAAAAAAATTAGTTAGGTAGTGTTTCATCTGATTGTATTTTGTGGAATAGTTTGGAGAGTATTGGTATTAGGTCATCAATAAATGTATGATAGAATTCTGCACTGAACCCATCTGGATCTGGACTTTTTTGGTTGGGAGGCTTTTGATGACTGATTTTATTTCTTTAGGTGTTATGGGATTATTTAGATGGTTTACCTGGTCCTGGTTTAACTCTACTATCTGGTATCTGTCTAGGAATTCATCCATTTCCTCAAGATTTTCCAGCTTTTTGAGTATAACCTATAATCATACTTCTGATGATTTCTTGAATTTCCTCAGTTTCAGTTATTATGTCTCCACTTTCCTTTCTCATTTTCTTAATTTGGATACTCTCTCTTTGCCCTCTAGTTAGTCTGGCTAAGGGTTTATCAATCTTGTTAATTTTCTCAAAGAACCAGCTCTTGATTTTGTTGAATCTTTGAATGTTTCTTTTTTGTTTCTATTTGGTCTATTTCTGCCCTACATTTGATTATTTCTTGCCCTCTACTCCTCTTGGGTGTATCTGCTGCTTCCTTTTCTTCTAGAGCTTTCAACTGTGCTTTCAAGTTGCTAGTGTATGTATGCTCTTACCTGTTTCTTTTTGGAAGCACTCAGAGCACAGAGTTTTTCTCTCAGTACTACTTTCATTGCATTTCATAGGTTTGGGTATGTTGTGTTTTCATTTTCCTAAAATTCTAGAAAATCCTTAATTTATTTATTTATTTCTTCTTGACCCTGCTATTGTTTAATAGAGCATTGTTCAGTTTCCATGTGTATATGGGTTTTTTGTCTTTGTTGATGACCATGATGATCTGATAGTATTCTTGGGAGTATTTCAATCTTTTTATATCTATTGAGGCTTGTTTTGTGACCAGTCATATGGTCAATTTTGGAGCAGGTACCCTGAGGTGCTGAGAAGAAGTTGTATTCTTTTGTTTTAGGATGATATGTTCTGTAAATATCTATTAATTCCAATGGTTCATAACCTCTGCTAATTTTACTATGTCTTTGTTCATTATCTGTTTCCATGATCTGTCTATTGATGAGAGTGTGGTGTTGAGTTCTCCCCCTATTATTGTGTGGGGTACAATGTATTTTTTGAGCTTTAGTAGGTTTTTTTTTAATGAATATGGGTGCTCTTGTATTTGGTGCATATATGTTCAGGATTGAGAGCTCCTCCTGATAAATTTTCCCTGTAATGTGTAAAAAGTATCCTTCCTTATTTTTTTTTGATAACTTTTGGTTGAAAAATTTACTTTATTCTATATTAGAATTCCCAATCCAGATTCCTTTTTGGGGCCATTAGCTTGGATGGCTCTTTCCCAACATATTACTCTGAGAGAGTTTCTGTCTTTGTCTCTGAGATGAGTTTCCTGTATGCAGCAAAATGCTGGGTTTTGTTTATGTATTCAGTCTGATAGCCTATATCTTTTTATTGCTGCATTCAGTCTATTTATGTTAACAGATATCAAGGAATAGTGGTTGCTGTTTCCTGCTAATTTTGCTTTTAGAGGTAGACCTGTGCCTGTGTGTCTTTCTTCTTTTGGTTTTCTTGCTTAGATATTTTCTTGTTTTTACTAGGATGTAGTTTCCCTCCTTGAATTGGGTTTTCTACATATAATTAATTGTAGTTCTGGGTTTGTGGTCAGATATTGTGTAAATTTAGTTTTGTCTTGGAATTTCTTTTTCTCTCCATCTATAGTGATTAAGAGTTTTGCTGGGTATAGCAGCTTGGGCTGACACTTTTGTTCTCTTAGGGTGTGCATGATATCTGTCCAGGGTCTTCTAGCTTTCATAGTCTCTGTTGAGAAATTGGGTGTGATTCTGATTAACCTGCCTTTATATGTTACATGACCTTTTCCCTTACTGCTTTTAGTATTCTTTCTTTGCTTTGGGCACTTGGCGTTTTGACTATTATGTGTCGGGAGGAATTTCTTTTCTGGTCCACTCTATCTGGAGTTCTGTAGGCTTCTTTTATGATCATGGTCATCTCATTATTCTTCTTCTTTTTTTTTGTATACATTTGCCATAATTATTTTTTAAACTTTATTTTAAAAAACAAAGATAAAAGAAAAAAATTTAAACATTTTTGCATAAATGAATACAAATACATTTTTGTCAGTGCTTGGCTTTTTTCCCTTTTTTTTAAGGTTTGAAACTCTGCATTAAGGTCTTACCAGCTACAATGAGCAAAAAGTACATGTAAAACAGGATGTAACCCAGAATTAGTCAACGTTTTCTTGTTGTGTAAGGATTGAGCATAATGGTATTTGTTGTTGTTGTTGTTTTGTTTTGTTTTCTTTTTTCTTGAACTTCACACAGTTTGTGAGTTGTTTCTGGGGCAGTCCTAGCCTCTGGGGTTAGCATCCCACTATTAGTGACTGCATATTATGTCTGTTCTTTTGTGACTTGGTTATCTCACTCAGGATGATCCTCTCTAGATGCAACCATTTTCTTAAGAATTTGGTTAAGTCATTGTTTCTGATAGCTGAGTAGTACTCCATTGTGTAAATGTACTACAATTTTTGTATCCATTCATCTACTGAAGGACATCTGGGTTCTTTCCAGCTTCTGGCTATTATAAATAGAGCTGCTATGAACATTGTGGTGCATGTATCTTTGTTGTATATTGGAGTTTCTCTGGGGTATATGCCCAGAAGTGGAATAGCTGGATCTTCAGGTAGTACTATGTCCAATTTTCTGAGGAATCGCCAGACTGATTTCCAGAGTGGTTGTATCAGTTTACAACCTCACAACAGTGGAGAAGTGTTCCTCTTTCTCCACATCCTCACCAGCATCTGCTGTCATCTGAGTTTTGGATCTTGGCCAATCTGACTGGTCTGAGGTGGAATCTCAGGGTTGTTTTGATTTGCATTTCCCTGCTGGGGTCATCTCATTCTTAATGTTAGGGATATTTTCTTCTATGATTTTGTTGAAGATATTTACTGTGCCTCTTAGTTGATATTCTTCGCCCTCTTCTATTCCTATTATCCTTAGGTTTTGTCTTCTCATTGTGTCCTGGATCTCCTAGATATTTTGCCTTAGGAGCTTTTTGGCTTTTATGTCTTCTCTGACTGTTTTCTCTATGTTTTCAATGTTGTTTTTGGTCCTCCGAGATTGTCTCTTCCATCTCTTGTAGTCTGTTAGAGATGCTTGCATCTGTGACTCCTGATTTCTTTTATAGGTTTTCTACTTCTAGGGTTGTCTCTTTTAGTGTTTTCTTTACTGTTTCCATTTTCATTTTAATTTCCTTCTTCCATTCCTTCATCTCTTTGTTTCTGTTTTCTTCTAGTTCTTTGATTTCTTTGAGTGTTTTTCTTGTTTCCTCTTTAAAAGCTTCTATATCTTTATGCTTCTCCTCCCGTTCTCATTTAAGGATCTCTATCATCATCTTGAGGTATGATTTCAGGTCTGAGTCTTCTTTTTCTGGATTGTTTGGCATTCTGATGTTTGCTGTGATGGGAGAGCTGGGTTCTGGTGTTGCCAGGTTGTCTTGGTTTCCCTGGGGTACGTTCTTTCACTTTCCTCTTGCCATCTTTTTGTCTGTGATTATAAGTGGTCTTGTTGTCAGTGATTGGTTCTCGTCTCTGTCGTGTACCTGGCCTGTGTCCTTGGATCTCTGCTGTTCCTGCTGGCAGATGGCCTGAGCACCTGTTCTGCATGCACAGGCCACTGGGTGAAAACAGAGACCCTAAGGCAGGGTTCCTGCTCCCCTGAACCAATGGGGGGCGCACTTTCCGAGAGCCCTTCACAGATCTCTCTGTTCTCCAACTACTTGGAGCGCAGTCTAACCAGGTCTGTGTCCCTGGATATCTGCTTTTTCTGGTGGCAGATGGCCTGAGTGCCTGTTCTGCCATATCTTATATTTTCACTGCTTTCTAGTCTGTGACTAAAAGTACTTAAGCATTTTGATATGCTATTCAAAGCACACTTTCTTTAGCATCCCAGAAATAGTCTTTAGTGATTTAGTAAACTCTGGATCCTGAAAATCATAGCTGCTTTTCTTCTGCCATGAACGTTCACTGTGTGGTTGGCAGCTTTCTTGGTTCTTTGGAATACTGGGGACTATTCATGCTATTTCATTTTTTTAAAACATAGAGCCGTCTCATTTTGTTTTTGAATTTTCAAAGTGTTTACATTTAGTTTTAGATTTACTTATTTTTATTTTATGTTTATGAGTGTTGTATCTGCTTGTATGTCTGTCCTTAGTATGTATGCTGGTATCAGTACAGGCCTGAAGAGGCTGTGGGAACCCTAAAAAGCAGAGTTCCTGATGATTGGGAACTGCCTTGTGGGTGTTAGAAATTTAACCCTGCCACAGGACAGCAACCTGTCCTCTTAACTGCTGAGCAAACTCTCTAGCCCTTGTTCATATCCTTAAAAAAGTGCTCTACCTTGGGTCCTAGGAGGTTCAAATTTAAAAGAGAAAGCCAATTTGTACTCCTCATGGATATATCAATTTGTATTCTTATGAACCAGTATTTAAGAATCTCCATTGATCCATATTATGTCTAATACTAGGTCAAATCAAATTATTATTTTTAAAGGCTAAGCAGTATCAAATTACATCTTATTGTTCTCCAAGGGCTTGTCCCAGATTACTAATGAGGACAAGCCCCTTCTCATGTTTGTTTGACATCCTTTTTATCCACTGTGAAAAGCTTATCCTCATCTTTCACTGATATTTTCCATATTATACAATTATTGTGCTTTCTTTAGGTCAGTCTCATGTTGAGTTTTTATATTTATTCTAAATATACTCTCTATTTGTCTCTTGTGTTTTCATTCTCATTATGATGACTTTTGATAGACACTATAGTTTTTAAATTTTTATTTTTAATGATGTGTCTGTGTATGTGCTTGTCAGTACCAGGGTGTTGTCAAATCCCGAGGAGCTCATGTTAACAGCTGGTCCTGAGGTTCCACATGAGAACACTAGAAACCAAAGTCAGGTTCTCGGCACGGGAAAGTTTTTAACCACTTAGCCTTCTCTCCAGCCCTTCACAAGTTGACTTTTGATACAGATAAAATAAATTTCCAAAGGAATTCATTTTTTTCTCTAGGAAAATTTAAAGCACATTAGTATTTTAAGGATACTCTACATTGTTAGAAACACGCAGATTTGCTCAGTTTTCTTAATTACTGCTGCTTCACAGTGTTCTGATGATGGTGAAAGGATTATCCTCAAGCCTAGGTGAAATTTTGTAATGTCTTTATACCCTGTAAATAAATTTGGGGATAGTTAACATATTTTTAATATTCAGATTTCTGTGTGTAAGGTAAGCCTCTTCCTTTTGGAGGTTTTCGTAGAACTCTTTCTATAATAGTTCATAAACAGCCAAAACAAACAAACATCATTCAGTACTCTTTCATAGTTATTTCTGTATACTGTAGTTTTATTAATTTTCATTTAAATATGTTTGTATTTATATTGCAAATATCTGTTTGCTCTGTGTTTGTGTATGCAAGCACATATATGTCCTTGTGAGTACAGTTTTGGAGGTCAGAGGTCAATGTTGACTTCTTTTGCTCTCCCCCTTATTTTTATATTCTTTCTTTTGTTTTTGATGGTTCATGAAAATATACAATGAATTTGAATATTTTTATCTTCATTACACCATCACGTGCCCTTTCCCATGCTTCCCCTAACACTGTCTTTTCAACAACCCCTTCTACTTTAATGTCTTTCTATGAGCATGACTTACTAAGGTTAATTAGAATTGCGTGTATGAGCATGGAAGAACATGGGAAGGGAAGAATGTAAGAGCTGTACGATGATGAAGAGAAGAGTTGCAAAAAAAAATGTCTTCTGGACATGACATGCACTAATAAACTCACACTGACTGTGAATAATTACCCTAAATCTGCCCAAGGCTATGTTGAGAGTTTTTCTATCCTTGCTTTATGTTTAAAACAAGGTATTCCACTTAGTCTGGAGCTCACTGATTTAGCTAGACTGGCTAGCCAGCCAAACCCATGGGCCCCTCTTGCCTCTGCCCCCCAGTGTTGGGGATACAGGCACATGTCATCTGGCAAGGCTTTAAAAGAGTGTGCAGGGATCCAAAGTTGGGGCCTTGTGATTATGTACTTTATACACTGCACCGTTTTGTATCCCGTGCTTCTTCCCTCAGAAAATTTCCACGTTTCTCTACCCCCTTGAACAACATTTTGGTAATTGATACTGTCATATAGTAGTTAATCTATATCTCTACATTGATCACATACCAGTCATTTTGCCAAACTACTTATAATATCTAATGCCTTTTGAACGTTTTATGGCAACACATAACATAGACAGAACACTTTCTTTCTTTCTTTCTTTCTCTTTCTTTCTTTCTTTCTTTCTTTCTTTCTTTCTTTCTTTGTTTCCATTGCTTTATGTCTTTAATTTTGTCTGCTCTTATTCTGGCTAAGGTGAAAGGTCATCTTCTGATGTTTGTGATACTTATTAGTAGACAAACTCTCAAAAATATACCACCCCAACAGTAATCAACTGCCAGTAGATGCCCAACTACTACTGGGGCTTCATAAGCTCTTCTTTCGGTATGCCAAACGACATTGTACAGCATTTCATTTATTTCTAGCAATCAACAGTGCTTTCTGTAAGTTTACTATGGAAGCCCTTGAAAATAGTGAACACAGTCACTTCTGCTCCAGGTTTGTTAAAACATGTATCTAGCTGGTGTTATTTGTATGTCACTTTTTTGAAATTATTATTCTAAATGCATGAAAATGATCATTCCGTTATTAACAGATTCCCTACATCCAATAATGTTGATAGATTTTTAAAAGCACTAAGTTGTCCTTTCATTTCTGGGATAACTATGACTTGATTATAGTATATGTTATTTTTATACTGTTAAATTCTGCTTGCTAATATTTTGCAGTTTGTTTGTCTTTACTCATGAATGAAATTATCATCCAAAATCAAATTTTAGACTGGTAAGAATATTAAGTAATCTTAATTGCAGTACATTTTTATTGACTTTATAAATTTAGAAAACAAAATTCTTTACTCCTTAAAGATTTTTAAAATTGCTATCATCCATATAATCAGTCATGTGCATCTTATTTGTGTATAATTGTGTATTCAACTTATTTAACAATAAAGAGAAATGTTTGTAGCTTTTGTCTGAATTTTATTGAAAAATATTTATTTTCTAGAAAACTGTCTTTTTGATTAAGATTTATTTTCATTGTCTTTGCTCTACAGCTTCCATTGAATTATTTTATAATACTTTTCACAGCTGTTTTATGTAGAGTTACACTTTCATTATTCCCAAATATGCTAATTAGTGCATTGTCGTTTCATTGTGACAATTCTTTAAGAAGCAAGCATTTACAGGTATTTGTTTCTTTGTTACATTTGTGTTCCCTCGGTGTGCTTTATTTTTATTGCATGTGTGTTTGTTTGTGCAAGAGCACATAAACCTTGGTGCACAGGAAGGTCGGAGGCAGCTTGGTGGAGTCCTGCTTCTCATTCTGGTCTCTTTCCTCCCCAAAAGTCTTTACCCCTGCTCTACCCTCTTTTATTCTCTTTCCTTGAATATTTTTCTTCTGTTTTTACAGATTTTAGTCCCCTTTCTGATTTCATGGCCTCTGCTTTATTTTTTATTACATGGGTTTATTATCCTCACAATTTTCTCTAGAAAAAGAGATTTCTCTGTATACCACATGTTTTAATGTATGATATATTAATCACAATTTCTATTTTGACTTTTTTGATTCATTAGATTTTTGTCAATATTGCCAAGTATATGGAGAGTTTTAAGGGGCTAGGATAAATAACAGTAGACATAAGGAAATCTACTATAGCAGAGCTATATTCCCAGCATGCACACACACACACACACACACACACACACACACACACACACATGCATATGCACACGCACATTCACATGTACATCCACATGTACACATTAAAATGTAGTTACTCTCTATATAAATACCCTATACATATAGCAATGCCCTACTGGATACCAGCAGTGACCAAATAAAAAGTATCAGGTGGAACTATACTTTTGCCTACTTCATTGGGTTCTTTTATTTACCACCTTTCTCCACCCTTATCCCTTCAAACCCCCATGACACTAGGTAGGAAAGAAAAAGGGCTAGAGGGAAAAGGGGGTCATCAGTTTCATTAGACTGCTTTATGATGATTAGGGTCATTGAACTCTTTGGGGCAAGTCCATTCTTTGTCAGGACATCTCCAACCAGCAAACAACAATCCAGAAAACAGCAATATAGCAATCCAGCAAAAGCAGCCACCACCACAACCACTGGCTGCAACAGTGGCGATGGGCGAAACAGCATCAGGGACACCAGAAGGGCAGCAACAGAGGGATCAGCAGCCACCCCTCATCAGGTCTCTGTCATTTTCATACCCTTTACAAGAGTCCCCAGAATTCCAAAAGCAAACTATTTTCAGTTGGCAAAATCACACCCCTGTCAGAGCATGAGACAAATTATAATTAGCGCTCTGCACAGTCTGAAACTGCCCCATATCTCACACCTGGGATTAAGCCAAAACATATTCTACATAACATTTCTGTGTTTAAAGAAACCTAACTTTCCACAACACTGACAAGTGAATTAGTTATTTTGAAATTGTTGGTTGGCGAGGTCCTACAGATTCTTAAATCCGATGGGCTATACCCATTGCTCTTGGCTACTGTCCTGAACCCCATTGCTGAAAGTATTACAAAACTTGAGTCACGAAAAATGATTAAACTAGTACAGACCTGAAAGCTTCAACTCTCCTGGCTAACTTTCATTTTGCTGGAGGGTGACGTGCAAGAACAGGAGGCAGAGTAACCCATATCAGTAATCTTGTCGCGCTGTGAAACTAGGGAACACAGCAGTACAAGCACTAGCCTGGAAAGCCATGTCTTTGCAGATACATTGCATAAAACTCTCTAAAGGCTTGATAATATAATAAGATTCACATTTTTTTTTGTCTCACTATGTGTCACATGGGACTAGAACACTCAATCATCCCTCAACCTCACAAGTGTGGAGTTACAGACATGTATACCCCTCTACACTTTCACGGGGACTTTTTGTATGCTTAAAGTTAATCTTTGGAATGCTTTAAGATCAACTTAACATTAATTCCTTTGCTTTAAGACAATTATGAATGTTCCTTTTAATTGCATTCATAGTTCTATGCAGGGTTTTGTTCAAGTTACTATATTGCACATAGCTTCTACATTTTTGTTCATTTTAATATGATTGTTCCAGCAAGTCATATAATATTATATGAAAACTCCCCAATCTGGTAGAATACTGAAAAAAGATCTTCCTGTACTTAGTCACTCTGTCATTCCCTCACATATTTAATACATTTAAACTAAGTTCACATAAATTTACTATTGTTTTTTCTTTAGGTGAGTAGGTATTTATTAGTAGTTAGTCATTACCTTTATATCTAATAATAATTGATGTCTTAAAGAGTATTTGTCTAATATGACCTTCTTGAAAGTTTTTATTAGTACGCTTTTAGTATATATTTTCCCAGCTTTTATGTCAAGCCTTTTGCCTCTTAAGACCTCATGATTTATATGTGTCTTTCAGTAACATTTATTAGAGTTCAAAAATGTTTGGCAACCTCTTTATACAATGTTTAGTTAAAACTACTTGCATTTAAGAATGTATATAGTTGCACTTACGTTTTTTTTTTTTTTTTTTTTTTTACTTTCCTTTATATTTACTATGTATTCTAGTTTTTCTCTGTACTTTTAACTCTCATTTTTCATTTAAGTTTTTGATGGGAGATGCTTCTAGGTTTTTATAGCAATCTTTTATTTTTCATCTCTGTTGGATTGTTGTTCTCTTACTGGATTGACATTTTTATATCCCATTTTTATCTTCAAACGATTAATTTTAACCTTCTTACCCTACACAGCTAATCTTCAGATGGTCTAAAGATAAACACGTTAGTTTTTAGTTTAATGGCTCCATATTAAACGCTCATGTCAATATTAATCATCTATCATCTCTCAGAGCTTCATTGGATCAGAATATCTGGGGCAGCTTTATTGGAAGTTCTAGTATCAGATCTCTAGTGAGGGGCGACAAACTGTGAGATTCCAACTCCTTGAAGCTTAACTGAGGCTTTAGTTTCTTGAAGCTTTGCCTGAGGATTCAGTGTGCACTTTCAAGATGAATTTTGTGTTGGCAGTTGGTAATTTAGGGTTGGTGGTTGGTAAGAAGTCTTGGTTCTTTATGGTGCTTTTCTGGTGGACAATATCTTGAAATGTGAATAAAGAAGAGAAAGTTGAGGAGTGGGCTTAAGATGTGTGGTCAGAAGATTGTACATGAAGGAGAATATGCAGAATTTGTTCAAAGTTGGGTATATGGTTTCCTATAAGTCAAGTGAAAGATCTCCAGAAGAGAGTCATTGCGTGTGCAAAGGGTGCTGAACAGTGCAGCTATTTGACAACGGAGCAACAACTTAACACTGTGGCAACCCTGGTGAGCTTTAGTGCAGAGATATGCAATAACCAGTACCTTCTCCACTGGATGATTAATAAAGCATCATGAAAACTCTCAGCAACTGATAGGTGTCCTAGTTAATCCAACCACCACAGTTAGCTCCTGCTCCACCTTGAAGAAAAAAGCATCCAAGACATATCCAGTGTCTTCATCTCTTTTGTGCTGCTCTTAGGGGAGACATGGGGCCCATGATAAGAAATCAGTGCATTGTATCATTTTATAAATTTAGACCACAGATTCTGTTTCCATGCTGACAACTGCTTGACAGATCCTGAAAACTCAGGGGTGTCTAGTCAGGGTATCTTCAAGATACAAGGAGACACTATAGCTCTGGAGCGTGTGTGTGTGTATGTGTGTATGTGTATGTGTGTGTGTGTGTGTGTGTGTGTGTGTGTACATAAGTATGTGTGCACTGGGGCACTGTTGCCGTCACTGCAGACTTAAGATGCACCATATATTAAAATTTCGGCCTGGTGCTAACCCCTCCCACAAAGGTAAAACAGGACATCCTTCAAGAATGGCAGAAGATGATGTTTATTACTAATATTACTGGAAATGTCTGGAATGTTTAGAAATACTGAGAGACCCAGGAGAGTGAACTGTGGAAAAGAAGATCCTCATGAAGGTAGCATGCTCAGAAACAGACTTCTGTGCATGGCCAATATGCCAAAGAAAATCCTTCTAGTGGCTAAAGAAATCTCCAAGTCTGCTGACCAAAGGCTCCCAAAGAACCATTATTTATCATCTTGAAGAAAAAAAAAACATTAGCACTTATTCTCAAGTTACACATAGAAGAAAGTTATAATTTAAATTATAGTCTGAAGAATAAAGGAACATTTTTTGCTGATAGCAGATGATAAAAAGCTTCTCAGGAGGATCCAAGCCTGAAGAAATCACAACAGCAAACAAAGTAAGCAGTAAGGGGAAAATATATATGTTGCGCGCTGTGGCTGAAATGCCTGAATACCATTAGGGTTGAGATTTAAAGGATGGGAATTTATTTCTTTTAATTCTGCAGGTTACAAGTATGAGAACAAGATGTTTATATGCTTTCACCATAAACAAGTAACAACTGTTTGAGAGGACAGATGTATCTCATATGATTTAAGCTTTACACAGTGTATGTGTGTATTAAAATATCACAGGACCAAAAATGCATTTCAAATAAAATTCATTGTAAAATTGAAAGCTTGAAACTATACACACAGCCAACACCAAATGGACTCAGCAGGCTGCATTTATATACTTATGTGTTTATACCCATAACAAATTAATTAAAGGAAAAGGAGGGTAACGATTGAGAGGCGTCATGGCAGAGCTTGGAGAGAGGAAAGGAGAGAAGTGACACAATATTTAATCAAAAATTCACAAATTTGGTAAGAGAAACAACACGCCTGACTAATAAATACTCAAAGTAATGGTACCACATCAAACAATAAATATGTGAAGGATGGTCTAGGTATTTACTCCGAAAAGCAGAAGAAAGTTAAATTGATAATATATTTTTGTTTGAGAAATGTGTAAAAGCTATTATCAAAGATGCAGAAGGAATAGATATTGAATCAGAGGTACTCAGACCTTTTGTAGGAAAAAAATGAGAAAATTCTAGAGATGATTTGTTTTTTCAGGTGAAATCAAATTTACCTTGTACTTGTCTGGCCAGTATGAAGTCAAACAGTCCTCTGAGGCAGCAGTGGGGATGATTATAAGAAAGGCAGAGAAGACTCAGAGACAAAGGTTAGACATCAGGAGGGCTGTTCAGTCAGTACTGCAGCAGCCCTGAGTTTAATTCTCATGGGCTTCATATACTTTACAGCTTCGTGGGAAACAAAGTCTCAAGCCAGCAGAGACAATGGCTGACATGCATTCGATATCTGTTCTGATCTGGAGGCCTTCCTGTTCCTTTCTCCAAGATTAACAGAACATTCAGTCCCTCGCCTTGCATTTCTAGTGTATCCCCTCTTATCGTTCCATGCGTCAGCAGGCCAGGACTCCGCCTGACAGGCAAGCTTTCACAGACGCAGGCACAATGGCTACTGACATCACATGATGGACTATTATTTGATAATGAAGATCTAGACAGTGTGTATGAAAAGGTTCAGGATACTGAGAGTGGCTTGACATATTGTGAGTAGCTTAATCCTCATGCAGTGGCTGCCTTAAATATTATGCAATAGTTAGTTATTTCTATTATTGAGAATTATGTAGTGGCTTTAGAAAAAGGTAATGATGTAATCTTAAGTAAGTAAAATGGGGTAGTAAATATACAATCAGATGCAGAATGTGTGTGTGTGTGTGTGTGTGTGTGTGTGTGTGTGTGTGCAATATATAAGTAATGTATCAAATAGTGAGACATTAGATGTATAGGATATTATTTTTTAGTGAGCATGTGGTTCCTTAAAGGAATATTATTTTAATATCAAAAAGTCAGAATAGGAGGAGGAAGAGGAGGAAGGAAGACAACAATGGAGTGATATTTTTCAAAAGTTCCTCAGCTACACAAGGTCATTTACAGGTGAAGAGATAGTTTCCAGAGCCGACATGGTTTAGTTTCTCATATCAATTGTTCCCAGAGAGCAGAAAGTGCTGGTCCTCACCAAACTTTATGACTATCTGCTCAGAAAATGATCTCTATTTTGTCTCAGGGAATCATTTGGTGCAGTCTATTTCTTTGAATCAAGAACACGTGTCTTTGCTAGATACATGGCTCAGTGGTTAAGAGAAAGTACTGTTCTTTCAGAGGACAAGAGTTCAGTTTCTCCTAGGACCTACATAGGAGTGTCACAGTCACCTGCAACTCTAGCTCTAGAAGTTCTGACACTCAATACTGGCCTCCACAGTCACACATTTACACACACACACACACACACACACACACACACACACACACACACGAGAACAAATCATTAAATAAATCTTTTAGAAAAAGCAATTTTGTAGTATAAAGAAAGACCATTTAACAAATTCTCAGAGCAACACCTGTAGATAACAATGCAACTCAGATGCTTTATTTTTAGATCGATAGTACCTTCTTTTGTCTAATGAAGCATCGGCTACTCAATCATTTTTAGCCTAGAACAGAGATGCCTTTGCCCAAACTTCCTTGTAACTTTGATTTTTAGAAAATCATTTAAAAATTAGGAAATTATTATTATTAGGATAAGTAAACTAGATTTTCGGGTACAATTTAAATTTAGAAGTCAAATCCAAATATTATCAGAGAATACATTTTATCCCAAGATTCCATGTGAATATGAAAACACAACAAAATGCCTATACCATTATCTTATTGACAAAGGAGCTTTAACTTGTCCACCATTGAATAGAAGCCACACCCCTGCCTTCATTGTTTACCTTTCTTAGAATTGGACTTGTGTTCTGTTAGGAAAGACTCAGAGCACTGCATTTATAAGCCCTGATTTAGAGGCACCTGAATTTCCCTGTTTCAGTTGTTATGTCTTATGGTATCTGAGATGTGAGCCAGGAAGGATGCTCCTCACTATGTCTATGTTAGCGTTCCGTTCTGAAGGTTTGGAAGAAGGCTCTTATCTGTGTGATCTAAGAACTCCTCTATCCCAAGAATTTTTCCTGTTGCATCTTCTTCTGCATTGAGTGTTGGATGACGAACATCATGTAGAAACTTGACTTCAGTCAGAAACGTCACAAAAGCAGATGGTAGAAGAGGCTGTAATGATACTGAGTCCTTCAGGCTGAGAGAAATTACAGTTGGCTCTCCATTGAATGGGTGTCAATATAAAAAAGAGATGGAAAGGAAAGCATTTCACAATATTTTTGGCAAGCTATGCCAGAAAAGGTGCCAATGAATGTAATTCCTGGAGCACGTGTGAATATTCAGATGAGCAAAGTTTGAGTGCGTTCATCACACCCGTGTTCCGTGGTTCCAAAGGATGGCCTTCTCTCTTCTGCATTGTTCAGGATTCTATACGTTTACATCCCATCAACACACTTTTTTCTTGAAAAGGAGCAGCTACTATGATGTGAGTTCTGATTTGCACGTGCAAGAGGGATTCTGATCTAAGGCTGACATACTAAGCACCAGCTTTGTCTTGTGAGCTATTGTAAGGTATTATCAGATACTATAGGACACAAAGTGTCAAGGATGCTCTGAAGCGCCCGAACTATTTCACCACCACACAGGCCACAGCTCAGGATGCTATAACCAGACATGCCCTGTGGAACCGAGTCCAGCCTTAGGCTGGTTTTCTTCTGACATACACCCTCTGTCTAAATTCCTCAGCAAGGATTCTTGGGTCTCAGAGTGGTGAAAAGTATCAATCAGTTCTCCAGTTCTGATATAAATGAAAACAAATGTGTTTTTAATGATGGGCTGGGAGTTACGCCAGTTCAGTGTGCTAAAATGTACCAAATGCATGTGGTAAAACTGGTACCCAAGGTTTCCTCGATCCTTGTGCAGGAGATAGAAATATTTCTGAAATGGCTCTCAGCATCACAATTTTCCACACATATCACACCCTAGGTGTTTTTAGACACTGGGAAAATATATGCTATACGTTGATAAATGGTTACGTAAGACATCACAGGTATATTTGGCTGAGAAATACAAAAATCTCATCACGAGGCTACCCTCTAAACTGATATAGCTACACACATATATGTGTGTACAGCTATAATGATATTTCCCTGCATTACATCTCTCAGCTACAAGTAGCTAATAATTTTCTTTTCTAGCCACAGTCAAGCATTATAATGGCACACACCATAAATCAACATCAACACGAAACATTGCTTAGCAAAAATAAATGTACGTGCATCGCAGAATGGTCCGAGATTACAAAAATATATCAGAAGTCAAAAGAAGCTTGCGTGGAGAAATGCTATGTCTTTAGTTTATTGAGATTGTTTGGAGTATCCTAATGTACTGTCACCGAAAGAATAATTTTTCCTTTACAATCTACTTAGCAAAGATTTATCGATCCTTTCCCCCTTCATAGAGAATTACTGATCCATTTTAGAAAATCAGATTTTCACACCTTTCAGGAGAATGTGCCCGGCACTGTTCTCAGGGGACTGTTGGGGAAGTTGACTTTGACACTCAGTCCCTGAGAACTTGCACACCACAGTCTAGCATCTCATTGCTGATTTGTTGCACCAGGCAGTAAATACTTTGATGCATTTATAGAGAAATGATTGTACTGCAAGGACTTATTTTTCCATGCTAGTGGATGTATTCGGAGCACTGTTATTTGTGTAAGCAGCATCCTCAGATGTGGTACCTTCTCTCTTCCTTTTCTTCATCCTGTCTTCTCAGCTCTGATGTCTGAACAGTAAGGTAAGATAAAAGTTGTTAAAATTCATGTTTCAAAGCCATAGGATGCTATAGAATTTTTCAGTGTGGGTGTAAATAACTTTCTTTGAGACATATGTGTCTGCTCTCCTTCATTATGGGAGTAACCAAGGTAGCTAAGCAGTCGACGTGCTATATTGAAGTATTCATCATAATGAAGGTGATTTATTGTAATTAAAACAGCGTGGAGAGGAATTTTGCATCAGACATATTGTCTCACAGAAGAGCTTAATAAAGAACATTATTATTAGTTATGGATTTGTGTGGAAGATGCTATTAACTCGAAGTTATACAAGGTTTGGTAAGAATCTCAAGTTGCTTTTTGAGGTCTGAATCAAGAGAGAAGAAATACCCAGCAAGCAAAGAATTTTCACACTGGCCGGAGGCAGTGTGCATGTGTTTGTGTGCAAGACCAGGGACGGGGTAGAGAAAGAAAGATGGCTAAGAAAATGATGTGTGGTCAAAGTGTTCCGGGCAGGAGCAGTCCTGGAATACGTTGTTACTCATCTATGGAGACAATGGCATGGACTGTAAGCAGCTCCTGTCTCTTGATATAATAATGCACACAAAGTCAGGGTCAGACTGGGTTTGAGCTGGGCTTTGATGCTGCAGAAGGTCACAAGGAGAATCGATGGACCAAAATGAGCCTTGAGTTCCATGCAATCAATGTGACTTTTCTATTTAAAAGTGGACAATACCCGGTATAAAGTTTCAAGTGTAGTTTGTCTGAGCTTGTCAGCTCAGGCATAGATTTTAGGACACACATGAGTTGTTTAATATCATAATTGAGAAGATGGGGGGGGCAGGGAAACTGGGCAAGAATGCAGAAAACCTGTCTTAAGTTTAAGCCCCTGTTGGACAGGCAACTATAGTTAGAGTCATGTGACTATGAATGAGGACTGTGGTCAGTTTGTTCCTTTTAATGAATTAAAACTGAAGAAAGGCTTTAAAATGGAGAAAGGTAGCTACTGAATGGAAATTAGATATTTCTAATATGTTGCTGTAGTTCTAATATGTGTAGGCACCTACAAAGCTACTGTTGGGCTCTGTTGATTGGCAGGTGGATAGTGGGGTTCCCTAACTTGTATTTTTTTTACCAATATCATTTATTACATAGTCTTTTAAAGTCTTCACTAATTAGAAAGCAACTGGAAGATGTTTTATTATCTGTGAAGACAGAGAAGTCTAAAATTTTGTTAATGCTTCAGGTCCTTAATCTGTAGTAGCAAGCAGATTCCTATTAATAAGAACCAGTTATGAATGCAGTTTCCTAATAGATTGGGAGTTCTGGGGAAGCAGGAGGGCTGGGTCTCTACACTTCACCCCATCATCACGATGATGCTACTTTGTCATTATTTAGAAATCCGATTATCACAGGAGCCTTTGCTACTCTGTGTTCGGGAGGAATGTGAATGAGACAAGTCTTAGATCTTTAGAATATTTCACATCTATCTAAGACTGTTCCTCCGCTACTCTCCCTCAGGAGGCTGGTATCAACACAGAGAGCAGGTGTGAAACTTTATTTCTAGGCTACCAAGGGAGCTAAGTAAAAATCATGCCCAATTATTAAACCTCAGGGAACAGAAGGAGGCAAGAAATATTTAATATTTTATATATTTAAACACATTGAACTCTAAATAGCTCCTTGATGGCAATGGTGTTTGGGTTTTTTATTCTTTCTCCCTTGTAAAAATATAACAATGTCACCTAGTTTTTTATTTCAACTAAATTTGATTTGAACACCCAAGATTTCAACTCAGTAAAGGAAAACCAAAGTAAATCAGTTAAAAATCGTCATTAACCATCACCGACTCATAGCCTAAAGCTAAGTCCACATTTCCTCACACGGGCTCTAACAGCTTTTACATTGAAATATGCCTTCCCCTGCCAAAGTTAATTAACTATGCTGGGTGTAGTATAAATAACAGAGTTCAGAAAGTTCAACTTAATTACTGAACAGGCCAATGACCCCCCCCCCCCCAGAAATTAGAAGTCTGTGGGAGAAGATGAGGTGTCCTTACATGATGTTCCTGCACTTACTATGTAACAGGTTGTCACTGCTTGGACTACTCATGTGTATCTAGGGACCAGCTACAAATCTCAGGACCCTTCCTGCAAGCTGTGAATGAGTGATGTCATTGTAGTCGTCACACCTGTTATAAGAGGAGCATACTCACCATTTTCTAAATGGGAAATGTGATCATGGGCATGGGTGTTTTTCCTTTGATTTGTCAATGACTCTCTAGATATATGACTTTGAAAAGTATAAGGAAGGTGTAACTTTTATGTAAGAGTTATGATTTGTACTTTGTAGGCTGCATTTGCTTGTGAAAATAATAAGATGCTTACATTTTCTCTGACATAGATTGCATGGTCTGTGTGTCCATATTCATGTGTGTGTTCATATGTGTCTATGCACGTGGAGTCAAGAGGCTGACCAAAAGAGTCTCCAACGATCACTCTGCATCTTGCTGTCTGAGACAGGGGCTCTCACTGAACCTGGAGCCCATGTAGTGGTCTAGATGCATGGGATGCTGAAGAGATCAGAGGTTCACACCCTTCCGGTGCTGGGACCTCAGATGTGTGCTGCTGTGTTCAGCCTTTTACAGCATCAAAAGGTGTCTGAACTCATGTCTTATGTTGCACTGCAAGTACTTCATCAGCTGAGATCAAGGAAAATTTTTGTAAAGATTATATTTAATCCAAGAATGATTACTTGACACACTGTAAAAAAACTCAAACATAATTTGCAGTATAATTTTTATTATTTTGCATGAAACCAGGCCTTTTGGATTTATTAATTTTGTACTGTGGTTTATTATGTTTTACCCATTTAACTCCTGTGTTGTAATATTCTAACATGAAGCTCGAAGGGAAAATGAAAGAGTCATGCTTTGTTGATTATCATTTTGAAGCCTCTTTTCCCACATAAGCCTTATTTGAAAAATGAACTTTGAGCCCCAGTCACTCTTAAAGACCTATTGGAGAGGCTGGACGGAGGCTGCGGAAAAAGGCTTCTGGCTCGGAGATCACTTTTCTCTCAGATGAGGATACTGAGGTAATAGAAAAACTCTTAATCTCCAAAGCACCCTGAATGTGCCACACTGAAAATTAACCTCATTCATCGCCTTCCCCCACCTTCATTTCTTTCTTTTTTTTCTTTCTTTTTTTTTTTTTTTTTTTTTTTTGAGATTTCAGAAAAATTGAGCACATAAATTAAAGTGTCCCCTTCCCTGCCCCAAGTTTTGCAGCAGCCTGTGCTCACCAGCGCCATGGGCTCCAGACCTCAGCAACACTGCTGGGCTCCCATTTTTACACAAATGAACTGTGTGGCAACATTTTTGGTCTCTGTTTGTTTGTTTTTGTTGAATATCTGAGACCTGAAGTTCCTTCTCTATGGAGAAGTCTGCCTTCTTTCTGTACTGAAAAAAATCATTTCCTATAGTGACTTCTACAGAAAATCCCACTTCCTAGCTCTGGTTCCTTTCTTCATTGTGTGGCCAGCATTATGCCCAGCCAATAAAGCGGTGGTGTTCTCATCCTATGTGTTGCTACTTTGGGGTATAATTTGGAGGCACCTTCTGTGTTTCTAGGAAAACAGAACATGTTTGTCAACCTTTTTCAAAAATGAGTTGCATTCTTTCTAGAGTCTCTACTGGCTGGACAGGCCACCCTCTGGTGGGTTAGAAGCTATTTTTTGAGGCTCTGATGTCATTCAAAATCTTATGAAATCCAAGAATCAACAAGTCTCCATTCTAATCGTTAGTTTCAACATGCAAACAATGTGCAAAAAAACTATTTACCCCATACCTGTAGATTTAATACAAAAGTAGGTTTATATTGATGATCTTAAAGATTTGAGTTCTTGCTATGAAAAGTTACATTTCCTCAAGAGACGAGTTGAGGAAGCATGTGGCTTAGGAACTCTGCCATCCCTCCTCTGCAACAGCAGACTGATCCTTCCACTGGTAAGGAACGGTTGGAAGATTTGGAACAGGGCTAGCGAGCTGTTGGTAGAGTTTGCATCAATTAACATGCTATCCTCTATCCAAAGTCATCTCTCAATGTCTGCAAAGGTTTGGTTCCAGGTCATCCTGCAGGTGCACAGCTTTTTATGAATTGTCATTGTCTCAGCTTGTGACCTATTCTCTCTTGTACTTCAATTTCTAGATTATTCATAACACTTGAAACAATGTAAACCTTATGGAAATAGTTGTCATGCAGTTTGTAGAGAGCATAATGTTGGAAATCAAAATATCTGTGCATGATCATATTCATGAAACTTTTCCCAAGTTCTTTTTGATTCCAGGTTGACCAGATCTGCTTACAGGCATTGATACACAGAGCTGACTGTACTGTTCTTGTCCATAGTTTAGATCCCCTAACAGACATTTCTGGATACTAAAACAGTATTTATTTCAGAAGAATATTTACCGTATTTCTATGAAATTTGAATATTCCAATTTTTAAGATTCTTATATGTTTTAGAAGTTGGTAGCATTTTGTGTTCTGTAATAAATGTATTGTGTTCTTACAGGTTTGCATTAGTATAAAGAAACAATCAAGAGTAAAGAATTCTCACACCATCCCATGCATAAACCCCAACACACATCTCTATAAAATATGGCCTCAAGGCAACTTGAACAATGGAGCGATGTCTGACCATTTTTTTTCAATACAGTTTACCTTTATTATAACCTTAAAATAAGTATGGTTTATTTTTATTAGATCCTTAGAATTCTTTTTACTGGTGTTGCTGACCTTTTAATGCCACAGATAGCATTTGTTAGGTCCTTACTTTTCTGGGTTATATCAACTGATTCGTCCACTTCTCCAGTTAAAGCTTGACAAGGGTAGAATTCGCCTCTCTGGGACATGCACTTCTCTTGTTGATCTTAGTTACCTTTTAGTAGTTTGTCTGAGGCAAATGAGAGGCTTCCTTTTATGCTTCCCTCTACTGAGGGGGTGAATATTACATTACATACAATACAAGAAGGGAAACTGGGTGCTTAGTAAGGACTGAAGACAGAACTGTTGATAAAGTTCATTTGGGTTTCCTTTGAAAGAAAACACAGTCACAGAGTCACACACAGACACACACACATACACACCACACCACACAAACACATCAAAGGGGATGGGGATTTGGGCCTGTTTAAATTACAATAACTTGCCATACAATTATATCATAGAATTGACATTAGGGTGTTTTCTGCTTTGCTGATTTCTGTGTTCATTGGTTCCATGATTGCATCATTCTGTATCTAATTTTTTAAACACTTTTCTCTGTTCTGTCACTATCAAAAGTTCTGCTTGGGATGGTTGATACAAAAGATGCCAGGATCCTGGTGTCCTTCTCCATTTCCTTGATTCTTATGATTTTTTCATTATGTTCTACATCCTATTAAAAGAAAAAGAATCAATATTCAAGAAGCCTATTAATTTCCACTGAAATCTGATGTTATTTGGGGAAGAGTCTTTCCTCTGATGTCTACATCTTTAATTTTATAAAGTACAGATGAACCCTTTTATGGCTATATCAACTAATTAAATTTACTTAAGGGAGAAAGAGAAGAGACTATATTTTTTCTTTACTCTGCCTATATAAACAATCTCTATTATTGCAAAAAGAAAAGGAAGATATAATACTGAACCTATGTAATTCTAATTAGTTCAATGGATACAAGGTCTCTATCAATCATTTCTATGACTTAAACATGGGCATGTGGTAGTCAAAGAACTATCAGCTTGTGAGTTAACAGTCTTTATAAAGCAAAAGACTTTTGACATAGAGAATACCTCAGGCATTGGTCTTGACATATTTCTGGAAATAGAACCCCAGGAAACCCATCCTTAAAACTGGCATTTTCACCTTTTGATCAATGGATGAGCATTAGGTAAGCAATGCATTTGAAAATTAGAATAGAAGTTTGATTAGGTATTGATGCAGGGAGTTTCTGGATCATAAGGAAAATCCAATACAATGATTTCATATTTCTGTTGGATATGAAATCCTGTTGAATTCCTTTCTGGAATCCCAAGCTGAATTGCCTTGTAGTGAATTCCCTCACATGCTACCTTTTAACAAAAGGTATGGTGAAAAGATTTTTTATTACTTTCTAAATATTTGAATATATATGTATATATATAATTTAGACACACATAAATAATTTATATACACACATATATGGATTTATACAATTTGATACATATAAGATACACACACGCACATGTATCTATGCAATAGGTTTGGTAGTTCTGCCATTCTTCACCACTAATTTCATTATTTTTAACAGCCTTGTTTTCTCTCTAATATTATTTTTTTTGAACATAGTGTAACCCTCTCTTATTCACCTCAAACCTTCATCTACAATTAAGCAATTAACTATCTTTTGTTATGAAGTTCATAGGGCCAATAATATTCTTGTTGGTAAAATAATAGTTGATAATTCCACTGGTAAGAAATGGTTGGAAGATTTGGAACAGGGCTAGCGAGCTGTTGGTAGAGTCCACATTAATTAGCATGCTATCTTCTTTCCAAACTCATCCCTCAGTGTCTGCAAAGGTTTGGTTCTGAAATCTATTCTGGCCCAGGGAGTGGCACGATTAGGAGGTATGGCCTTGTTGAAGGAAGTGTGTCACTGAGGGGTGGCCTCCCCCTAGCTGCTTGGAGGACAGGCTGATATTGGATTACTTTGGATGAAGATTAACATTCTCAGCTCCTCCAGTGCCATCTCTGCCTGAACACTGCTGTGTTTCTAGCCATGATGATAATGGTCTGAAAAGCTGAACTTAAAAGTCAGCCCCAATTAAATTTCGTCCTTTATAAGAGTTGCCTTGGTTGTGGTGCCTATTACTTGCATCTTAGAATGCAGTAAATCTAAGACATACATTTTAACATCATTGTATTATTGTCAATTATATTTGATAAAATTTACTTATCTTCTCTTTAAGACCTATTCTAAGATTTAATTAATTAATTATGAATGCCATATCTAAAAAAATAAAAGCTTCATTTGCTAAGGCAGTATCAGAAATTGAATAAAATTTTAGGAGCATTAGAAAAATGTCTCTTGATATTAAATTTAATTTTAAAAATGGAAAGTGTTCATAGTTACCTGGAAGTAGAAGAGTTTTGTATAACTTTTATTTTTCTTTAACTATTCTGTTTTCATATACTTAATATCTCTTACTTCTTTAGCAATAAATACGTAAATCTTAATAAAGAGAGATTACCTTAAATTTTTACTCCCAACCAGGTATGAGAATTACAAAATGATATGTTTTTGTTGGACAGTGTTTGTGGTCCAGTTTCCACATTGTTTTCTGACATTTGTGTTTTTTTTCATTCACTCCCTTCCCACACACTGCTATTAAAAATTGTCCCATGCAAATCATATGATTTTCTCACCTAAAGTTTTGTTGGTAACTTAAAGGCAGCTTTGGTAAGTGTGTGCCTTGTAGCAATTGCTGACATTAGTCATGACTTGCATGTGGTGTGGTCCTTACTGTGTTTTTTCATTCTTCAACTACCTGCTAATTCCACAGCACACTATGAGCCTTGTTCCACACTTTTATAAATTTTCTCTGGTTCCTATAATGGGCACATGAAGTTCTGTTACAGGCACATGATCAGCTCTTTGTGTGGATAAATTTGAATGTATTTTCTCTAATTTCTGATGTCACTATGCCTTAAGAAGACTCTGTAAGATACCGTAAGAAGACTTTTATCTCTTGTTGCACTGATATAACTCTGAAAGATTTCTAGTGGAAGTTTTTTTTTTGCGTATAAAAGCATATAGTTTTATGAATACTAGTGAATTGCTCTCAGCAATCATTGTGGAGTAATGGTAAATGGATTTGAAAACAATCATTTTAGTTCACGCATCAACCAGTTCTTCATTTTTTAATTTTTGCTCACCACTGGATGATACAAAAATGCATTATTTAATTGCCAGTGAGGATAATCATGTTTACTTTTTAATGGTTGTTTGTTCATCTTTTGTCTTTTATAGACACTGCTTTTGTTGACACGGAAGCTTGATATATTGTAAATGTTTTCCAATGCATTATTATATATCTTATTTAAGGATTCACTCATCTTTTAAAATTCAAAATTTCCTTTTCTATGTGTAGGTTTCCTTTTAAACTATCAGAGCCTTTTCCAGTCTGAGGTGATGGCGTCAGACTTCCTACAAATGTAGTGCTAAGGCAGCTCTACAAACAGATCTCTTTCACCCAGAGTTGCTGAATGAGTTGAATTCTCTCTTTTATATTTCCCTAAAAGAATAGGAATAGCTAATATGACAAGGATCCTGAGACTTTAATAGGTTTCATTTACAAACGTGTGTTCTGACTATTCTAAGTCAGTTTCCTATGTATGGCACTGCCTCTTGGCTTTTGAAATATATACTCTAAATTATAAAGAGTGGGTCAGAAATGATGTGCACTGTAAGTGTACACTGTGACCAGAAGTACATTGTATTGGTACATACTTATGTAAATGTGCCTTATCAATAGTTTTTAAGATTAACAAGACATTCAAGGGGAGAACAATAAACGGGGAATTAAATTCCAAGTTTTCAAACTGTAAAATACGTACAAAGTTAAAATAAATGGTGGCATCTGTATTGTTATTTGCCATTGAGACACACATTCCTCGTGTTTACAGAGTCCTGGATTTCCTTTATGATTCAGTAACCATGGAAACCTCTGTTGAGAAGGAGTCTCTGTCATCAGAATCTCTAGGTGACTACAGTGAGCAGAGACCTCCACCAACCCATGCTGCTCATGTTAAATGTACAGGAAAAGATAATTTGTTAAGTTCATAAAACTTGAGGTAGTTTGTTATCTCAGTTTAACCCTGGTGATATTGACCATCAAACTCTTCAATACATGCTGTGGTAAATCTTATTAGAAGCTGCTTGAGACTCAGTGAGACACCCATTATTTTTTTTGTTTCTGCTTTTCAGTTCTATACAGATAGCTAAATCATGCCTGGTGTACATATTAACCCACTTTAAATTAAAACTAAGAAAACAGAAACCTTTCTTTTGTCTCAAGTTTTGTGTTATCTTTCATCCTTCCAACAGAAACCTTTCTTTTGGAGATGTGAAGAGACCCCTAAGGCATCAGTAGGCTTAAACCTGACTTTCACTAGACAAATGGTTTATTTCAGTTTGATGTTGTTGGTGCACATTAATTGTGTGAACTCTCCACACTTGCATCTAATACACCTTGCTTATTATATTTAGCACATCATTATTTTCTACCTCTTGCACGCTCTTCATCACCTGCGAGTCCCCTCATTTTTCTTTTCCTTTCTATTCCCACCCCCTCTTTAGTCTGAAAACACATTCTATTTACCTTTCTGGGTCTGGTTTATTCCACTTAGCATTTTCTCTACTTCCATTCCTTTCTCCTGCAGGTGACATAATTTTATCTTTTTTTCTGTCTATGTGAACCCCATCTTTTGAAAAGTGGTTCCTCTAGTAGGTTTGTAGCAGTAGGGGAGGAGAAACGGGGATTAGCCACTAGAAAGTCCCAGATGCCAGGGACCCAAGAGGTTTCCAGGACCCAACAGGAAAGACTTTAGCTGAAATAAACAACAAAGTGGAGACAGAACCTGTAGAGACCATAACCAGTGGATAGGCACAGCCGCCAGTTGAGGGATGGGGCCACCAACTCACCTCAAAACTATTAATCCACAATTCCTCCCATCAAAAGAAAATGCAGGGACAAAGAGTAGAACAGAAACTGAAGAAAAGGCTATCCAGAGACTGCCCCACCTAGGGATTCATCCCATCTGCTGACACCAAGCCCAGACACTGTTTCTGATGCAATTTTATACTACTGACAGGAGCCCACTATAGCTGTACCCTAAGAGCCTCTGCCAGAGCCGGACCAACACAGATGCAGGTGTACATGACCATACACTGGACTGAGCATGGGGACCCTAATGGGTAAGTTAGCTCAAGTTCTGGAAAACTGAAGGGGTTTGCAACCTCATAGGGAGACCAACAATATCAACCAAACAGACCCTCCCAAAGCTCCCAGGAATGAAACCACAAACCAGAGAGTACACAGGGGGTGCCCATGGCTCCAGCTGAATATGTAGCAGAGGATGGCCTTATTTGGTGTCACTGGTAAGGGAGACCCTTAGTCCTGTAGAGGCTTGATGACCCAGGACAAAGGAATATTAGGCCACTGAGGCAGGAATGGGCAAGAGGGCGGGGGAGTCAGGGGCAGGGAAGAAGAGATGAGGGTTTGTGGAGGGGAGACTAGGAAGGGAGATAACATTTGAAATGTAAATAAATAAAATGTAAATAAATAAAATAACCAATAAAAGTTTGTACATTAAAAACAAGAAAAGTGGTTCCTGATTTGTGTTAATGTTCAGTAATATAGAATGCAGAGGTAACTGTGAAATAGCACTTGCTAGTTCACAAGACACATCTTGTTTGATGCCCATTCTTGTAGAAATCCTACAGTTGCTTCATGAGGTCAAAGTTGGAGCAAACCATAGTCTTCACACTATTGTGTTTAATATGACAAAGTCAATAGGGTTTCAACCTTTACCAACTTTTATGTAAAAAAAAAAATGCTGGGGGGGAGAGTGTACAGTGGGTGAAAAGTGGAACATTTGAAAATTTCTCCATCTGATGAAATGGACCTTAGCACTACAAAGAAGCAAGGGCTGTTTGTGGGGGCAATCTGTGTGTGACATTATTCTCTGTCTATAAATATGTCTTAGGTGCAGAGAGACTGGGGAGGGGACCTGCCCTGTAATATCCATGTAGAGAAGTGAAGGACTGATTTCCAAATGAAGGCAAGGGCTGCTGCAGTAATGGGGTATCAAACAGGCAAAATTGTACGTGTTGTCAATGACTACAATGTAATTTCATTGATTTACAATGTTGAAACTGAAGACATGATTTCTAGCTTATAGAAAGTGTCACACTGGAGTAATTGCATACCAACTGGATTTTATGACCAGAAAAGAACCTGGTAATGCCCACACAAATCCCTCTGGCTGCATAGCTCTTAGTCTTGTTCTATAATCAGGGAGGCATTATTAGCCGTTGTCCTTCTTGTACACTCAAAGAAGGCACAGATGTCACATAAACTTACATATTAAACTCTGGTTCAATGTATTATTTTTGTAATGGTGTGGAAGCAATGTTGTTTAGTTGGGATTCATACTTTGACTTTTAAATTTCATTTTTTTCCTGGGGTAGCAATAACAAAATAAGTGAATCTGTCTAAATCTTGGGCAATAGAAGTGAGATAAACTTCTTATTTAACTAAATAATCATGAGAAGCATGTGAGATGCTAATGCATACTATATAAACAGTCTTTTTGATATAGGTATTCAAAAGCTTACATTCAAAAACTCCCATTGAACTTGAGGTAGATGTTCAACATTTTACCATAAACAAGCTCTGTTGGATAACTTTGCCCAGCTGTAGGTACATGTAAGGACCCCAAACACAAATAAGTCAGGCTAAGCTAATCCATTATGTGAATGAGCTATCTGGATTGCATACATATGAATTATTATATTTTGAACTTAGTGGTAGGTTTATTGGAAAACAATAAAAGTAACATGAATCATACAAAGGATTAGGATTTCTTGCTTGGATTAATCCATCTGTTCTCTCCATTGCCATGGTGCGCACAGCATTTTAGTGACATTGTGATGCATTATTAGGGGCATGCACTTCTGCATGCCCAAACTAAACTATGAAGGCCAAGAAAACATGTGTTTCTAGCTGCTGACCAGAGTCTTCAGCAGTGATTGCCGTGCAGTGAGTACCACATGTGCTGTGGGTTCCATCTCAGGGCTGAAACAGTCTCCAGGGAGAGAGTGGAATGTAGAAAATTGCATTCTGAACAAGAATTGTAGTGGTTTCTCACATCAGTGGAGTCTGGGAACGTGGAAGTGAAGGAGAATCACACAGAAACTATGATCCATAGGAAATGTTCAGAAAGCATTTAGTGCTTATTTTCACTGGCATTTGAACATGCATTCATGAATTACTCTAATTTACCAAAATCCATAAATTTATGTTTACACCAGCATTCTAAATGTATTTATAGTTCTAAGAATATCATATTCAAGAATAGTTGTGCATAATATACACAAATATACTTATATAAGAATTAGAATATATTTTTTGTTAAAGTTTTCTCTGAAGCTAATTCTTTCCATTTCTGACAATGGTCTGTCTTGAAATATTTGGAGAAATTTGTCTTTAATGAAAACGTTAATTCTAGCATTTTGATTTCCTCTTAAATAGGCTAGTTTTACTGAAATGGATACAAATTTACAAAGCTATTTTCAAAAGATTGTCTTCCAGGCCATGAAATAATGTGTTTCCTCAGGTTAACCTGTGCTGTGGTTAGAAATTAGAAATCTATTTCTATTCTTACAAATTGTGGTGGTCAACATAGGGTATGCTTTTGTACAAGCTACACATTGCTGAGTAAGTCCATGAATAATTGGGTAAATATGAACAGAAAAATATTGCTCCGGCTAACATTCAGAAAGAGGAGGATATTGTGTTATGAATAGTATTTTATGAGGGTTATAATATTTCAGGATTATAACTGGTTAAACTGGAAAAACATTAACAAATTATTATCACCATTTAAGGCATTAAATGTGAATTTTGGTATGAGGTTAGACTCCTTCTGAGTCTTCAACTGTGGTAGATTTCATTCATATAAGGACAGGTTGGTACAGGAGAACACAACCTTTGCTTAGTGACTAATTGTAGCTGCAATTGCATTCCTTGGATCTCGAAGGCTGTCAGCTCTGTAGTTAACTCTAGTATGCCCCCTGTCAGTTTCAGTTCCTCACAGCAATAACATAAATTCATGCTTTCTGTCTATAGCTTGAGTTGGGCAACTATCAGCACCTTGGTCAGCTTCCGAGGCCACTATGCAGACATCAGAAGAGAAACACCCAGTCCTTTAAATGCTGCACAGCACTAAGGAGTCCTAAACACGGACTCATGGCACCCCCGTTTTTGTCCATCCTATAGATATGAGAGGAGGAAGTTTTAGGCACAATTAGATAGTCTCGGTGTTCTTTCCCTGTCAAGATTTTTAGGCACACTGCCATTATCAGAGGCATTCTGGAATTTGCCATTTCCTGTTTACTTGCTATGGGCATTTTTCCCATTATTGCACATGTTTTCAGTTTGGCACTAATATGTTATGCTTTTATTTAAAAATATCTTTAATGGAATTAGTTATTATGACATAACTTTCATGCTACACATTCACTCATGATAAAAGTAGAATTTAATTTAGTGAGCTATTGGACACACAAACATCTGCATTAAACTGTCTCAGAACACTTCCTTTATGCTAACAATTTTCCAAGCATATCTGCAGCTACCCCTCCTAGCTATAGCCCCATACAGTCTTTGATGCTTCTGTTAATGGAAACCCACCTTCTCCAGACATTTGATTTTAATTTAAACACATTTATCTACCCATTTCCATATGATAGACACTTGAATTGTTTCAAGTCTTTCACTATTGAGGTAGTATTGACATGACCATGCACATATGTGTTCATGTGGACATATCTTTTCACTCTTTAGACAGATTTGTAGGGTTGGAATTTAGGCCATGTTTATATGTTTACATTTCAGTTCTTAAAAACAGTTAAAACAGTTTTCTAAAATAGCAGTACCATTATACATTACTAATGCTGAATAAAAATTCCAGGTTTCTAAAATTCACACCAAATATTTGAATTATTCTTTTCAAAGATTTATTTTTATTATTTTTAGTTATGTGTATGCATTGTATTTGCACGTGATGTAGGTGCATGTACCAACAAAAGATAGAACAAAATGAACAAGAGATACATTCTCTGGAGTTGGAGTTACATGTAGTTTCAGGCCACATTGTAGGTACTAGAAATTGAACTTGGGTTGTCTTAAAAAGATATCAAGTGCTAAGCAATCACTCTGGGTTGCAATATTGCCCTTTAAAAATGTATAATTGTTAGAGTTGACACATAGTGTTACTATTTTAACTATGGTTTAATTTGCATTCACTTAATGATGATAGTAAAAAGCTTTTTAGTATGTCTTAGATACATGTATATTATATTCTGTGAAAATATGTTTAAGATATTTGTACATTTTAAAATCAAATTATTTTATTCACTTGAAGAACTCAACATATATTTCAGATATATATCTTATCACCGAACTATAACTTTTAATGTTTTTTCCAGTATGTGGTTGACCTTTTTGTTTTCTTTATAACAGTATTAGAAATAGAAACATTATGATTATAATAATCATGAGCCATGATGAACTATATTACTAATAATTATGAACCACAATTACCAACAAAGCACAATAACCCCAAGCTTACAAAAACTCAATGCATAACATAGTGATAACCAACAGCTCTAATTTGATTTAGTACCTTCTCAACAAGAGGGAAATCATTCTGGGTACTGGAAGCCTAGTAACTACCAAGGTTATGGAAGTTATGGGTCTTAAAGAAGGTTCTGCAACTATTACTTTGGTAAACCAGCATAATTCTTAAGTACATTGTAAATATTTGTCCCTATGCCCACAAATACCCTGCATCAAGAAAACTTCTTTTGACAGCTCATGGTGAACATTACAAAAGAAACCACAATCAACCAAAATGCAAAGTTATGGAGCCCATGATCTCTGTATACATCTATAATACAATTCCCATACCTAAGGCTCTGGGATCATTACAGGAGAAGTGGAAACAGCCAGATAAATAGGATGTTTTCTGTCGAAAGTTTCCTAGGAAAATCAGAATATACACCCATAAAGTCTTGTCATCAAGGCTGCTTAAAGACAAGAACAATATTAGAGAACAACTTGTCTTAGGCAGTGTTTCTAAAAAGTAGTGTATGTAATTCCTGCACAAAACTTCATGAACAAGATACAAGTTGTGGAGGAGAGGGTTTGTTCAGCTTACACTTCCACATTGCTGTTTATCACCAAAGGAAGTCAGGACTGGAACACAAGCAGGTCTGGAAACAGAAGATGATGCAGAGGCCATGGAGGGATGTCACTTACTGGCTTGCTTCCCCTGGCTTGCTCAGCCTGCTTTCTTATAGAACCCAGGTCTACCAGCCCAGGGATGGCTCCACCCACAATGGGCGGGGCCAGGGATGGCACCACCCACAATGGGCTTGGCCCTCCCTCCTTGATCACTAGTTGAGAAGATGGCTTACAGCTGGATGTCATGGAGGCATTTCCTCAACTGAGGCTCCATTCTCTGTGCCAACTCCAGCTTGTGTCAAGTTGACACAAAACCAGACTGTACAGTTATCTAATGCCAAATGATCAGCCCCGAATCATACATAAAAGTAACATTATATAGATTGAGAAGGTTGGATTTAGGTATTTAGAAATATATGTATATATGTGTGTGTTTGCATGGAGTATGCAATACATATATGTGGAATGCATATATATGTATATAACAAAATACTTTTAGAAAAGAGGCCATGGATTTAAAAAAGGAGTAAAAAGAGTATGTGGGAGGGTTTGGAAAGAGAAGAGGATAGAGAAAAGAATTTTATTATAATCTCAAAATAAAAGAAATAGTTTTAAAAGTTTTTTATTTCAAATGTAATCATAACAATTCTCTTTCATGCCTCCCACTCTCTCCTCTCATATTCCTCCTTCAAACCTCTCCCATGGACTCCCTTCACCCTCAAACTGATGGCCTCTTTTTTTAAAATTTTCTCCCTCTCTCCCCGCTCTCTCTGTCTATCTGTCTCTGTCTCTGTTTCTCTCTCTCTCTCTCTTCTCTCTCTCTCTCTCTCTCTCTCTCTCTCTCTCTCTCTCTCTCTCTCTCTCTCTCTCTCTTAAACACGCATACACACACACACACACGTACACACACACACACACAAAACACATACAAACACATAATCTATTGACCTCATTTAGTGTTTTTTGTGCATTTTTTTTTCTTATTGTGATTTCAGGTCTGTCCACTTTGCACTAAAAACAGTTGGGATATTCACTTCTGCGGTAGACTAACTCCCTCTCTGAGCAGTCTGATGGCAGGGAGTCCAGCCTCAGGGGAATACATCTGCTACACAACTTCTTCACCTAGAGCTCAGAGGACCAAGAAGTCTGCTGTGAGATGGTGTCTCTTAGAAACAACAGGAAAACTACACCCAGGATATCTCAACCATATGGCTGCCTACAAAAACCATGAAGACTGATACCATCAATAGGTACACTGAGAAGGAAAAAGGAACTAACTCTCTTAGACTCCCACTCATAGGCACAGAACATCAATGACAAATGACCAGCTGTGCTGTTCTGTAATGGTCTCTATTTACTACAAAGAGAAGCTTCTTTAATGAGAGATAAGAGCCACACTTACCTGTGGGTACAGGGGTAAATTTCAGAATGCAGTGAGGAATTTTGTGAATCTAGTAAAGTGAGGGTTATCCTCTAAGATCTATTTAAGATCTTACTGGTCAAGATCGTTTGCTATGTTTGTAGTACCAGGCATGATTTTCTTTTTGTTGAGCAGACTGTATATCTTAAAAAAGTGCTGTTGGTTTCCATGAACATGTGAATGCCACTAATGTGCCTTTATGGATATTCTGTCATGATGTCCACTGTGATGTGTCATAGGTGTCATGGCGGGGCAGGACTATTGAGGTCTCTCTTCCCTTGGCAGCTTGCCAAAAACTTCTGGTGCTGTGAAAGATGGACAATGGAACAAATATTTTCAGTTCATATCTAGCTGGAATTTTCCAAGTCCTGCATCTGAAGCATGCAGTATCTTCTGTAATGGACTTACCTCTGATCTTTGAGCAGCCAGCATCGTGATAAGTCTACATTGTTTTGGGAGTCCCTTGGTATTTATTGACCAAAAGCTCCAAAGGAGGTTTCTTAAGATAGGTATTGGATTTTTGTTTGTTTTTGTTTCTTTTTTGATTTTAGATCTCCTATAAAGCTCTTATAAAAAACAGTGTCACCCAAGCTGTATACCTTTATTAAAAAGTGCCCGCACACACACACACAAACATACACAATTCATTATTTCAGGTTAATACTCAACAAGAAATCCTTGAGGCTTTCTCAAATATCCTTAGTGCTATTAGTCCCGTCTTGCTTTATATCCTTGTATGTTGCGCTCCCCCTTCTCTGATTAAAGTACCCTTCCCATCCTCCCCTTCAAACCTGTGGATTGCTTCATGGCCTTTTGGCTATGATCAAGTAATTCTCATTATTATCAGTTTAATGTTCTCTCTTCCTAAAAGGAATTTCAGTTTTCTAAAAATTTGACTAAATTTAATTGATAAATTAAAAATCATAAAAATTATACATGTGGTATAATAGAGCACTATAATATATATATATATATATGATGCTTCAAGACATATATGATTGTATTATATATATATGTGTGTCAAACATTATTTCTTTTTCTTATTTTCAGACAAGACCTCTTTATTTTGCTTGGCTATCCTGAAGTACACTATGCATATTAGGCTGACCATTAAGTCACAGAGATCCACTTGTGTTCCCCAAATTCTAACCAAAGTGCTGGAACTAAAAGTGTGCACCACCACACCTAGACATTTGTTTCTAGGTGAAATATTCAAACCCATATGGATAAAGCCTGAAGCATGTAGCTTGCAATCATTATCTAAGGTCACCCTGTCATGCAGTATAACATGGCAGAATTTCTTCCTTTTACCCAACTGTAATAGAATGGTGCTGGGTAATTGAGTCCATCCATATTCTGAACAATGAAACTAAATACCGCACAAAAAACAACTCACACTAGAATAAAGGCAAAAATATAAGACCCGAAGCTGTGGAACTTCTAGAAGAACAGTAAGTAACTTCACAGCACGGGATTAAAACTCAGCTGCACAAGAAAACTAAGCAAAGGCAGACAAATGAAGTTCCCTCAGAAGTATGCATAAATATGCAATTGTTTGAAATCAAGTAACAACCTATAGAATTCAGGAATACATTTGCTATTTAAAAACTACACCTGACGAGGGTTTAATATCACAAAAATGGAAGGGAATCACAGGGCTTGGTGATGGCTCAGATGGTACATTGCTTGTCTGGTAAACACGAGGGCCTGACTCCAGTCTCCAGAAACCATGTAAAAAATAGTTGGTGTTGGAGTAAGTGATTGTCACATGAAAGAGGAGGCAGAGGCAGGTGGATTACTGGAACCTCCTGAAAATTAGCTTGTCCTAATTAGCAGGCTCTAGGTCAGTGAAAAACCAGTTTGAAAATGTGGTATGGGACAACTGAGAAATTATACCAGAGGTTGTCCTCTAGTGTCCACATACATGCACACATGTGCTGAAACATATCTAAGTACACATAGAGATGTGTGTGAATACACACACACACACACACACACACACACACACACACACACACACACACACATGCGCGCGCACACAGCTCAACTGCCAAAAACAGTAGAACCAAATATAAAAACAGACACCGACCTAAACAGACATTCTTCAAAAAGGCACACAATTAACACACACATATGCACATGTATATGTGTGTACATCTCTATCTAAATCCTATCTGTCTGTCTGTCTGTCTGTCCACCTGCCTGCCTATCTATGTATCTATGTATCTATGTATCTGTCTGTCTGTCTGTCTGTCTGTCTATCATCTATTTATCTGACATCACTGGTTATCAGAGAAACCCCAATCCAAATTATTAGCAGATCCATCCATACGGGCTATTACTGAAGATAATATATACTGCTGAAAGTCAAGCCTTTCACACTATTGATGGAAATGTATCTGAATATTTTTATTGCTATGATAAAATACTGAGCAAACTAATTCTAATTTAAGTGTATTTTAAAAATAAAAAATGTTTTAAAAAACCATGAATGCATGTACATTTTTGTCAAACACCTTTTTTTTCCCATCTATAATATTGTCATATAGATTGATACTTAGATGTCAAATCAACTTCTCATTCTTAGGCAAAGTCACATTTTGCCATGCTATAATTATTTATTGTCAACATTAGCTTATTTTAATTTTTTAAAGAATTTTGGCCTTTACACTTGGATAACTATTAATCTAAAATTCCATTTTGGGATAATACGTAGAATTTGAATTTCCTTTGAAGTAATTGTTCTGGTTGCATACCTGCAAATAAACTTTGTGTTTCCTCTAGTCAGCTTTGTAATGCCTGTATCCTAGAAATTTGTCCGCTTCATCGAATTTATTGAGTTTATTGGCATATAGCTATTAATAGAATCCTGTATCATTTGTAGTTTCATCTGATTTGGCACCATTATACTCTTCACTGGTTCTGCTTTGGGGAAATATATACGTTGTTCCATTAATGTAGCTAAAAATTCACCCATTCTTTTGGTTTCCATACATGTGTATTTTTTTCTTTTTTCTTTTATCTGCACTTCCTTCCTTCCTTTACCCACAATGAAGCTTAAACCATCCAGTGGAGAGCATTTTTAATATCCTTGATGGTGCTGTGATTCTCTGTAACTACACTGTTTCTGCTGCCATGTATTCGACGCCATCTGTGTTTTACCATTTCTACTGTTCCCTTAGACCACAGAAGCTTAATTATCAAAGCTTTGGAGACTTGTTGAATCTCTTTGTTCTGTTGATGTCTAATCAAGTTATGTTGTTGTAATACAAATTTCATATGATTTTGATTCTTTGTATCAAGACAGATTTAATAGCCAAAATGGTCAACAATCAACAGCTTTGGCCATATGTCTTAGCTGCTAGCAATCTGGTCAGTATAACACTGGCTTAATTCTACTGTGTGACTTCTCCTTTTGAGCTTTTGAAATGAAGTTTCATTTTAATTGTTTTACCTTCCATCTCTAGAATCTCTATTTGTTTGTTTTTTTTTTTTTTTCAAAATGATGTGTGCAGCTTTTGTTGGTTAAGTGTGAAATCTGAGAACACTCAAATACTTCTATTCCCTTCCCACCACTCTCTTCACTTGGACACTGTTTCTCTGTTAGCTGTGGTATCCTTGAGCGTTCACATCTTATGTCCAGGACAAACCACAGACAGCATTATAGCCTAGTCTGTTGTTCTGAGCTAGGCATCAAAATGTAGGGGGAATAAGAATTAGATCTATTTTTTATTTTTCTATAGTTGAACACAAACAAGCTTTAGATTTTTACTTAGATGAGTTTTTAATGGACAGAAATATTGTAGGTAAAAGAGGAGATGGAGAGGAGATGAACTCCAATCCATACTATGATACTGAGAACAGATAGCCCACTGCCAGCCTTTACTTAAGCTCCGTCCTGAGGGTGGTTAGTTTTGTTTCTGTCTGATATTTTACTCTATAATTAAAGGTTTTGGTAAGAATGCTATAGGAAGGGTTATTGCCCACTAGCCTATGGGTAAGTGTACACATATAAATATCAGAGCATCCAGGAGTCAAGAGAATGAAAAAAGGGGGGAAAAGGAAAAGAAAGAAACACGAGAACATTCATGACATAGTCATATCATTGTTCCTGTGCTTTTCATAGTCTACCTGTGAGATAAGAATCTTAAGTCAAAAGCACAGAAGCTAAAGTTCCCGCTGCATGTATTTGAATCAGGTATCTAGTAATACTTCTAGAGATTCTTGTAGAAGAGCATTTGTTCTATTGGGGTCTCAGGGAGGCTTGGTCTGTGAAAGCAGTGACGGGCATGTTCTCAGAAGCACTGTGAGTCTTCTGGAGGAAGATGGAGGAACGGAAAATGTAATGGATTTCTTTGGGGGGTTTCTAAACTCACTTTGTTCTCAACTAACTTCTGTGAGTATGCGTGCTCTCTCTTGCCCATATTATCTCCTGAGTGAATGGCACCAATATATCCCTTTTTATTAATAAGCTGTTGGCACTATGTTGTGCAGGTTCTGAGTCATTGTAACCTGACTAGAAGTCTGTTAATATCCAGACAAATACCCTGTTAGTTGCCAACCTGGTCTTACCCTGGCTCACTCTGGTACATGTGTGTTTTCCTGTCTGCTCTCTCATCATGACTTCATGGCTAATCTTCCTGGACTCTCCATGAGGTCTCTCTACTTTATTCCCTCATTGTCCTTCTCTTGTTTCTCCCTGTCTAAGCCCCTGGCTGGGATCAGAAATCTTGCCATCTTATCTTCTTTGGCCAGTCATAGACTGAACAGGTTATTTAGTGACCATTCAGAGATGGTAGATAACAATTTTTATATAATATTGGAGACCAGAGATGCTTGACCACACCATCATCATCAGGACAGTAGACAGATGTCTAGGCATAGAAATCACACATTGCTACCAGACAGAAAGTTTGTGACAGGGTTTGACTCTAGGTTCTTATTCAAACAGAGAATATAGCACTGTTTTTTCTTTTTTCATTGTGTACATATTCTTTGTTGAAGCTGACAGTATCATTGTAGTACTTGACAGGGAAGTTTATCATTTAATCATGTACTTTATACCTGCTTTGTTTGTCTTTTATATATTCAAGAGTTCTAAGCACCTAGACCCTACTCCTATCAAAACGATGTGGGTAGCTGAAATGGCTTACTGTTTACTGTTTGAGAATACAGTGATTCTTTGCACCCTACTTTGATCTTTTAGGAGTCTTGGAACCAGAGCAGAAAATTAGTTTTGTATTTTGTATCTTTTCAACATTCACTGTCTGCACTAGGCTGGCACAAGGGCTATCATTTTTAATCTCTAGAGTGACTCTAAAGTAGACAACATGGTGGCAATTTTAATAGGCTCAGAAAAACAGATAATAAAATGTCACAAAGACAGTAAATGGGAAGGAGCTGTTCAAAGCTCCATGTATCTGATCATAGCAAAGATGGGGTCAATGTGGTCACATGTCTCAGTAGTTTAGTGTATCGGGTATCTCTACAGAAACAGACCGATGGGATGAATACATAGCAACAGAAAGTCTGAGCAATCAGTAGTTAGTTATTCAGTCCACAAGGTGAGGTGTATCTTCCTATCTCAAAACATCTTGATTTAGGGTTGGTCTTTCCGCCAGAGCCATGTTGAATCTTGGCTTTTTATATTCTTCTTTAAAAAATAATGTGGGCTGGAAAGATGGCTCAGTGATTAAGAGCACTGACTGTTCTTCCATATGTTCTGAGTTCAAATCCCAGCAACCACGTTGTGGCTCACAACCATCTATAATGGGATCCGATGCCCTCTTCTGGTGTGTCCAATGCCTAGATAAAGAACTTCAAGTGGTATGTAGCTACCAAGAGAAGGAAAGCCAGTTTTCTTCAAGGATGAGCACCAGCATAGGTTGTCCAGCCTCAAGTGGGTTTTAAATATATTTATAAATATAAATATATATAAATATAGACACACACATATATAGGCACACACATACTTGCACATACAAACACATGTGTGTCCATATAATAATGTAAAATATATCATGAATTTATGATGAAGAGCATAGGGATTGAGGGAGAAGGGATGAGATGATGCCAATGCAGTTTTTATGTATGAAGCTTAAAAACAAAATAGTACTAATTAGAAATTATATGAACAACAAAAACCAAAACACCTGGGGGTATATCAGAGAGAAAACATGAGCTTTGTAGATGATAGTATTAAACAAATACGATTAATAAGGCTTTGCTTTCTATTCATAATGCCATCCCTTGTGGATATCTGTTGGGGGAATATGGCCATTTTTTAACCTCGGCAAAGCTCTTCCTTCCATCTTTTTGATGATATTGTTGTTGTCATTAAATTCTGTTTCTGATTAAAATAGTTGGTTTTAATTCCATATTTGTCCAAAATAAAAATCAATTGATATTCTAGACATTGATATGAAAGCATGCCTCCTTCCTTCCTCCATTTCTCCCTCTTTACCTCCCTCAATCTTAAGTCTTTTCCTTTTTTCCTCCCCATTGTTGCTCTCTCCTTGCCTTTCTTTTCCCTTTCCCCATTTTTGCAGCATAACTTTATTCTCCTCTGTCCATTTTTCTTGGAGGAGAAACATTGAAACTCTTGTCAATTCCATTTTTATTTCTCTAAAATGTCATCAGGGTGTACTTTTATTAAGTGGTCTCTCCTTTTGATAGCCCCTTGAATATTTTTTCTTTCATAAATTCCTCATCTATCAACACTTATTTAAATCTCTTTTTAAACTTATACTCAATGTTACTTAAATTTCCTCAGTCCAGTCAACTGTATTTTCAGCAATGTCTGCCTTCCCAAGTGCTCTTTGTATGATATATTTTTTCCTTTTAGCCCTGACATCTGTCAACTCCTTTTTACATCTCCTCAATTCTCTGCTTTAAATTCTTGCTTTAGAGAAGTTAGTGTTCCACTACTTTTAAACACATAAAGCAATATAGAATTCTTTATATTGTATGGTGGCAAATATTTTCTGGTGAATGTGCTTATAGTCTTTAAGTCTTTACGGTTGCCTCTTTTCATTCCCCCTTGTACTACTATTATTGTATGAATGGAGTTGCTTCACTTTTAAAACTATCAGGAGATGGAGTGTTTGCTTTCTTCTTTCTCTCACATTCATTTGCATTTTGACAACAATTCTGTTTTCCAGGATCCCACAAAACAGCCCATGAAGCCATAGGCACTCAACAACTTTTTCCAGCCCAAACTTGTAAGTGCATCTACACCTCTCTTGAAAAACAACACTGTCAAACTCATCAGAGTAACAATCCCACTCCTGGTACCAACTCCTGTGCTGGTTTGTTTTTCTGTTGCTATAATGAAATTACATGACCAAAAACAACTTAAGGAGGAAAGGGGTTTGTTTTGCTTACAGGTTTTGGCTTATCTTTGTCTTCATTGGGGTTTCTGTTGCTCTGAAGAGATGTTATGACCGTGGAAATTCTTTAAAGGAAAACATTTAATTTGAAATGGTTTACAGTTATTTCATATATTCAGTCTATTATCATCATAGTAGGAAGAAACATGCAGGCAGGCATGCAGGCAGACACAGTGATGAGGAGGGAGCTGAAAGTTCTGTGTCTGGACCCATAGGCAGCAAGAAGGGAGACACTGGGACTGGTTTCGTTAATTGAAACTTTGGAGCCTGCCCACAGTGACACACTCTCTCCACAAAGATCATATCTTCCTCAACACGGCCACAACTTCCTAATACTGCCACTCCCTATGAAACTGTGGGGACCATTTTCATTCAAACCGTCACAGTCATTGATGGAAGCCAATGCAGAAGCTTGAAGCAGAAAGCACAGAGGAATGCTACTTACTGACCTGTTTTCTCTACTTTGCTCGGTTACCTTTGTTACAAAGCCCAGGCCCACCTACCTAGGAATAACATCACTCTCAGTGACTGAACCCTGTTATAACAATTAACAGTTATGAATGTCTCTCCCAGGTAAGGCACAGGTCAATCTGACCTAGGCAACTTCTCACCTGGAGTTTCCTTTTCCAGGTTATGGCAAGTTGACAACCGAAGTTCAGTGGCACACCTTACCTATTTAATCCCTGTGAAACCAGAACTGTGGGAGGTAATGACCTCTGCCAGAGTATAGGCACTCTTCTTCTAGGTTACCATAGAATCAGGTTGATCTCTCTTCCATTCAAACTGTTAGACTTTCCCCATTTCATACAGCTCCACATAATGTGCATGTTCCACACGCACCTATCACTTCAACTGAGAGACACTCTATTCCACCTTGACTATACACTCCTCTCCCACACGTTGTGCAATGTCTTTGTTTCATTTTATGCCTCACAATGCAATGTAACAGCAATTCTGTACTAATATCCGCACAAGGTTAATGAAAAAATGTAGGGATGAAGAGGAGTTCCCGATGGGTACAATGGGACATATCCACATTCCCAGTACTCAAGAGATGGACTCAGAAGGATGGCAATTTCAAGGCCAGCTTGACCTACATCATGATGTCATCTTTAACGTCAACATATTTACATCGACAAATAAAAATTAAACAAATTTGCAAGTGATGCCCCCCCCAACATAAAGGTAGTACCAGATGTGGGGCAACTGTGGGGTTAAGAGGTAGGGGAGAAGTGACCCTTAGTCCATAAACCGGTATATTAGGGGGAGGCCAGGCAAAAGTGTGAGCCAACCATGTCGTTCATTACAGCACAGAGGTCCGTGCTTCAGAAATGCAGCTCTGTAACGAGCTCAAATTCTTACGAATTTGTGATATTGGAATTAATTACTGTGTGATCCCTCTGAAACTCATGATGAAATCATGGCCTTCATCAGCCTGCATTTTAATATGGTTTTTGTCATTTTTAAATTCTTTGGCGTTTTAAGTGAGAAATTAGAGGTGAGTGGAACCGTTGTCACCGAAATGTGGAAATGATATGGAAATGCAGGTACCAGATGGTGTGACTCTACCATTTACAAAGTGTTCATTTTAATAATAAGGAGTTCACTATTCTTTGTATAGTTAGATGCGTTAACATGGTGCTGCATGTCAGTTTCATGTTGTAATAGTTCATTAAAGTCCTATGTAATTCAAATAATGAAGAGGATGCCTACAAAATAACTATTGTTAATTTCCACCTGACAAGAAGACTTATTTCTTAGATATCCACAACTAAGGACTTTAACACCTGCAATCTCTTTTAAATTTTATTTTACAAATACAATATGAATTTTACAAAACTTAATTCTTCAAATTTCCTGGCAAGTAAGAAATAATATCAAAGATTTAGAAAAATAGAAATATTTAACAAAAACCTCTGCACCATTTGGGAAGAAGGTGTTACAGTACTTAATGTTTGTTGGTTGTTTTGCTTTTTCAGACAGGGTTTCTTTGTGTGTAACCCTGTCTGTACTGGAGCTTGTTTTGTAGATCAGGCTGTCCTCAGACTCACAGAGACCCGCCCACCTCTACCTCCAGAAAACTGGAATTGAAAATAGGTACCACCACTGCCTGGTCAGTACATAAAAAATAGACTTTTTGTGTATTATTATTTTTCTAGTAAGGTAATAAAAGTAAAAGAACATGACTATTTTCATAATGCCTACCAATGAATGGGTCACCTTGTCATGGATATTACTGGAAGCTTCAAGATGAGGAAATTTTAAATACATTTAGAAATAAATGAGATTTCTAATTTGGAAATGGACTCCGTGTTGAGAACTGTTAGATCATCCTAGAGAGGTATGTATGTACTTCTAAGAAACTCAAAAGGACAAAGAGAAGCTTTGAAAAAGTCGATATAGTATTTAAAGTGAATGAGCAAATAAAGTGCACCTATGTAAAATAACCCAACAGGATGGGGCACCATTTCACATTCACTAGGATACTTTCGACAAAAAAGGAGGGATGCTAGTCAGTAACACCAAAATGTGGGAAAAGAAGAACCCTCATATATTGCTAGTGGGCATTCACAATATAAAATGGAAATGTCCCCCATGAAAAGAAGAGTTGGTACTGTGGGGAATGGTTTGTGCCTTGAAAAGCTAAGCATACAAAGCTAAAGAGGTCTTGTGGCACAGGCTTGGAATTCTGACTCTTCTGGGAACATGGGCAGGGAGCTCTCAAACTCAAGTTCAGTGTGAGCAACTTTGTGAGACTCTATCTCTAAATGAGCAGAGGGATAGGGATAGGGCTTCATGATTGAGCATTAGCAAGTGAGGCTTTAAAACTCAGGAAAGAAAAACATGAAATGAATACTTTCTAGTGGCCCAAAAATTATCCAGTTGAATTTGTTCTTAGAAAATTGAAAACATAAAACCTTTATGCGAATGATCGCCAACAATATTTATAATGCTAAAAAGGAAATAACTCAACTCACTATTGATTGGTTAATGGCTAGAGAAAATGCTATATGTCCATAATGTGGACGGACTTTGTTGTTAAGCTAAGGAAGCCATAAATAGAAGCCAGGCTCTGTGCGGGTCCATTTGTATAGAGTGTCCGGTTAGAGTCTACAGATGAGGAAATATTAGTGCTTCTTAGCTCTCAGTGAAGATAAGGAACGCTTAGCCAAAGGCTTTCTCTTTGAAGTGTTGAATCATACACTGGGGGTGACTGTTGCATAATTTGCAGGCAAACTGAAAATCCTAGAGCGTATGCTAAGATGTTGAATTTTATTACATGTAAATTACGTCTAAAATATTTCCCAAAATTACTTTATGATAATTAAGGAGCAAACATACATAGGTAAGATGAATAGCCCAGAGATTTATTATTTATTTCCCAAATCTGAGATGACTGTTTACCAACTCAACATAGTTGAACGTTGAACAAAATATCTGATTTTTCATTCACTAATGTCCTGTAATTTGATACAGGAAGCAGTATGCTGTCATTTTTTCTTGCCACTTTCTTTAGAATAAATAAATAAACAGATAAATTAATAGATAAATAAAATGCCCATTATAAATCAGTAGTTCTCAAAGATTTTAATCTCAGAAGCACACTGTCTGCCTCTCTACCTGTCCCTCCTTCCTCTTTTGCCTTTGTCCCTGCCTCCCTCCTTCATTTCCTTCCTTATTTTCTTTCTTTTCAGTGTGCGTATGCTCGAACATGCAGGTACATACACGTGGAATCCAGACCAAGGAACAATCTCAGGTATTTTCCCTGGGTGTAGTCTGCTTTTTATTTTTATTTCCCTTTTTTTCTTTTCTTTCTCTTTCTGTTTTAGTCTCTAGCTGGGAATTTACCAGGAAAGCTATAGTCACTGGCGAGCAACCCCAAGATACCTGCTTGTCTCTGCTCTGGGAAGAGAAGTTCCCACTCCCATGCTCAGCCCTTTGTGTATTTAGGTTTTAGAGCTGGAACTCGAGTCCCCTTGTACTGTGCTCACTGGACCCTCCCCCTGCTGTACACTATATTCTCAAAAACACTGAAAACCGCAAAGAATTTTTTTCTTGTGTGAATAACATCCTTTTATATTCATAAAGCCAGGCTTAACAAACTAAGGAAATTAATTTTGACATATTTTAATCAATTTTAATGTAGTGATTCATGGTTATGCTAACAAGTTTTCAAGTCATTTTTTTTTCAAATAGAGTACCTTAGAGTGTTAATATTTTAGATTTTGACAAATTATAAGATAGCTGGAGTCTTAAATTTACCAGTTCACATATTCTGTTGTGATGTTTTGTCTGAGTTTTATGAAGAAATTATGAGCCAGGTAGATAAGTAGTTGTGTTAGAAAGTACTACTTTTATAGTGTTTTAGAATTATTGTGGTTATTATTTTATGCCTCACCAAAACCTGGCAAAATGTGAAAAGCAATAGTTTTGAAAAGCAACAGTTTTGTAAAGCTTAGTTGTAATGTCAAATCAAAATGCACAGTTAATAAACTCATGAGCTCACTGAGTTCTGACGCCTTCACATGCTCTGCATTTTGGATGCTTTTGTTGATACATAATTATGTAACAGGAGACATCAATCAACTGAGCATGTCTTCCCAATGCTGGCCCATTATGTAATATCAAAACCATATTAGTTATTACAGCCCTATCTTAACAAGGAAAAGGCTCTAAGAATGAAAATTATCAAACTTTTGGTGATGATCACATGGCCAAAAATTCTGTTTTCTGAATGCACAAAAAAAAAATTTATTATTAACCACAGATTTCTTTCAGCTGTTTCCTCTGCAGTGACAGGCTCACTTCATTTAGTTTTCTATAACGTGTGTGCCAGACAAGGATAAAAAAACCAAAGACGATAGCATGTCAGGGTCTTTCTTCTTCATGTTCACAGCGTCAACAATCATAAAAGTACCTTTCCTAAGACAGTCCTTCTGTTTCAGCATGCAGCTAAGGCACTTCATTTTTTTACGGCCCAGTTCACAGCACAGAACATCTCAAAAACATGCTCACGGATTCAGTTTAGTACAATTAATATTTGTAGTACTCTAAAAAGGTCTTTTGAACTAACGCTGGCTGCTTTGTTTTGTCAAATTTCACCGTGACTCCAAGTGTACTACATATGGCTGTCATTTGATGTCATTGTAATGATTCGTACCAAGACGATAGCAATTTCATCCACAGTTGCATTTGGATCATGAGTGTAAGTGTCAACACAGGCGGTGTAATTATGAAAGACTTAGGATGATAACACTGTTGTATTATGCTGGAAAAAAAATGTTTGATCTGGAAGATTTCTTCAAGGATCTTGGGGACCTTAGTGACTGGCAAAACCATGCTCTGAGAAGACTTTGAGTGAGTGAGCTTGACAGACAAGCCACATATAAGCTTCTCATGGAGTAACATTTGAGTCATCGTGAGCATAAGTTCACTACCTGATACGTATATATACAGTCACATTATTACGCTATGATGAACAGTAACAACATAGTAGAAGGTAGCAGCTACCCACTCTATCCTGACAGGGATCTTACTATGAATCGGGCCACTACATTAGCATCCCACATATTATAGGTTAGGATTCTTCGTCAGGTACAGCTTCAATGTCAGCCAGACAAGTCGATCAGGAAAAAAGGAATTAATGATATATCAATATAACCACAGAGCACAACTGATGGTGGTGGAACACACCTGTGGCAATCCAGGCAAGAGAGACAGAGGTAAAGGGATTTTATTGAGATCAGGACAATCTAGGATAAATAATGAGTTCAGGCCAGTCTGGACCATGAAGTAAGATCTTGTCCAGCATACCCAGTTTTACAAACAAACAAACAGAAAAGCAAAAATAAAACAAAAGTGAGGGAGAAAAAGCTTACTATGACATGTTCCTTCAAACGATGACAGTAAATACAAAGGGAGTGAGGACTCTGCAGATGGGGCCAGGAATATACCACACTGCACTTACAGTACATCTGCCAAACACTTGGTGATCCACTTAAATGGGCTTCTGAAAAAACAGGCCAATATTCCTCTGGGCTCAGTAAATCATAGTCTGGATACATAGATTAAAAATAATATTTTTTAATTGAACAACTATTTTTAAAAAACAGAGATAAATATACAGATTTTAAAAGCATTTTTGCATAAAAGTATATGAATACATTTTAGTCAGTATTTGATGTTTTTAAAGGTTTGATGGTGTGCATTAAAATCTTACTAGTTACAATGAGCATAAAGTACATGTAAAACAATATGTAACCTGGAAATAGTCAAAGTTTTCTTGGTGTGTAAAGATTAAGCATAATGATTTTTTATTTTTTTGACCTTTGTTTTTCTTGAACTTTATATAGTCTGTGAGTTGTTTCTGGGGTGTTCAGAGCTTTCTGGGGATAGTATCCAATTATCAGTGACTGCATATTATATCTGTTCTTTTGTGACTGGGTTACCTCACTCAGGATGATATTCTCTAGATGCATCCATTTTCTTAAGAATTTCATAAAGTCATTGTTTCTGATAACTGAGTAGTACTCCATTGTATAAATATACCACAATTTTTGTATCCACTCAACTACTGAAGGACTTCTGGGTTCTTTCCAGATTCTGGCTATTTTAAATAGGGCTGCTTTGAACATTGCGGTGCATTTGTCTTTGTTGTATGTTGGAGCGTCTCTGGGGTATATGCCTAGAAGTGGAATAACTGGGCCTTTAGGTAGTAGTGTCCAATTTTCTGAGGAACCACCAGCCAGACTGATTTCCAGAGTGGTTGTACTAGTTTAAAATTCTACCAACAGTGGAGAAGTGTTTCTCTTTCTCCACATCCTGGCCAGCATCTGCTGTCATCTGAATTTTTGATCTTAGCCATACTGACTGGTGTGAAGTGGAGTCTCAGGGTTGTTTTGATTTGCATTTCCCTGATGACTAGGAATGTCCACTGCTTCCTTAGATGTTTCTCAGCCATTTGATATTCCCCAATTGAGAACTTTTTGTTTAGCTCTATACCCCATTTTTTAATAAGATTATTTGATTCTCTGGTGTCAAAATTCTTGAGTTCTTTGTATACCTTAGATATTAGGCCTCTATCTGATATGGGGGTGGTAAAGATCATTTCCCAATCAGTTGGCTGCCATTTTGTTTTCTTGAAGTGTCCTTAGCCTCACAGAAACTTTGCAATCTCATTAAGTCCCATTTGTAAATATTTGACCTTAGAGCATGAGCCATTGGTGTTCTGTTCAGGAAATTTTCTCCTGTGCCTATGTGTTCTAAGGTTTTTCCGTACTTTCTCTTCTAATAGTTTCAGTGTACCAGTTTAATGTGGAGATCTTTGATCCACTTGCACTTGAGTTTTGTACAAGGAGATAAGAAAGGGTCTATTTTCATTCTTTTGCATGCTGAGTGCCAGTTGGACCAACACCATCTGTTGAATAGGCTGTCCTTTTTCCATTGAATGTTTACAGCTCCTTTGTCAAAAATCAAGTGACCATATATGTGAGGGCTCATTTCTGGATCTTCTATTCTATTACATTGATCCATGTGCCTACTTCTGTACCAGTACCATGCAGTTTTTAACACAATTGCCTTGTAATATAGCTTGAGGTCAGGGATAGTGATTCCCGCAGATGTTTTCTTGTTGGTGAGGGTGGATGTCACTATTCTAGGTCTTTTGTTATTCCAGATGAAATTGCACATTGCTCTTTCCAACTCTATAAAGAATTGGGTTGGAATTTGAATGGGGATTGCATTGAATCTGTAGATTGCTTTTGATAAGATGGCCACTTTTACAATGTTGATCCTTTCAATCCATGAGCATGGGAGATCTTTCCATTTTCTGAGATCTTTCTCGATTTTCTTCTTCAGAGATTTGAAGTTCTGGTCATATAGTACTTTCACTTGCTTAGTTAGAGTCATACTAAGATATTTCCTATTGTTTGTGACTATTGTGAAGGGTATCTTTTCCCTAATTTCTTTCTCCGCATGTTTGTCCTATGAGTAGAGGAAGGCTACTGATTTGAGTTTGAGTTAATTTTATATCCAGCCACTTTGCTGAACTTGTTTATCAGCTGTAGGAGTTCTCTGGTGGAATAACTGGTTTCACTTATGTACATTATCATGTCATCTGTAAACAGTGATGTTTTTACTTCTTCCTTTCCAGTTTGTATCCCTTTTATTTCCTTTTGCTGTTTAATTGCTCCAACTTCCAGTACTATTTTGAATAGGTACTGGAAGAGTAGGCAGCCTTGTCTAGTCCCTGATTTTAGTGGGATTGCTTCAAGTTTTTCACAGTTCAGTTTGATGTTGGCTGTTGGTTTGCTGTATATTTCTTTTATTATGTTTAGTTATGGGCCTTGGATTCCTGTTCTTTCCAAGACTTTTAACATGAAGGGGTGTTGAATTTTGTCAAATGCTTTCTCAGCATCTAGTGAGATAACCATTTGGGGTTTTTCTTTGAGTTTGTTTATATGGTGGATTACATGGATGGATTTCTGTATATTAAACCCTCCCTGCATCCCAGGGATAAAGCCTACGTGATCATGGTGAATGATCATTTTGATGTGTTCTTGTATTCAGTTTGCAAGGATTTTGTTGAGTGTTTTTGCATTAATGTTCTTAAGGGAGATTGATCTGAAATTCTCTTTTCTTGTAGGGTCTTTGTGTTGTTTAGAAACAAGGGTCATTGCGGCCTCGAAAATGAGTTAGGAAGTGTTCCATCTGACTCTATTTTGTGGAATAGTTTGGAGAGTATTGGGATTAGGTCATCAATAAATGTCCAATAGAATTCTGTACTGAACCCATCTGAACCTGAGCTTTGTTTGGCTGGGAGGCTTTTGATGACTGCTTCTATTTCTTTAGGTGTGATAGGATTATTTAGATGGTTTACCTGGTCCTGGTTTAACTTTAGTATCTAGTATCTGTCTAGGAATTCATCCATTTCCTCCAGACTTTACAAATTTGTTGAGTATATGCTTTTTTAGTAGGATCTGATGATTTCTTGAATTTCCTCAGATTCAGTTGTTATGTCTCCACTTTTCTTTCTGATTTTGTTTATTTGGATACTCTCTCTTTGCCCTCTAGATAATCTGGTTAAGGGTTTATCAATCTTGTTAATTTTCTCAAAGAACAAGCTCTTGGTTTTGTTGATTCTTTGAATGGTTCTTTTTGTTCCTATTTGGTCAATATATGCTCTGAGTTTGATTTCTTGCAGTCTACTTCTCTTGGGTGTATCTGCTTTTTTTTGTTCTCGAGCTTTCAACTGTGCTGTCAAGTGGTTAGTGTATGTTTGTATGTTCTTTCGAGTTAGTTTTTGGAAGCACTCAGAGCTATGTATTTTCCTCTCAGTGCTGCTTTCATTGCATCCCATAGGTTTGGGTATGTTGCGTATTCATTTTCATTAAATTCTAGAAACTCCTTAATTTCATTTTTTATTTCTTCTTTGACCATGCTATCGTTTAATAGAGCATTTGTTAGTTTCCATGTGTATATGGGCTTTTTGTTGTCTATGTTGTTATTAAAGACCAGCCTTAGACCATGGTGATCTGATAGGATGCATGGGAGTACTTCAATCTTGTTATATCTATTGAGGCTTTATTTGTGACCAATTATATGGTCACTTTTGGAGAAGGTACCGTGAGGTGCTGAGAAGAAGTTGTATTCTCTTATTTTAGGATGAAATGTTCTGTAGATGTCTATTAATTCTAATTGGTTCATAACTTCTGCTAGTTTCACTGCGTCCTTGTTCAGTTTCTGTTTCCATGATTTCTCCTTTGCCTAAAGTGGGGTGTTGAGGTCTCCCACTGTTATTGTGTGGGGCGCAATGTATTTTTTGAGCTTTAGTAGGGTTTCCTTTATGAATATGGGTGCTCTTGTGTTTGGAGCATATATGTTAAGGATTGAGAGTTCCTCCTGACAAATTTTCCCTGTCATGAGTAAAAAGTGTTTTTCCTTATATTTTTTGATAACTTTTGGTTGAAAATCCACTTTATTCGATATTAGAATGGCTACTCCATCTTTTTTCTTGGAGGTCTTTGCTTGGAAGGTTTTTTCCAAACCTTTTACTCTGAGATATTGTCTGTCTTTGTGTCTGAGATGAGTTTCCTGTATGCAGTGAAATGCTGGATTCTGTTTATGTATCCAGTCTGATAGCCTATGTCTTTTTATTGGGGAATCGTGTTCATTTATGTTAACAGATATTAAGGAATAGTGGTTGCTGTTTCCTGCTATTTCTGCTTTTAGAGGTAGAATTGTGCCTGTGTATCTTTCTTCTTTTGGTTTTCTTCCTTAGCTATTTTCTTGTTTTTTTCTAGGATGTAGTTTTCCTCCTTGTATTGGGTTTTCCACCTGTAATTAATTGTAGTGCTATGTTCATGATCAGATATTGTGCACATTTAGTTTTGTCCTGGAATATCTTGCTCTCTCCATCTATGGTGATTGAGAGTTTTGCTGGGTATAGCAGTCTGGGCTGACACTTGTATTCTCTTAGAGTCTGCATCATGTCTGACCAGGCTCTTCTAGCTTTCTTAGTCTCTGTTGTGAAATCTGGTATGATCCTGATTAACCTGCCTTTATATGTTACATGATTTTTTCCCTTACTGCTTTTAGTATTCTTTCTTTGCTTTGGGCACTTGGTGTTTTGACTATTATGTGTCAGGAGGAGTTTTTTTTTTTTTAGGTTTTCTACCTCCAGGGTTGACTCTTTTAGTGTTTTTTTTTATTGTTTGCATTTCCATTTTAAATTCCTTCTACAATTCCTTCATCTCTTTGGTTCTTTTTTCCTCTTGTTCTTAGATTTCTTTGTGGTTTTTCGTGTTTCCTCTTTATAAGCTTCTATTTCTACAGCAGAGTTATTGCTTCCCTGGATCAACCTGAGGGCTGCATCTACAACATGCTAGGTCTAGCCCTCTTTTTCCCCTGGCTACACGCAGGGCAGTCTCACCAGGCCTGTGTTCCTGGATCTCAGCTGTTCTCGGTGGCAAATGGCCTGAGCGTTTGGTCTGCAAGGGGCCTTCCAGGTGGAAACTGAGTCCCTACGACAGAGTTTCTGCCCCTCCGAACCAATGTGTAGGCGTGCTTTCCGCGTACTCTGGCCAGACCTCTCCGAGCCTCGGCTACTAGCAGCACAGTTTCACCAGGCCTGTGTCCCTGGATCTCTGCTGTTCCCAGTGGCTGACAATATGTTTTTTTAAATCTACAAATCTAGACCCTTATGAAGATGCTACAGAAACTGAATTTTAGCATCTTTATAATCTGGACAAAACAGAAAAACCTGTAAATAAAAGTGTGAGCTAAGACACAGAAGAAGACTTTAGAAAATTCACTCCAGGCTTAACTCATTGCCTTCCTACCATAAGATCAGAAATCATTATCATAAAAAAAAGGCCAAGGGGAAGAACAGTGGGGTGGTCAGCTATGCAGGAGTCTCTGGAATAGGAAAGCATTTTATTGATAAGTCTAAGGATAAAAATTTACATTAAAGGACCAAAATAAAAGCTGTTATCGGTGTTTAAGAAGGTAGTGACTAGGCCAGAGGAGCTTAAATGAAGACAGATAAATTCGATGAAGGAAAACTGGTCAGCAATCTAGGCTTTTGAAGATGATATGAAAAGAATTTAAAATAAGGTAAGGATTAAGTACAGGAGCATCCCTGAGAAGTGAAGACTGAGGAGGTTCTCCATTCTAAGAAAATCAATGCTGAGGCTCACCCTAGAGATAAATTGGACTTCTTATTTAATAACACAGAGAAAGAGAATAATTATATAAGTATACTACTGTAACCAAAGACACATTACTTGGAAGGAGCAACAATCTGGTTAGGTGCCAAAACATCCTCACTGAAAAACAAATTAAGTCAGACTTTGAGTGATCTCTGAAAAATCTGAGCCACAAGCTGCACTAGCAAAAAATTTTAGTGAACCAAGGCATCTTTAATGCATGAAGGCAACAGAAATATATCATCAGATTAACAAAGACTTGGGCAGCATGTCGTTGTCACATGATCTTTAAAAATTACTATCAAGATAAGATGAATGGAGATTAAAATGGCGAAGATAGAAGGTGTATTGAGTTGGTGCATTATTACTGGATTCAAAGGCAGTTAGACACAGGCTGAAGGACAATTCCAAAGTCCTTGAAGCATTGGATGCAGATACAGAATTACACAGAAGGAGATGGCTTCAGGGTATAAAGCATTTCCAACCATAGTGAACTTTGAATGCATGTCTAAAGTCAAGGCTTAGAATGAGGTATGTATGGTCAGTTGCATGGTATAAAAAGCTCTGTAAGTGAATTTCAGTTTTTGGAGACATGATCTCAGTGTATGCCCAGGCTCGCCTAAAACTCTTGGCCATCATGCATCCTGAGTATCGGGATTATGGAGTGTGTCACCTTGAATGGATTCATCAAATATTGTAAAGAGAAATATGTAAATAATTACATTATATTTTTCAGTACATACATATTTTAATTTTTACTAATTAAAGAACTTAAGAAAGATGTAAGTTTTTTCAACTTCTGACAATGAACAATTGAAAAAGACACAATTAGATTGAAAATTAAAATAAGCCCCAAAATAGTAATAAAGTAAAAAAAAAAAAAAAAAAAAAAAAAAAAAAAAAAAAAAAAAAAAAAAACCAAACATACAAAACAGAATAAATCCTAGTGAGCAAAATAAAAATACTGACACTAAACATGAATGTTTTAAACTTTCTTGAAATACGTTAACTACAGTTTTGCACTGAATTAAAAGAAATTTAGGTATTTTAAAAGAAAAGATATACTTCAAATTCAAAATAGTAAAATCAAAATCTAGAAAATTATTGCCAGTGAAACTCAAGGCAAAGTAGAATTCAAAATATAAATTCAAGATAAGCTAGCAAGTACACAATGCATTCTATTTATTTAACCCTACAAACCAAATGAAAAGTAAAAATGTATAAAGCAGAAAAATTGAGAAACTCGATAAAATAAATATAAATCAGCATTTGAAAAATTTGCATAAGTCAGTCACCTGTAGCTAGACTAAGAAAATTCAAAGTAAACAATGACATTAAATAACATAAGCAATAATTTTAAATTTTAGTTTGTATAAATTTAGAACTACTATAAAATTATGTTTTCACAGGGTAATCCCAAAAAAATAACCTAAACATAGGCTTCAAAAATGAAAAAGAAAGAAACAACTAAAAAATGAATAAAGCCATTGTATTTTTTTAATAATTTAAACTTCTCTAAATTTAAAACAACTCTAAATTTATTGTTGGGTCTAATAACAGAAAAAAAATCACAAGATATTCCATGAATTAAAAATTATTTCAAGGACGACTATGAGAATTCCCTTTGTATAACAATTTTACAACCTTCTGGCTTCTCCTTATTCCTTTAAGTCAAATCTAAATAAGTGTAAAGATAAAAATGTTTAATGATTTGGGAAAAGAAATATATAATAAAAATATAAATAACTTAATTTATTTTAAATATTGATAAATTGAGCTTTAATTCATTGTCAGGGAAGCAGCCAGTAAAATAAACACTGGAAAATCTAAATGGAGCAAAATAAGACCACAGAACATTTATAAGATAAGAGGTATGACAGAATATTAAAATGAAAAAGTAATATTACAAATAATATTATCCAAATGTACTTGAAAGTCTTTACAAAATGGGTAAACTTACATGACATGAAACATGAATGACTTAAATTCTATGGTAAATTTATGACATTATTTTTAAAGCTTCCAAAAGGAAAAAAGAAAAACTCTTAGTACAGATAACTACACACACATACTCACACACACACACACACTATTTTAATACAAGTCCTTAGCTTCCGATTTGGCAAATGAAATTATGATATGCCAATAAATTAACCCACTAATTATGTCCTAAAATTCCACTGTTGAGAAGCAGAGTTTCAACTATTGCCATATGCCTAGGTAAATTCCTGAAAAATAAAAATATTAACAAAAATCGTACAAAAAATGGTGCATATAACTTTTCTGTGGATTGGGTGGTTTCTACTTATAAAACCAATAGAATAAAACATGAAAGACAAATATGACTGAATAAAAAGTTTTTAAACATTTTAAAGAACCAGCATTAGTAAAAACCAAATTGTAAGAAGAAAAGTTGAGAAGGCACCCATTTAGATTCAGAAAAATCTGCCAAGTCATATTCTATTTTTCTCTAATATTCTTAATTCAACATCAATGAAATTAGAAAAATAATATTCTTGATGGAAAGTTTAGATATAAACTTATATAGGTATATAAAACATATGTATTTAAGTTTATGTAAATAATATATACATATTGAATATATGTATATTCTCTCTCTTTATATATCTATATATACATATATATATTTATATATCATACTTATGTGCTGAAAACACTGTGTCAATTTTAACTTCAGACAGTTACTGCTTCCATACAGCTGTACCATGTTTCAGGAGAAAAACCCCGAGATTCTCCAACAGACAGAAAAACACAGGATGTGAGTAATTCATACAGAAGAAGTTCACTAGCTAACAAACTTGAAAATGTTAACTTTGCTAATGAGATGCAAATTAAAACATTAATAAAATGCCACATTCCAACAAATAAATTAGAAAAATATTAAACATATAATAAAGAGAGCAGCTTGCTTGGGAACTAGAGGAATAAATTTTCCACAGCTTGATCTTGAAGACTTTGGCAATGGTCCACACTCTTTCAACCTGCAGTGCTACTCTTCAGAATATATTCTAAGCTGTCAAGATTTTATTTTTGTATGAATAAATTAGACATTTTAAATCAAGAGACCTTATGGTTTCTGATAACATAAGTTTATCAATGAAAATAAATGCAGTATATATTCCTAATGTATACACACTTACAGTTTTTATGCTATGCATTTTGCCACTAAAACATATAACACAAAATCATCATAATACTGAAATGAGTATAAACTCTAATTTTTTTTCCTGCACCTCATTAGAAAAAAATCACCTAATGCATAAATATCTTGTTTCTAAGACCTTTGTCCTAACTCTGTAGTTTAAAAAGAGTGGAATAGATTATGCTCCATGACTCCGAGTGTTTTGCAAGGACTTGGAATCACAGTTTTAGATTCTGTATAATTTTGAGAGCATTGATGATGCGCATATAGTCTCTCGTGGCTAGCTCACCTTCATCACCCGAAGAGCAGCTTAGAAAGTCAATAAATACTCCCCGAATAAGAAACTCAATTTTAAAAGCAGGTACCCGTTATGCATGAAGGTGCATGATTTTACATCGAGCACTAAAGAAACTGAAGGAGTATTGCTAAGCTTGGCCAACCTAGGACGCAAAAGGAGACCCTATCTCAAACACACACAAACACATTTACACACAGTAATTAAGTAATTAAAAAAGTAAAACCAGGATTTCAATCTGATTTTTAAAACGATTGGAAAAAAAACCAACATATTCATACCATGTTTGACTGTGTGGTTTTGTATGTATAGATACATATATTATTTTCAGAATTTTCTACAAATTCTGTAAACTTTAATTAAAATTTAAAGCGTATATATCTAGAGTGGAGGATGAAATAGGGAAGTTTTGAAAGAATAAAAGTCTAATTTATGTTCAAGAGCCCAAATTTTATAACCCAAGACTGCATAAAAACAGGAAATTCTAAAGCTTTTTTCTTATTTGTAATTAAAATGAAAAGGTAGACCTGCGTAATGCAGCGGTTACTTCTGGATGCTGGGAAACTTGGCAGCCCCTCCTTACTCTGTGGTATTCATAAAACTTTCCCAACAGCCTTGTTATCTGAAGAGATCTCTGAGCTTCTGTCTCTGAGATATTTGACAAGTTACAGATAGAGCCTGAAAATCTACAGCCTACACAGGGTTGTGGTCCGCAGGATTTGAAAAACACAGATGAAAGAATCCATAAATCAACACTTTAGTATTTATGCTAATTCTGTATGGTCTTTATTACTATAGCTTTGAAGTACAACTTGAACTTAGGGATAGTGATACTTCTGAAATTTCTCTTATTGTATAGGATTTTTTAAAACTATTCTGTTTTTTTTTTCCCATATGATGGTGATATTTCAAGGTCTGTAAAGAATTTTATTGGAATTTTGGTAGGGATTGTGTTGAATCTGCAGATTGCTTTGTTAAAATAGCCAGTTGTACAATGTTAATTTTTCCAATCCATGAGCATGGGAGATCTTTCTCTCTTCTGATATCTTGAGTTTGTAAAGACTGCCTGAGGAGTTCTTTCAGTGTTAGCAAGACTGGATGGACTTCAGGGATATTAGGGTCTTTATCAATTTTCTTTCACCAATAATCCAGTCAAACCCAAATGGCAAAGAAATGGCCAATACAGGTTCCAGAAAAGTAGATAAATGTAGAAATGGCTCGTTTGATTGATTTTGTAGGAGAAATTAAATTAATTTGGTGGATATAGGGGTAAAACATTTATAAATGTGGCTTAAATTGGAGTTTTTATGGGGTTTTTCACGGCTCCATAATACTTATTATGGGTTTGTGTTTTTAATTACAGCTTCATCTAGTGCTTAATCACCATGCAGTTTCCACTGTGGTTTTACCTTTCTCCAAAACAGCCTTGGGAAAGGGAAGCTTGATCTTGACATGATTCACATATCAGTCACTGGGAAGAAAGAGGGACTCCATGTCAGGTTTGGTTACATCCTAAGTCCTCCCCTTGGCCCAGAACCCCCATGTCAGCTTACCATTGGGCACTGCCAACTTTTGGTCCTTAGAGAGTACCCAAACTTTCCTAAGACACACATTTTCTTTCTATGCTGTCTACATGACCGTTCTCTCTGTCTCTGTAGTGTGTGTTCAAGGGCCCCTTCCTGTGAGACAATTCTAGTCACTAGATACATTTGGACATCCATAGCCATGGCTTGTGATAGTCTATACAACCAAATGTAGGTAAAAACAAAACAACAATGTTTGAATGTGTCTAAAGGCCTTAGCAAGACAGCTCATGGCTTAAAGATGCTGCTGAACTTGATGAGAAACTTAATCTCAAACTGCATAACCTCTGGTTCCCACATCAGGTGGAAGAATGTGGAAAGAACCAACTCCTATAAATGTTCTTTGGCATTTATATGTGAGCATGCTTCTACACACACATACAACACACAATTAATAAATAAATGTAAAAAATTAGATATATTTGAAACAAATGTATACATTTTCTGATGTCTTCATTCATTAAATAATATAACTATTTGCATAGTGTTTACACTGTACCAGATATTTATAAAAAATCCAGAGCTTATTTAAGAACACATCAGCATGTGTGTAGGTTAGATACAAAGACGGACATTTTATACAAAGACTCAAAATCATCGGATTTGTTCCCGGACCTTGCCCTGCACAGCTTTTCTTTTGTTCACTGATATCATTACCACCCATAACTGATATTTCTTTATTTACTTGGCTTTCATTGGTCCTCATCACTATACTGTTAGCAGAAAGGAGCTTTGAACTATATGTCTTGCTTAGTGATAAATTTCTGTTGTATTCAGAAGTGAGCGGTATGCAGTATTTGTAAAAATTAGCATAAAACACTACCAGCATCAAAGTTAAACAAGGAAAATAAATTCCATAATCAATCTCCTTACAACAACAGATTAAACTATCTTCCATTGAAATTTTGGAGACATGATCAATGTTTTAAAACCCATTGTAATTGGCTAGATACTTTTCAATTAAAAAACAAAACTAGGAAATTTATCCCCTAGTTTGTCTGAAGCTAATTTGAGTTTATTTTATGGCTTATTTTTAATCAAAGCTTTTTTTTTTTTTTTTTTTTTTTTTTTGATTTGTTGAAAGGTATTGCACAGGTGTGATTAGTTTTGCTTGACATACTGAGGAAATGTTAGCCACAGGTACAAAAGTCAAGAGCAAGCCTTCTAGTCAGCTTTGCACCTCCCAGAAGGGAAATGTGTTAGTGGGCCCAGGGGAAGCTAGGGTGTAGACCCTTGTAGTTGAAGTGTGAGAAAGTAGAAGAAATGATATTCCACTTCAAATTTGTTCCATACAGCAAACAGAAAATGTTTTAGGCGCAGTGCATGTGTGTGTTGGGGTGGGAAGAGCCCAGTTTGGAAGCTAGGTAGAGCAGAATGAAGCAGGGATATACACTAGGCCAGACTTCAAGTACAGATTTGCCTTTGAGGCACTGGTACAGCAGTGTACACAGAAACTAATGTAGAGCACAGGTGTGTCATTGTCACAGACCCCACTGAAATGCTCAGCTCTGGGACAAATTTAGCCTTCTGTGAATTAAACTTCTCTTTGTTCAGTCACTGAGATGTCATCCAAGCAAATTGGGAGTCAATGGGCAGGAATCACACAAATGGAGGCTTCTAAACCCAACGATGACACAGACTGTTTATAAAGACCTTATAAAGACATCTAATGTTTAATGCTTTTCTGAGGGTGACATCTTAATAGACTATGTTGTGTCTGTGTTCCATTCGTCAGTACTTTAGCTAGTCTGTGACACGGCAGTACTTGAGAGTATTCAGTCGATGAGTTTTGAATTCCAGATACAACATAGTCACTGGGATCCTCCATCTGCCACATCATCAGGACAGCTTTTGACTGCTGGATAGGAACCTGGCTACAGTATGCTTCTCCAAGTGGGAAATCTTGTATCACCAGTTGATGATGATCTCCGTAAAACCAAGACTTAAGTCTAGAGAAGCCTAAGGTTTTCTGGGTGGAGCAACATGTTCCTTAACAACCTTGCTGATGCCTAAACGTTTCTTCATAGTAGGGCAGTGTGTGCCAGTGCACGAATTACAGGTCAGCCACTGAGGTAGAGTGTGTCACATTAGCACCTAACAGAGCAACCACCAACTGTTAACAGGGACAGAAAGCATGCTGAGGCCCATCAGAAGTGCTGAGTATCTCTCTTCTTTCCTTTCCTGGCGTTTTATCAGCAAGTTAAATTAGTGGTGGTCTCATATCTTTCTTGAACGTTTCTTTCCCCAGCAGTCCTCAGAACACCTTGCACAAAGTGAACTGTCAGTATGGGTCTGTTGAAGTTCACCGTTTTTGTCTTAAGCAGACCCTGCATTTTTTAAGCACCCCGCCCCCTTCAAAGGTTAGAGGTTAAAAGAAATACTTAGATAAGTCTGTGTGTAGTTTGAGTTGGGAAGAAATCCGCAAAGTAATTTTAACAGTGGTTAATAAAGACAGCCAGCAAGGTGGGAGGAAAACCTGTAAAACACAAACCACCCAGCGCATGGGAGCCCAGAGAAGAGATTTAGATAATCTTTCCAACTATTCTCCCTCCTCCCCCTCCCCCACCTCCCTGGAATTATGTTATCTCTGCTTCTCTTAAAAGCTCAGAAGCCTTTTGAATTGGGGCAGCATTCAAAGAACAGTCAAGGGTCACCCCTTGGAATATTAAAGGAGAGTGGATTACCAGGAGAGGGAGGGCAAAGAAACGCTAGGGCTGGACCCTGCCATGTGCAGGCTGAAGGTAAAATAGAGAAGCAGCCAGGAGAAGCCAGTGAATGGTCCCAGCAGGCTGTGTGAGGCTGGGGTTTGGGGAACATTAGTGAAATCAATTAGACAACAAATGGCCTTTTGAACAAAGTAGGACGCGAATGTGGAGACATCAAACTTATAAAATAAAGTTAAAAGCCAGATACTGTCCTAATCTGGAGATAAAATTCTACAAAATTTATAGCCCTCTGACAGTTACTTATTCCTTAAAATAATAAACCTTTAGAATTTATGGAGTAAATTCCTTCTCAAAGGACTTAAGAGTAATTTAGTTAAAAAAAAAAAAAAAAACTAACAGGTTTTTGACCTTTCTTTTCTTTTTTTTAAAAATAGATATTGATTCTTGTTTTTGTTTTTCAAATAAAATCAATGCCTATTTAGTGGGGGCTTGATGTGTGCCCCACACTCTCCTGATGTTTGGAGGAGGAAGATCCAAAGGGAAGCTGGCTTCTTAGCGGTGTTTTCTGACCAGTTTATTTTTGTGTATGTGTAGGGAATGGATCAGAGTCTCTTTGAAAACATAATGAAGGCTAAGGAGCTCTTTTTCCTAAGGTTCCCAAACTCTCACACCTTGTCAGAGGGTAGTAAACAAAGAGCACTGAGCAGGCAATAGAGAAATCTCTTTTATTACCGGGCAGTCAGCCTAGTCTAAGCGCTATTTGAATTATTTATTTAATCTGTAAACGCATCCCATGTGGCATATGCTATTATTACCCCCATTTCCTTCCCAGGGAATTGGAGGCTCAGGGATGTAAGTCCTTGCTCCAAGCCCCGCAGAGAGCAGGTGACTTCATGCCTGAACACAGGCTGCTGGTTCCAGTGTCCAGACACTTACCCGTGGCACCATGGGACTGGAAAGTGGGGCACCACGAGATCCCAAAGGAAAGTGAACTGCAGAGAGAACTCACTGTAGACCAGGAAGTGTCTGTGCTCAACTTTGACCCCATGGACCTGGATACTTTATTATCACGTGCCAGCCAAGCATCTCCACGATTTTACAACCCCAGAATGCGAATAGCACATTCTGTGCTTTACACAGTGCACATCAGGACATCCAAAAACAGAGGTAGAGCAGGACCTGGCACATTACCCGGAAATTTGGAATGGACTCTGACAGCACTATGGACACAGGAAAGATTTCAAAACTTCAGTTTTCGGATTATTAACTGGTCAGCAGGGGGCAGGATAGATTTTTCTATTTATTTATGGAAATCACAAATAGGAGAAATCAGATATTTTGTAAAGAAGAGTTTTTAACTCGGTCATTTTGAAGGAAGGATGGGGTTTGAGGCACTCATATTTATGACACTTATTTAAATGGCAGAATTGGAAAATTCATAATAAAACCAACCTTCAGATACCAGTGTGTGTTTTTAGAAACAACTTTTGAGTGAGTAAGAGGCCGGGAGGACATTATATTGTGCAGTGAACTTCCAGTCGTGGGTAAATTCTTCTAGAGAAGACCCAGGGGGACAAAGACCTGAGCCTGACCCAGAGGCAGAAGCCCTTTGTTTCTTGGGGCCATGCTGAGCTCTGCAGCCTTTCCTTTGTAGAGTTTCTCTGCTGCCCAGTTTAACGGTAGCTCTTCTCTCATGTCACTCCTGATTTTCCTCCCCTTGCTTCCTTCACTATTAGCGAATCAATCAAAATACATTGTGACTGGGAGTCTAGCTTGTACCAGACACATTGCTCAGTATTGAGGATCCTGCTTGCTAAGGATTAACCAATAGAAAATCTATTATGACTTTGTCACATCTGAGACACAGCACGGGAGGCCTGGGAGATGGCTCAGTAACTCGGAGACTGAGGTGGGTTCCTTGCACTCTGGTTAGGTAACTCATCATTACTTCTAACTCCAGCTTTTCAAGATCTAACACCCACTTCTAGCTTCCTCTCTCTCTCCCTCTTCCTTCCCCCCTTTCTCTCTGACACACACACACACACACACACACACACACACACACTGATTAAAAATAAAATATCTTAGAGATGCAATGTGAGTAGGCTCAATAAAAGCTATCTTTGAGTATTCTGAAGACTTCGTATGAAACAGAAACCCAGGAAAAGCTATTTATGAGTATTATGAGGACTTTGTACAAAACAGAGGGACCAGTTTAGTTTTAAAATGAAGTAGGTGCTTCAGCTGTCCTGACTCTGAGGTAATCTATAAAAATCTTAAGATACCTCAGTCCTTGGCTTGAAAAATCCCTGATTCAAGATCAGATTTTTCCATTCTGAAAGATGACTATGTCATTCAACTTTGCAAAATTTTTGGATGTCGAACACACATGAATGCACAACCGCAAAAATACACAAGATGCATCTAGAAATTTTAAGACAGTAAAAATAAATTTTAGTTAGAACAGACTGAATAATCTCTTTTCAGAATTCCTTAGCAGCTGTCCACTCAAATTACTGAATGCAAATTCAATTCCCTTAGAGCTCTTTTCTGATTAAGTCCCAATGCCCAAATGAAGCCACGAGATTATGAAGATTATATGAATATAGGGTAGTTGTGTGTAGCATCGGTATTGTGCATAACCCCATTACTAAGAGACCCAATCCAGATGAGCCAGATTGAACTGGTATCGATGCTTTCACACGAGGTGGCAGAAATCGAATTGATGGTGCTATTAGGTTGTCAATATCAGTGTCTCTCTCTCTTCCCACATAAGTAGACACGAAGCGTGGTCCGTACGGATTGTCTATGCAGTCATACTAACTTCCAATAGGCCAAGATGCTGAAGAAGCTCAAGGTGGTGCACTAGATAGATGTTCCAACTGCAGTTCTGTATAGGTGTTGTAGAAGCCTAGAGCTTACAGACTCCAATTTGTCTGATCATGGTATTGCTAGCTCAACTTGAACACTCCAGAGGGTGCGGTTTTGTTTCTGATTGTGATCAGGTTTAACCATGTTGTGTGTTGTGCTCTTGCATTGAGTTACCTCTAGAATATAAGCATGCTTAGGAGTAAGTGACACAGTAGACCTGGAGAAGGACAGAGACTCTAGCAAGAGAGGGCAATGACTTATGTACCTGATGTTCTACCAGAGGAAAGAGATGCTGAAGCTGCTCATACGTTAAACTTAACCCCTAGGAAGAGAGTTGTCATCCCCAGCACAAAAGCAATCAATTTTAAAAGAAGAAAGAAAGAAAAAAGAAAAGAAAGGGTTTACTTATTTGATATATGAGTGCTCTATCTGTGTGTATACCTGGATGCCAGAAGAGGGAACCAGATCACATTATAGATGATCTTGAGGCACTGTGGAGTTGCTGGGAATTGAACCGAGGACATCTGACAGAGCAGATAGTGTTCTTCATGACTGAGCAATCTCTTCAGCCCTGCAATCAAATATTTTATGGCCTTTCCCCTCGCCCCTTCCATATGATTCCACATTGATCTTAAGCAAATAGTGCCTAGATAAAGTCGTGAGGAGATAGAAGAAGTGGTAAAGTGTCATCCCAAGTCATGGGATGTTAGGCATCTTCCTAACAGAGGCACCAGATTTTATCAGGATTCTTCTTCTTCTTCTTCTTCTTCTTCTTCTTCTTCTTCTTCTTCTTCTTCTTCTTCTTCTTCTTCTTCTTCTTCTTCTTCTTCTTCTTCTTCTTCTTCTTCTTCTTCTTCTTCTTCTTGCGAGAAGTAGCAGCTAACATTGCTGGTATTTGGGAAACAAGGGCCTCAGAAGTAAGGAGTAGATCCACTACAGTAAACAGTAGAATCTTCTCCTTCAGTGACAGTGACTCCTACTCCAAACTGAAGGCACAGAGAGATAATTAACCAAAGTGAATGACTGTATGTGGCACAGAAGTATTATATATAATATATATAATAGAAATATTATAGAAAAATATTTTATAATATATATTTTATATATGTATATATAATAGAAGTATTATAGAAAAAGGTCTACCTCTACAATACACTCTATACTTTGGATATATTCATTTTAGGGAGACGAATGCACCATATGAGTGAAACATTTTTTTTTTTGTATTTTGAGTGCCATACTATGTTTCACACAATATTCATGTATTTGAAGATAGAAGTATGTAAGTTTCACTATTCTAACTATAGTGGAATAGAAGTAAATAATGGGAGTTAAGATTGTTGATTTGAGAAAGGAATTCCAGATTCAGGTCAACATCTTCTGTGTAAATTACTGAGGAACTGCCTTCAAGGGCACATGTGGAGTTGTTGTGAAGTTCATTGTGAAGTTCATTGTGGTACAGATTTCTGATTATTGTTAAAACTTGGGGTGAACATATTCTTCAATATGTTAGATATACTGAGAACTGAACTACTTAGCAAGGTTACTGATGAAAGAAAGAGAAAATGTGTTTCTCAGTGTCTAAAATAACAGACGTCACTATTGAAAACATCACTCTCTAAACCCATTATAAATTGATAAATCTATAAAGCTGGCTTCTTCTTAATTATTTATTTTGTTATTTTCCTTTTTTCTGTGAAAAAAATTAAACTGTAAATATGATCTTGTGTTTACATATCAAATTGAATACGATAATTTGCTTCTAATTTTTTCTAGATAAAAACATGTATTTCTAGAGTGGGAAAAACACAACATATATTTTCTTTATAAAATAGGCAGTATTTATATTCAATTTTGGTTTGGGTAATTTTATCATACAACCAACGAAAAATTCCATGGATTTTTGGGGGATTGCCTGAGTTATTTATATTGTTTCTAAAAGCACCTTCAACTGTCAGTTTCATACTTAGTTTGTTCACAAAAATATGCTGGACCTAGCTCAAGTTCTGTAAGAGGGGCGTGGCTGTTCCCATTGAGTGGCTGCCCCTGGACACGGGTCCTTTGCTGAATCCATAATCCCACTCTCTCTACTTTCTCTGACTAGAAAATGAGAGTGATTATGCTTCCAAAAATTGTACCAACTTACTGAAAGTCTTTGAGCTGAATTATTCTATCTTTCATTATCTGGCATTATTTTCTAGCAACTTGGCAAAAGCCCATGTTAGATACTCCATAAGTAATACAGTGTCCTGAAACTACTTGTTCAATAAAATGTTGGGTAGAATCGCACTGGGAACTCTCTTGTGAAAATTATATTAAAAGATAGCAAAATTAGTCTGATGATATTGCACACTATCAGTGTATATACTAAGGTGAACAAGGATGTATGCTGGATGGACTGACACAAGTGAACCTTTATTGTGGAATATCTTTGAGACAAGTGCTTTGTGACATGATTCATGGGAAACACTGTCTCATCCCAGCCCTTTAAGTTCTAAGTTGAGATCATGAAGGCTGGTAGCGTTTGCATGGCTTGCTATGTACATGGGTCAATGAATGAATCAGAGTGCTGAGCATGCTTCATTGTCCTGTCTTCTGGACTGCATTTTCCCAAGCAGAGCCAGCCAGTGGCATATTTTGTCTTCTGTTCTGTAGGGAGGATGATAACACACACAGCCCACCCTGGAGTAGGTTGTCTAGGCATAGCGGCAGCTGTGGCCATGCTGACTTTTTGGTTCCTAATTCAAGCCTTGGGGTAACCAGGAGTTCCTTTCAGTGGTTCCTGGGCAGTATGAAGAGGAACAACCACAAAAGCCAGAACCCTGGCCTTAACACTCAGTCATATGTTGTAGGTTCAAGACTTTCAGCCTTGTTGAACTTGAGTTCTTCATTCATAAAGTATGGTTACTTTGTTTGTATAACAGAAGATACATCCGAAGAGCTTGTCTGACAATGACACTAGATAAAGGTTTCATTTTCTTTAGGCATACCTGAAGGAGATCTAAGTTAACATCATGCTGTTTGGATGTTGGGGCACAGTCCTTCTGTTCACTACAGAATGTGGTAAAAATTTTCTTCAAATTATGCCAATGGAATAATTCCATTTTTTAATTTTATTATTTCTTATTTCCTGTTTCTTGCTTTCTTACCTCTCTTTTCACTGTCCTGTCTCCTTTGGTCTCCAATTACCCTTGTATGTGCCTGGTAGTGGAATAGGCACTGTTCCTATCCCATTGACACTTGACTATGCGACCACTTTCTCCTACCAGTGTTGATAGCCAAGTGGCACAGAGACCTTCATTTCTTCTACTGATGTAATTAATGACATCAAGTGTTTAAGCATGGAATTTTCATTACTTGGTATTTAATTTATCACTTCAGCCATTTCTTTTCCTGTTTGCTGCTATGGAAATTGTTAGAAATATTGAAGTTATGGCTCTCTTCCATTTCTTCAAGATACTATGTGGGTATATATTGGAACATCTTGTCTGTTCTTTGCAAAAAAAAAAAAAAAAAGAGTTTTCATAGACTACCATAGCATTTTGCAGAGAGAGTAACTTCCAAGCCCAATGTTACCTGAAAGAACCACTTCCCCCATCACCAGTTGGTCTGTACTCAGTGATTATTGCTTGTAGCACATTTCCAAATGGACCACCCAGTGACTGCAGCTGTGATTCAAAGATGTCTGTCCTCTGACTCACTAGGGATTTGCTATTTAACCATACCATATATGTATGTGTATGTGTATGTGTATGTGTATGTATATGTGTATAAGTATATGCATATGTATATGTGTGTATATATATATGTGTGTATATATATATATATATATATATATATATACACAAATGTATACACACACACACACACACACACACACACACACACACACATAGCTATGACATGGGAACTGTAAAATGAAAGCCTAAATGAGCACTTTAATAACAAGATATTTCCAAAGCTTACATCACTGATAGGTACTGGTTGGCAGTTTAACCATGTATGAAGTACATAAAGGTAGTTTAAGAAAGCTATTGTCCAGTGAATGTATACTGACAGGACATACCTGGCACACATTTGCCATATTTAAGTACAAGTCAACTTAGCAGCTTCATCTCGGCTCTTCTGTGAGATTCCAGATTCAATTTCGGACCCTTCACAATTAATGCAGGAGAATATTCCTTTTCATGTCCTCCCAGATAGTCACTGACACGTGAATAATCCTGTGTGGTTTACAGGATTGTGTTCCTAACAGAAGTTCACCATCAACAGCCCTTGAAAGATGTTCAAATAAGCAATGTAGCCAGAGAGATGGAATGTTTCTAAGAGATGAATCCCATGTCTCATTCTTCAGTATTCAGCCTTTTAGGAAGTAAAAAAAAAAAATCTAGAATTTAAACCTGGGTTCTTATATTCTGTGATGAGCACACTATAAATACCATGAGATTACCAGTGTTGTTCCTTTCCTCACTGTGTACAGATTACTCACTAAATCAGAACAGCAGCAGCAGCAGCACCAAATATACAGGGGGAAATTCTGGAAGCATTTGAGAATTGCCCATTTCTTTTGTGTTTCGTCCATCCCTCTCCACCACCCAATGCCAAGTGCTCTAAAATCCAGGCAACATACAGGTACCCAGTGCCCGGGACACTAATCCATCACCCGTAAATTCAGATTGACAATACCATAGGTCGACCACATTGATTACATTGATTCTATTTCAAATATTTACAATATACTGAGACAAGCCTAATCTATTTTCTACAGAGTTCAAGGTAGGTATCACGGTTTCAGAGGGGGGGAACAATGGAGAAGTGTTTGTGGTTGCTATCTACAGTAATCTGATGTTGACAGAGAGTAGTATTTTATTTAGTAATTAACAGTGTAAAAGGCCGAGGAGCTGTCATGTTGGTTCTTAGGCTGGGGAATGTGATGAAAGATGATATCTACAGTCGCATCCTTTCCACTTGTTTAGGATTGTCAGGATGAGAAATGTCAGCATTATGAAAGCTCAGCTCTGCTCTTGATATGATAAAACCCTTCAAAAGCCAGCCTTTCTCTCTCCCTCATCCCCCTCCTGCCTCGCTCTCTGCACTTGCTTTTTTTTTTTTTTTTTTTATTTATCCTGTTTTGTTAGATGGCAGAAATATAATTCTTTTCTTTCTTCCTATTATAAGCCACCATTTTTGTTTTATTATATGTTTCACAACCCCTAATGCCCCACTGAAAATTACCTTGTTAAATGACAGTGTTTCAAAGCCATGAATCCTTTCCACCATTCCCTCAGAGGTTTGAAACAGTCAACAGACTGTAAAGAATAAATAATAAAAAAGTATTGATTATTTTGATGACTGCGAGATTCAATTAAGTATTAATTTTGCCCTCCAGTGGACCTATCAAGGTATTCAAAAGGGAGGGTTCGGCTCAGCTAAATGCGTGCTGAGTGCTTCAGCCTTAAATGGGGAGAAAATGTGTTTACCTACAGTATTTGAAGAAGAGTGCATCGATGCACAGAGTCCAATATTTAAGTGCTGTGCAAATTAAGCCCTGGTGACAGTGACATTGTTTTCAGTGCTATGAGTATTGACTAAAGAAGTGCATTTGATGACAGCTTAAACTATTTGTATTGATTAACATTTTCATAGATTATCATGTGTCATATCAAATTCACTTTTCAGGCATGAATACATTAAAAAGGAAAAAAAAAAAAAAACCCAGCCCAGGCATACCACAAGCAGGGCGATGATGGGCAAGGAGCACACCGCTCCACCTGCTCCTGCTTGTCACCTGTTTTCTGCTCAGGAACCATTTAGGCATAAACTTGACAATAAATAGCAGTCAGAACTCGAAGGGGAAAAAGGCAGTTTTTGCTTTGCTTTGCCTCTGCATCTGATACCATTGCCAAAGCAATCTTGGTTTGCCAGTGGACTGAAGGCTAGATTTCTCATCCCAACATGCCCTTCTAAATGAGCTGAAGACAAAGGCGTGCTAAATTTTGGAGAAGAAAAGTTTTTTCCTATTTTTTGCTTTCCTGGATGTGATTCTAGACTCCTTTTTCTTTAATGCTCTGGGTGTATGATGCTCTCTAGGTAACTGAATTATTGAGCACTGTTTGTAAGTATTTTTCCCACTTTCTTTAAAAAATGTAAAGCAATTTTCATATATTTGTTGTGTTTTGTTTGCTTTAGAATGTGCATTTGATTTGGGGTCAACCTCTGTCCCTAGTCTGGGACCCCTGTAGCCAACTTCTAAGTGTGTTCACAGAATTTACATAAGAAATATCTATTCCACTGCAACCTTGTAGTGAGCTCTCTCTTTCCCTGTCTCTTTTCTCTACTCTTGGGATAGGGTTTAATTGCTTCTCCCCCAGGGAGAAGGTTTCTTAAAATAGTCCCTTTCCCTCCATAGGGTGCCCCTTCTAAAGAGGTGCGTGGCTGGAGTATGCCAGCACCTTCTCCCCCACCCCCTTACTTCATTAAAGACAGAACAAGATGTAAAAACATCCTTACAAAAGCACATCCTACAATTAAAGCTGTGCTGGTTAGCTTGCTTGCAAAGAAGTTTTTTTTTTTCCCCTTCTTTTCCCTCGGAAGCTTCCTGAATCTCTCACATGCTAGTTGAGCTTTAATAGGGAGGGAGTAATGGAGAACTCATCGAATCTCTAATAGCTCTTCACTTGACTGCAGCCAGCAATAACAGCAGGAGCAGGCAGAGATAAGAGAGAGGAGAGAGGGAGACTGTGTGTGCAAGAGAGAGGGAGAGGGAGAGGGAGAGAGGACACGCTCTCTAAAGCTGCCACTTTTTCCTCCCCTTCGCTCTTTTCCCCCATCCTAGGATCCAATGATAGCTGGACAAGTCAGTAAGCCCTCGCTGTCAGTGCGGAGTGAAATGAATGCGGAGTTGAGAGGTGAGGACAAGGCTGCTACTTCAGACAGCGAGCTGAATGAGCCCCTGCTTGCGCCCGCGGAATCAAATGACAGCGAGGACACTCCCAGCAAGCTCTTCGGTAAGTCTGTCTAGGTATTTCATTTCAGCCCTACCATGTTGTCCGGAAGAGCAATCCAGCCACTACCACCCCAGCCCCCCTTTCCTCCTGTTTTTCGTTCTTTTTTTTTTTTTTTTTTTTCTTGTAAGTGCTAAAGAGGAGCTTCTCATCTTAGAGGGGCTAAGGCACGGAGCCTGTTCAGCTGGCTGGGAGGATGCCCTCCAAACTTTTTCTTTTTTTAAACCAACAAGGAACTTACTTACTGCCCATTTTGACTTGTCAAGTAGCGCTGCCATGCCCAGGTTGGAAATTGTTGGAACAAAACAGAAGAATGAAAAGAAACAACAAATGGTAATAATCATCAGGAAATCAGTTCCATTGCGTGAACTGGTTAACATTTATTGAATAAATATCGACTCGGTTTCGGGTTGCTTTGCAGCCTTTTGTTAAGGAGAAGGAGAGTAAAGAGTTATTATCTGTAGTCAAAAGATGAGAGAGGAGAACGGGAAAATGTCAATACAAACCGCTCTGTGCCAGGTAAACAAAGGTGGCTACAGGCATTGCTCAGAGAAACACATTTTTGTCATTGCCATCTGAGTGAGTATTCCTTCTTTTTAAAGGGCTGAAGGAACATAGCATCTCTTACCTTCTCCCCTAGCCCTCTCTTTAACATATTTTAACCTCGTGCTAACCTCGGTGACAGCCCAGGACCTTTTAGGAGCCCGTTTCATAAACGAGAACAAACAGAGGGCCACTTCAGCCGAGACATCTGTCATTCAAACGTGACAGTCTCTAAGCCAACTCCAACTACTGTGATCTCTAATCAGAAAGGGGAGCTGGCTGCCGAGGGACGCGCTGGGTGCTGGATGCTGTGAGATGTCCGCCGCACAGTACTTTATGCTTCTGAGTGACATTAGGTTTTTGGGACAGCAGTCTCGGACATAGTTGCTTCCAATTATTTTCCAGTCTGTCTATACATCTATACAACTAACCTAGTATAAACAATCAGAAAACAGTTTGCTCTCAGATTTAAAAAAAAAAAAAAACACTAAAGTTTGGAGTCAAACAGCATCCATACATAAAATAGTCGGGGAAGAATGCTGACTTACTTTTAAAATAGATTTATTTTTTATATATAGAGAACAGACACTTTCTTGAGAGATGAGCAGCTTTCAGCCTGTTTCAGAGAACATCCTTCCACTTACAAATACACCCTTAGAAACTTTGTTTTGGATGTTTTCTTTTGGAAAAATACTGATCCCCCCCCCCCCAATAAGAATCCAACCGATTCTAGTTTTAAGAAATCCTTAGTTTCAAAGGTGTGGAGTCTGAAACCAAATTCTGCACACCTGGGCTCTGAGGTTTTAACAGTTCGCTCAGCAGAAGTTTGTAGCTGTAATCTAAGACTTTAGCTGTGTGCAAAGTCACACCTGAAAACACACATTTTGTTTTAAGAGGCTAATGAGAGAAGTCAGGTAATATTATCAGCTACAGGCAGGCGGAAGTCCACATGCAGCTGCCCCCTGATGCTGACCATACTGTGTGAGGCTTCAGCTTTAACAAAGCAGCGATCGATCTGCACCTCAGCAAAGTAACACATATCGAAGTATGTGTTCCAAACACTTCGTGCATTTTTTAAAAAATAAGTACATTTTGCCAACTTTGGTTTGTAGCCATAACTTGTTTTCTGTCAGTTGAAGAGATGAAGGGATGACAGATTTCTTGTATTTATTTAAATGTTTCAGTGTTGAGAACTGTATCACATTCTTTACCTCACTTTTTCTGTCTGCATGCACAGTGAAGAAAGCTTGGAAAGACCAGGGGGGACCAATGAAATTTTATTTAAAGTTCCCTGAAAACATAGTTTAAGTGGACTCTTTCTGGGATCCCAGAGACCAAGGGGTCAGAGTTAAACTGGAAACTCACAGAGGACTTGGGAAGGCTCCTACCTACATTTTGGAGATTCTCAACTTCAGAGTGTGTGGTAGAATGTAGTAAAATGCCCACAGTCTGCCTCGAGATGCTTTCCTGGCTTGTCTTTCTCCTCTAGATTACTTTATAAACAAGATGTGAATCGTTCCCAGTTCTCAACTAGGGAGAAAAGAAACAAGTTGATTTAACAGTCTTGAAAACTTGAGGAAAAAAATATGAAGACGAGAGACAGAAATTGTACAAAGTACACAGAGCAGTGAGCACTCAGTGGTCTTGCATGGATGTCCTAGCTATGGGGACAACTGTACTCTCACTATTGAATGGGGCTAAGATTTTGACTAAAACTTAAGAACTGAAATTTTTAGTTCACACAACCATCTAAATCTTACTCACATACTCGTCACCCGGTCTTTTTAGGAGCTTTAAAGATAAAATGGGTGGTGCTGGAGTGTGCTGTCTTCCTTAGCATGTGGATGTCTGCAATGTCGTGTTATTTGTCTTTTAGATACAGTTCCGAATGTGTTCTTTATTTGGTAACAGAGAATTGTGCTGTTCCTGGGCAGTCCAGCTTTTCCCTAAGCGAGGGTCCTCTGCCTTTTCTTTCTCAAACCACAGTGCCTCTATTTTCCTTCGTGTTGTTAAAGCCTGTGCTTCTCCTATGCAAGGGACAGATCAGGGCAAATGTGTGCATTTTGCTTTACTTATTGTCATGGAGAGATGCTATTCAACAACAGGAGACAGGAGGAGCTCACTTTTTCCTATTGCACCTGAAATTTCAGTGTAAATGGTTTTCTCGAAAGCTTGTTCACCCATCTGGGTCTCGTTCAAATTAGCAGCCCAGAGGACAGGCCTGCCTTTCTCACAGTATGGCATCTTCGGCCCAAAACTGCAGGAGAAAGGCTAATACTGATGCCCTCTATGGATAAACAAAGGAAATTCCAGGAACTATTGGACGTTTTATGCCTCTCCTTAAATTGCACCTCTGTACTTCACAGCATCCAAAGGGAAACATACTGTGCAGAATGGTACAGTGCTCTGAGCCGCTCAGAATGTCAGAAGGAGGAACAAGCAGCCATATGCCAGCCTAAGTAGAAAGTTCAGAAAAGGGCCCTTGTGTTTTATGAAGTAATTACATCAGAGGCAGCATTTTGCTTAACCTGAACAGCCACGGAAACTAAAGTACACTTAAGAGAGATAAATCCACATTTCACTGAGTTGCATGCGGTGAGGCAGTTCTTTGCGATATCATTAAGTTTGCATTATTTATCCTTACAAACTCCATAGAAAAGTACCTCCGTTTTCAGCTTATGAGCATATCCTGCTATGTTCTGAGCCGCAGGAAACTGGATAGATGGAGTACAGAGGCTTGCACGTGAAAGAATTATTAGAGAAACCGGCGCTGGGTCACACAGTGCTCTAGCCACAGGAGCCAATAACTGATGCCACACAGGGATAGTCACCAAACATGGCACCAGTGATGTACACACTGGAAACTGTACCCCAAACTGGCTTTTGGCAGACAATCTCCAAGGGAAAGGGCTGCCGTGTTTCTCCGGTGACATTTATATTGCTCATGTCAATGCGGAGCCTGCCCATCAAGCGTTTAGTGTCCCACATTCAGCAAGCAGGATGCTAAAATTCAAATGGCAGCATCCACCGCCTGGTCAGGAAAAGGCTGCCGAAAAGATAAAAGTAATATATATCCCTGGGAAAAAAATATCTGTATTCTCAACTGAAGAAGTGAGACCTCATAAAACGGGCCCTAAATATTTCCTCTGTATGTATTTGAGATTTGAAAAAAGATGATTTACGAACAGTGCTTCCCCTGGGACAATTCGCATTGTTTCAAGGGAAACCCCATGATTGCTCCTGTTTAAGTTCCAGCTACCCTTGGTAGCTGTGCTGGGATGCCTGGCTTATTTCCCTGTTGTACCACACAACTGTGAGGTAGACACACAGCTCAGAATGTTGAACCGAAAGAGAAGCATGTCCTTTATGAATGTTGTATGTATGTGAAATTTTTAAAAATACGGCTGTTTTTCTTCAATAACATGTTAGCTGTTTTGTTTTGTTTTGTTTTTCCCCGGGCTTATCAAAAATCATGATGATACTGTCAAGAGTGAACCTTTTCAATAGCATTTGTCTGTGAACTATTAGGAGAGGGTTGGAAGCTGAGTCAATGATTTTTTTTTCCACATTAGGAAATACACTCGCTCGTTTTCCTTTTCCTTCTTCTGAGTGTTGCCCGAAAGCAAGCATTAGAAAAATTTCCGTTTTCAAATTGCTGTCCAGTTTGACTTGATTAGAATTTATGGCCATGGAGTCATTTTCAATGACAAAAGGATAAAGGACTAAATTGTCTGTCACCCCTTGAGACAGTGGTCTCTGCAGGTCAGCAAGGAGGTCACTGCAGGCTTTGTGGGGGCTGCTCTTCAGCAAGGCTGCTTCTTGCCTGTGCTTGTAAGTGGAGGGCTTCGTTCCGAGGTCGCTGTCTTCATTACTTCATTTAAATGTCTTTCTCAAGGTTTCAATACCTTGGGTACTTGTGATGCTCTGGTAAAATATGCCGGAGCCGGTAATCAGCATGTAGGGCTTAAGCCCCAGAGGGAGTTGGCTGGAAGATGATGAGTAAAATTCTCTAGAGAAATATATTCATTTGAAATATGGAACATGCGTCTACATTTTTTTAAAGTTATGCTATAGCAATTGAAAATTCATATTCTTTTTTTCACTAAAGAAGGTGTATTCTGTTAAGAAACTTTAAAGCTTCATATTTGTAAATCAACTAAACAATTTGAACAACATATTCTATGCAAAAAAAAAAAAAAAGAACCTAAACAGAAATCCACAGAAGTCTGTGTTGGTATGAGTGAGCGGGATTCAGGGTAAGACCTTTGCCAAAAGCAGTTTATGGTTGAAGAGTCAAGCAGGCCCGTGCCCTGCTGCGCTTTGCATAGTGGGGCAATGTACACTTAAATATATCTCTTCTATTTTCTTCCATTTGAGAAAATATAATTCACTGATATAATCATTTAAAAAGACATTGAGAGTCTGTGTGTAGTTAGACAACTTCAGTTTAGTGGAGTTTGCTACCAGAATATGGTTAGGACATTGCAAACAAGTCCAGTTTAAGTAGTGTTCATATATATATATGTGTGTGTGTGTGTGTGTGTGTGTGTGTGTGTGTGTTTCTGTACAGTACCCTTTGAAATACATGTATATATATATTTTTTTAAATAAAACTAAATCTAGTTTTAAAAAAAAGATGCCTGTGTTCAAACTTCTCAGCGGATGGCTTCAGTGAGCCTTGCTCATTGCTAAGTGGCACCGCGCTGGAGCACAGTGCAGTGTGTGACTGAAGAATCAGTGGGGACTCCGTGGTGCTTTCCTTTCCTGCCACTCACGACGCCTGGGGTGCTCCGGTCAGACCAGTGCTCCAGAGGAGAAGTTCAGCATCGCAGAGGTTAAAGATGCTGAGAGGGGATGCGTCAACTAGCCCAAGTGTGCCTTTTTCTCTTCCCTTTTATTGTGATCATCATGGTTTACATACTTTGTCATTATTGTTAAAAGGTTTTATAGACAGTCAGAAATAAGATAACCATCAGATTTATCTGCACTCATTCATTCCTTTAAATGATTTCATCTTAGCCTTTAGAATGTCATGGTGTTTGTCCCTTAAAGGTTACCTGGCATCATAGTGTTTGTAGTGACTCCAGCTTTTCTGTGTCATAAGTAACAGAAGTCCCTTCCAATGCTCATAGCTCTTAATTACCTAGTTCAGTTATAGGATGAATGTTATTATTTTCAAAAGTTGACCAGATAAAATATTCTTCCACTTGAGAGCTGAGCTTTAAGCAGGCTGTTTCAGGCAAAGCTTGTGTGCTACCACACAGTAAACAGATCATTTTCGAGAGAGCTGGAATCTCTTTGGCGACCTTGTTGGTCTATGTTTGGGGATTAATAATACATCAGACATCACGCATTTAAAAGAAAGTAGCTGGAAGAAGCAAGTGGGGGGAGTTCAGCTCTGCTCCTGAGCTGCCCCTGGTTACTTGGACCTTTCTTGGGAAGGTGAGACAATCACAGGAGAAGACACACTTGCCCAAATCTGTACCTGGCCAACTTAATTCACTTCTTGGCTGTCTAATGCTAAAGAGGAAGACAGCGGAGTGTTGAGACCCAACTGGTGCCCTGTCAGGGGGCGATCTGTATAACATTTCCTGCTGTCAGGTTCATAAATGTTTTAAAATGTCCAAAGGCAGAGGTAGCGATGGAAGCCTCACAGTCACTCTTGTCAGTGAATGTCCCTGGATTCACTTCTCTTTCATTTCCACCGTGGCTCTGAAATTTTCCTCTATTTGTTTGCCTGGATTCTGTATTTTGTTAGTGTTTTTTTTTTTTTTTTTTTTTTTTTGTTTGTTTGGTTAGTTTTTCAGCTGTTTATACTACTTCTTGCTTGTAAAATGTTTATACTTGGAGATTTTACTTGGTGTTTCTCTCAGAAATCTAAATAAGCCTTGTTTGAATTTTCTGTGGCATTCCGCAGTTGGACACCTACGGAGGATCACGCTCTATCCAACTCAACTAAAGTTCTAAACTGATCAGTGCTGGACTTACTTTTTAAAATGCCTTCAAGTAATGGGTACTTAAGAAAATCAGTCCTAAGAGAAGATTTAGGTCTTGGCAGTTCATTGGCATGAGGTGATAGATAGCTAGTTAATGACATTTGGGCCAGATTTTAGTCATTGAGCATAAACTCCAGTCATCTGATTGCCAGAGTTGAGGTTCATAAAACTATGAAACTGAGTGGCCTTGTTTCTAGACACTCTCAAAGGTATCGGATAGACTAAGCTTTTTCTAGTGGTCGCAGAGGTTGAAAAAATATAACATTAAGTCTTTCTTCATTAAAGAAAGTTTGTCCTCAGAGAAATGGAAATTAGCTTTGTGTTCTAAGTATTCAGTGATAAAAGTCTAGCCCTGTAGCTTATGGTACAGGGTCTCTCTAAAGTCACTACTTATTTCTTTTTTTTCTAGTATATTACATGAGTATCTGTGACATTTCTACCACCTACAACTGCTACAGTTTACATACTTTTATCAGAGAACTGTACTCCCATCAGAACTAGTTAAAGAGGGAAAAAAGTGACCCAATTACAATACCAGAAACTAAGAAATGTCATTGCACACAAATTAAACACTTTCAAAGTTCTTTGTGCTGAACACCATGAGAGGTAAAACTCTGTCATAAAAGTTATATTTATTAAGATGGGTAAAGCCATTTTAATATAACAACACAGATAAAATGCCAGTAGAACTTGGTTTGTCCTGAGAATGAGGTAGACAACGAAGGTATTTTTCAGGAGACCTATGAGCCAATGATATACTGAAGCTTTTGTCAACTTAATAAGTCTGTCCTGACATGTCTTTTGGCATTAGCATTTTCTTATACTCATCTAAAAATATTTGCCTATGGAATATTTTTCTCTATTAGCCTACTTCCCATATCTTTTATTTTCTACTTTTAAGTTCATGCAATTAATGGGGCAGGAGAATGACCTAATTGTCATAAAAGTTTGTTGCAGTGAAGAAATCAGAAAGACATTGTGTCTGTTGAAAATTTAACAGTGAACATTCCTTTTGATTTCCTTATATATCCACACACCACTCACAGTGTCTACCCAATTTGTAGCAATGTATTTTGTATGATAAAGGCTAGTTTATAATAGAAAGCATTTAGTTCAAATCATTCATGCCCGAGTATTCTGCTGTATACTAAAACAGTAGTCTTATGTAAAATGGATCAAACTTAAATTTGCTAATAAAGGGCAACAAATTACTACCTTTGGACATTTTGACTGTAATCTACTGTCCTCTTGATCCTGGCAGTCAGGTATCCGAGAGAACATCAGGATTTCTTAGAAATTGTGCCATAAACTTTAAATTAGTAGATTTAATTTCAATTCAGTAAAGGAAATTGAGAGTACTACACAGTTTGCCTTGGGAAAAAATATATGTGCTTTTAAAAAAATCCATCCAAGCTCAGGAAAATGCTTATGTTTAAATTATGGAAACTTAGACATGTATCAATTTATGGATATACATCCATCACAACATTAAGTACTTATTATTTTAATCGGCAAAAGGCCATTTGTTCAGTCATAAGTAAAATGTTTGTTACACAGTTTCACAAGAATTCGGAGAGCCTGAGCCAGGATTTACACAGGCATGTACTAAGGTGTGTGGCCCTGTGATGTGCGAGAAACAATCGCCATTTTAGACATTTGCCACTGAGACAGTGTGGTGATACACATCTTTGTTTGTAGCTTTTGGTGGCCACACGTGATATTTTTTCCCCTCTTGGTATTGGCATAACACAATTTACTTTTGCAAATTAATGGTTTTGAGAAATGCATTGAAGACAAGAATCAACCCTGTCAGAGGGGAAGAAATGGCAAAGGATTAATTTGATTTAAAAATGCAAACATTTGAAGCTGTTTAAAAAGCATGAAAGTATTACTGCAGAGTCACTTATTGCCAAAATCAACCAAGGGTAGAAGAGAATTAAAATCAAATAAGAGAACACACACCCCTGTATCTAATTATGAATGTCTAGGACAGGAGTAGAGGTATGAGCTTCATGTCGTAAGACCTGGCCTTTCCCCCAACATACTCACTTCATTTACCAAAATTTCAGAAGACACAAATGTACAGAAAAAGGAAACAGTTTGCAAAGAAAGTAGCACACAGGACACATTGTGCAAAACTAACATCTCAATCAAACCATGAGATGCTAGCAAAATAAAGTGCAGGGTAATCAGTGAATGGGCCAGGGTCATCTCAATCTTGTGGTGGGGCTCTCGCAGACTCTGAGAGGGAAGACACATGTGTGCTTGCATGTTGGGTGGCTCATTATGGTCATAGTCTTGAGATTAAGGCAGATTTGAATTTTAAATTAACTTAAGGAATTTTCTAAAAAATCAAGGTACACTGATCTATGCTTTAGTTTGAAATCTTTGGTTCTCTCACTATATTTTGCATTCGTAGTAATTTCCTAATAAGCTGCCTGGAATTAGAAATTTCTTTAAAAGTTAAGTCTCATGTCTTGAAGGGCTTATTGTCTTCAACTGACATAAGTAAATTTCTTTTCATTAAATATAAAAATGGAATGAAAAAGGAAGCGGTAGCCGGGTGCTTGCTGAGAGCCTCCAGATGGGTGTGTCAGCCTAGAGACAGAGCCACAAGTCTTGTGATCAGCAGTATCAATATGGCTTTTTAATGACAGAATAACCCAAACCCTGTAGCGGTTTATAGTACTTTTGAGAATTCTTATGGATTCTTTGAGCGGGGGCGGTCTGAGGAAAGATCCTGAAAAGCTTTCACGAAATCGGGCCGTGTGACAGGGAACTATGATGTCTGTGATTTAGCTGCTGAGGAATCCCATCGACCAGGAGTATCATTAAACTTTTAAGGTAAAAACAAACCACAGAGCAATTGGTAGATATGAAGGGTCCGAAGTGGCCAGAGTGACTGAGGAAATGAGAAAGTGAAGGCTCTGAGATGAGAAGTAAAGTGCAGGAACCCCATTGTCGACCTCAGTGTTCTGCTTAAAAACATCATTCTCTGTGTGCAATGCTCTGAAGCACATTGCCCCCCGCCCCTGTGTGTGTGTGTGTGTGTGTGTGTGTGTGTGCGTGAATTTTCTTCTTGGAATCTGTCAGAATTGATTGCTGCTCTTTCATTTTCCCTTGGCTATTTTTAGTCAATGATAAATAAAGAACCAGAATTGTGAATCTGGCACCAGCGAGATATCACACCAGAAACAGCAGGGAAGAGCCAAGATGAATAACTTTACATCAGCGGATGCCCGTAGCTCCCAGGCCCCTTAACATTTGTAACACTGCTAATTTCTATGGGCTTTTAGACGTACACTTCCACATGAGCTCTCAGAGCCCATAAAAGTGGGGCATGTAAAGTAAATTGTTTGTCACTTGCTGTCGGCCTGCCATATTTATTGTCAGGAGAAATGGACATTAGTTGGAAAAGCAGTTGTTAAAGGCCAAACAATTTTTAAAGATGGCAAAGCTGTGCGAGCCCTTTCCTTTTCTAACAATGAGGCGCCCCTTCAGACATCAAAAGACAAGATAATAAGACACTTCAAGCACAATTCAAGATTATATTCAACATCTGAAGGCTCATCTCTTGTCAGTTTGCATCTGCCCTCCGAGGGACGGAACGCTTCTGTCATCTTTCTGTCAAGAGGAGTCTGGTGGAAGAAGCAAGGACTCTTATTTCACACTCTTAGGATTTTTTTTTTTTTTTTATCAAATAGCCTCCACTCACTTGGATTCAGCCAAAATGGGGGGATAATTCCAGGACAGTCATCACAAGTACAAAACTCTCATATTGATTTGTATGATTAGAAGGCATTAAAATTGCACGTCCATGTTAGGTGCTCGAAAGCTATGGCAGTTACTTGGTCAGACACTTTTTACAGCCTCAGGGATGGGAGGAGGGCAAGGCAACTAAAAATTTTAAAGTAGATAACCGAAAGCCGCAATCGTCTTAATATACTGTTTGAGCATATGACAAGTGAATATAAAAATAATTTAATGCTTTTAACTCCTTAATATTCCCAATTAGCTTACTCTTTATAGAATGCTTCAAATGACACACAGAGAGAATAGCATGCCCGTGTTTATCAGCTGAAAGAAGTACGTTTGTCAAATCATTTATAGTTTTAAACATCGATTTTACATATCTAATATGCGTATAGTAGGTGATGACATTTTCGGTATGAATTTAACTACAAGGCTATTGGCAATGATTAGCAAGGGTTTGTGAGCATCTTATGCTCTGATATGATACTGCTGTCACATTTGCCATCCCATGCCATCCTTGCCAGAGACAGTGTTAAAGAGATGCCAGAGGAGTCATTATCACGATTGTTCTCTACTAAAATAAATCCCAATTGCTCTTTTGCTCTCTGAGAGTCACATCTTCATACAGAGAAGCATTCTGGGCTATTTGTCTGTTAGTTTTTGTTTTGGATTTTGGTGGGTACACATTTACAGAAGTTAGAAGAGCCAGATTTTCTTCTCAAAATAAAACAATTGATGAAAATACAACCACGATATCCTGGGATTGTTTCTATATTGAATCTTTGAAATTACTTTTCCTAGGAATTTTCATCACCTCTCCGTGTCTTTGCTTCTGATATTTCTCTTCTTTGCTGGTGATATTCTGAGACTAGTTTTCTTCTTCTATACTTCAGGCTCACATCAAAGCAAAGCAAGTCTCTCTCTCTCTCTCTCTCTCTCTCTCTCTCTCTCTCTCTCTCTCTCTCTCTCTCTCTCCCTGTGTGTGTGTGTGTGCGTGTGTGTGTGTGTTGTATAAATATGTAACATTACACTGTGATTGAAATGAAAACATGATTCTACAGCATTTGTTTGATCCATTATATAGCTCTATTTCTACTTTGTACTTCATAGTTTATGTATTCAACATTAAGTGTAAATTAGTCAGCTCAGTAAATACACACTGAGTGCCTTCTCTACGGCAGGTGTGTGTGGGGTGCTGGAGACATTACGGAGAACACTGCATGAAATAAGACTAGCATAGTTTGACATTACAAAAGATATTAGTGTGCAAAAATGAATCCTCCTTAAACAGCCCCGACTCAGCAGCCCACTCTGACATTATCTCTTTCATCTGCGTTTCTGGTATTTATTTAACAAGTATCATTCTTCAAAGTTGTACATTTTAGAAGTTTCTAATTGGTCAGAAGCTGCATTGGGGCTTTCATCAAGTAATAACTATTATTCCAAAATATTGTCAAAGGAAAAAAAGAATTATTATGTGACTCACAGCAACTTGTAATGGTAGTGTTTTTGCCATTGCGTTTGAGGCATAAAAACAAAATTCTGCCTTTGTACATTTTTAGTTGTGTCCCAAAGGGAGAATAAACTAGAATTTTATTTTGTGAACTGATTTTCCTAAGTCTGATCTTTCCCCCAAATTCTTGTCCCATCTTACTTAGCACAATGCCATGGGTGCTGAGTCTTATCTTGAGTTTGGGGTTAACCCTGGCCAAGACTCAAGTTTGGGGTTTGTAAATAGTAAATAGTAAAAACAACAACAACAACAAAAACCCTTTATATCCCGCACTAGTGCTGGGTCCCACAGGCACTACAGCACTGCAGAGATCTCTAACTTGGTGGCTCCAGGTCACCTCTAAGAACTCGGGCGCAGTTCACTTCACCACCCCTGTTGTTTCTGTCCCCCGGGTCGGGGGGGAATACAATCACTCAGCATGTTCCTTTCTCCCACCGCTCGGTACAAACATGACTTTACAACCATTAACTTACCCAACAGGTTTACATGTTGAATTCTCAGTCCTCAAACCCTCTGCACAGTAAGCTTACAACCAGCAAAGATACAAACTGCCCATCCAGAAAAGATAAATTAGACCCATAGAAACCCTTAGAAATAATCATAACAACCTCATCAAGCTAGAGATGTGCCAAGAGGAGCGTAAACATCTGCCTCCATCTTCTCCTCTGGAAATCTCTGTAAATCTCCTCACAATCTTTTCCCAACTCATGTTTCCAGCCCGTTATGAACTGGGAACCTTTCACCTGTCAGGTGAACATGTTAACCACTACACTACACAAACACACTGTGGAAAGGTTTATTTTAAGGCACTATATGATTGGATAGTGGAGAGATAGGCAGAAAAGAGGCTGGAGGAGCAGAAGAGAGAGACGGTAGGGGAGATTGACAGGGGCAGATGTGTATGTTCCTCTAGGTGTATCTCTTGATGAGGTTGTTATTATTATTTCTAAGGATTTCTATGGGTTTAATTTGTCTTTTTTGGATGGGCAGTTTGTATCTTTGTCTGCTTGTTGTAAGCTTATTATGTAGAGGGCTTGAGAATTTAATATGTAAACCTGTTTGATAAGTTAATGATTGTAAAGTCATGTTTGTACTGGGTGGTAGAGAAAAGGAACACGCTGGGGCCATCGTATCCACTCAGGTGATGGAGTGAAATGCACCTGAGTTCTTAGAGGTGACCTGGAACCACCAAGTTAGAGATCCCTGCAGTGCTAGTGCTCACTGATATAAGATCAAGCCACTCTTTACTATTTACCAAAACAGGTGTTGACCCTGACTCAGACTCAGTTTTGGGGTCGACCCTGTCTTGCCACATAGTAGTTGTTTCAGCAAAATGTATGACTTAAGCTTCTACATTCTTACCTTTGATTGGAAGGGTTGACGACATGTGCTAGGTTTAAAATGATTGACACTTGGGACTCTGTGGAGTTTTGGGTATGCAAATACTACAAGTAGTGAGATTGAAAGTGAATTTGCTATTTTCAGAAAGTAGTTGCTTATTTTAGCACTAAATAGGAGAAAACTAACAACAAAAGTCCTGAGACAGTTGGAATGATCTCTGCCTCTCCATGAAGTAGCATTGTTTCTGGGGATCATTTTCTCAGGATGACAGGACCTCTCCTTTCTTCAGTGTTAACAATTGCTTTCTTCAGAACTCATTTAGGAAGAAATCTATAAACAGATTCGAGAAGATTCTAGAGAAGACTGTGATTCTCTGCCTATGTCTTGTAGAGCATATGGATGAGGGCGGAAGGGTGGAGAAGGGACAGTTATATATATTATCCTGTTCTAAATTTAAAATGTGGGAGACTGTAGTTCTTTTATATAATTGAAATCTTTAAAATAACACTGGTGTTAAGAAGTGGTATGACATGAGATGCCTTTGGAAGGTGTTAACACTTCTCTAGCTGTTGACTGGTCCCATTCCCCAGTAGCTATCTTCATTTGGATGGACTCATCTATGTAGTTAAAGTTTAATTTCCAAGAGAACTTGGCAGCTTTCAGGCCAAGCACAGGGTTTTCTCTGTCTTGCACACATTTTTTTAACCAAAATTAGGAATATGGTATTTGTCCTTAGGAAAATGTTTTTAGATCTTTCATAGACAAAGGAGTTTGAGTTCTTACTGCCCCCATTTCCTCTCTCAAACAGAAAATTTAAAATAGCAAGTTGATGTTTGAGGGAGATTGGGAAATTACTAAACCCCAGCATTGGAGATGATGTAAGGAAGGTATATGCTTAAACAGAGGGATGTTTACTTAATGTGAATCTCTTCACCCACTTAGAAAAGTAATGGGCTTTCTCAACCTGAGAAGAGACAGTTATCCTGATACAGCCCAAGAAAGAATTTGAAGCAGGTTTTAACAGCCAAAAGAAATTAAGGATCTGCTTTCTCTATTAAATTGTCACCCTAAAAAGCCAAATCTTAGGCTGAATGAAGAATATAATTTCTGCCCCAGAAGCTATTATGGCTGGCTTGATTAGGCTAATGAGTTTCTCTGTCCCAAAGGAAACCCTTCAATCCTGCCAAAGGTTTAGCTATAAATTAGGTATGTAAACCACAGCTGCAACTTGAAATCCATGGTAGCTTCATTGGGAAGGGTATACAGCTAGTGTTCACCATTTTCCTAATCTACAAGAGAAAATTCTTAACGTTTTATTTTAAAAACAAACCAACAATAAGATAACACGTTAAATAAAACCTAACACTGCAAGACTTGAACATGCTTGTTGAAAACCTTATTTGAGGGAAAAAAGTGTCACCACCTTTCTAAGGATGAAGATTTCATTTGAGAGTTTGCAAACTTAGTTCCTTTTATGCATACAAAATGGACAGGGTAAGAAGAGTCTGAAGTTGCTATGGTTTCCATAGCAACTTGGGTTTAATTACATATTCAAAGCACATACACATCTCTTATTGACACTTTTAAGTTATTTTATTTACATACATGTCAACCAGTCTAAAATGTGTGTGTGTACAAGATCGATAACACATGTTTTCAAATTGAATTAATGCCCACAATCATGTTAATATTAAGTAGAATAGACGCAATCTCTCTATTATTCTGTTTAGTGAGAATTTCACATAGTCCAGAAAAGCCTGGAACCACTAAAAAGTCAAGTGTAATCTTGAATTAAACCAGTTTCAAATTTTTATTCTTTATTTTTATTATTTATGAGTGAGAGTTTTCCTATACAGTATTCATGTTGAGAACAGAGGAAAACTTCTGTGTGTTGGTTATCTCCTACCCTGAGATGCAGTGATAAAACTCAGATCATCCAACTTCAGAAGAAGGAAATGCTTTACCCACTGAACTATCCTGCCAGCAATCTAAACATCAGCCCTAAGAATTGCTTCTTCTAGAGACTTTAAATGCACAGATGAATTTCTCTGCTTTTGTGTTCTATGGAAGCTCATAAAACTTATTTCCTTAAGGTCTTTGATATTTGTCCTTAATGGTCTTTGACACTTCTCAGGAAGCATCGATGGACTGGGACAGTTGTGTGGGACTGGGGAAGTGTTGAATAAAGAGTAGAGAACTCCAGTTGGGAGGGACATGCTTCTGTGATTTTTTGTGTAGTGTGGTAGCTCCAGTTAATAATGTACTATATGCTTAAAGTTGTCAAAAAGTAGATGTTTAGTGTTCTTCACACAGAAACATAAAGTGTATTGATAGGCCCTGTTAATTCTTGTGACATGTACAAGCATGTCAAATATCACATACACCTTGTAATATATACAACTATTACTTATCAATTAAGAGGAAAATATTGGGAGGCTGGAGAATTATCTCAGTGGTTAAGAATACTGGCTATTTCTAACCAAGGGCCTGAGTTTGGTTCTGAGCAGACGTGGTGGTTTACAACCATTTGTAATTCCAGTTCTAGGGAACCTGATATTCTCTCCTGCCCTCCATGGGCACCAAGCATGCATGTGGTGCACATACATGCACTCAGGCAAAACACTCATTTTAGAAAACAAAGCCTTTAACTGTAGCTTTTCTTTACTTAAAGTACAACACATTTGACCATTGTAGAGCTTTCTTTAGTATGTTTTTTGTTTGTTTGGTTTTTTTTTTTTTTTTTTTTTTTTTTTTTTTTTTTTTTTGTGGATGAAACGAGTAATTTTACTACTCTTTCTATAAGGGCACCGTGGCCCCATTCTTCTGATCTTACACACCCATACTTTGCTATCAGGCATCATTTGGCCAAGCTTCCTGGTTCCCCACGCTGCAGTGCATCCCGCCTTCCCCTGCTATGGCTCTTCTTTCATTTTCACCATTTCTTTTGCAGTCACTGTCAGGGTCTGCCTGGTATTATAATGACTTGTGCATTTGTGTGTTTCTTTTGCTAGGCAGAAAGTCCCTAGAGGATAGATAATAGATCTTGAATATATTAAGTACCAGATAAATGTTTTTTTGAATTGAACTGCTTCTGAATGAGATGTTTCTGGACATCATCCACAGTTGGTAAATACTTGCTGAATATTAAGGGAAAATAGACTCTACTCACAGGAGTCTGCTATCCTACCTGGGGACGGAGGGGGAAAGGGGACGTCAGAGAGAATGACAAAGCTAAGATGAAGAAATGAATGCTCACATGTCAATAATTATTTAGCACATTTCCGATAAGCATTGTACGAGGTTGGCATAACAAAATGATGACTAAGACAGAATTTGTTCCTATTGTCATGGATTTCACAGATGATAAGCAACTCGGGTAACTAAGTAATATTTGTCTAGAAATTTAATAATTTACCGTTTTAAGAAATGCCCTGAAAGCAAGAAGGAGATATAAGAATGGATAATGGGAGCAGAGGCTTAGAATTATTTGGGACCATGAAGAGAACATACATGGATACCATTTTGGAAAATTACTTCTCTCTCATTAGGTATATCCCTGATAGGATGATCACACGAGATGCCATTCTCCCACTAAACAAAGAAAAGTATGTCCCCAAAATTTTCCAAATTGCCAGCTCCTTCCCAAGAGGGTAATTCTTGAGTTTGTCTGGTCTGAGAACTAGAGCCCTGGTAGTGGCTGCCTAGATAGACATTCGTCAGGAGTCATACGCTGAATAGCAGAAGATAACATCATATACTGTTGTACTGAATCTCCAAATTATCATCTTCCATAAGGACATTTGTTATACTCACAAGTCTTTATCCTGGGTAGGTCTAGGAGAGAGACTGAGCTCCATTCTCACTTGCTGTCATCTGGTGGAGCCGGGTGGCCAGGTGCGGCTAGAATAATCTGAACGCTGATTTCTCCATTTCTGATGGCTAGAATTTTAGCTGGAAGCATCAGCCAGAGCATGTCTTGGGTTTGTCCCTGTCAGCTGGGCTTCTTTATAGTGTTATGGCCGGGTTCTCAGGGAAAGCACCAATGAGGAGACGCTGGTAAAAGCAGGAACTGAAGACGGAACCCTAGGAATCTGGCTTTCCTAAGCTCCAGTATTCTAACCTGATCTGGAAGCCAACAACATCACGTTCATTTTTCTCTTCATTAGAATCAAGTCATTAAGGCAGACCAGACTCGGGGAGAGACAGAAAGAGAAAGGAAAGATGGAGGTGGAGATGGAGGGAGGGAGAGAGAGCGTAGGAATGGTGTCACATCTATAGATGAGGTTTGAAACCATTAAGAAGTTCGTCTCACTAATGTACATCTGTTCCTTTTCTCTCAGAGAAACTAAACTAAGTAAATTCCCCTGGGAGGCAATGCCCCACTATCAGTTTACAAATATTGTAATGGGTTTGTTTGAGGCAAGGCTAATGGTGATGATTTCTATAGCATTCACTGAGGACAACTTAATATATATTTTTAAATGGTTGTACTTAGTTCCACTGAAGATTACCTTTTTATCACTGTTATTTTCTTTGGGATGATTAAGGATTGTACTTTAGATTTTGGAAACTGGGCCTCTACTCTATAAACACGTAAAAAAGAAGAAGAAGAAGCTGTGTGGTATTAGGAGTCAGGGGCAGATAGAAGATAGATTCTGGGAGCCCACTATGGCCACACTTATGACAGACCATTGGTTATAGCAAATGAAAATAGATTTCCCAAACCTAACATATTAAGTTCAATACATTTCTCTTCAGTAATAACTGACAGAAATTTAAGTTATAATAAACCATTTCTGAGCCTTTATATCCACCACTGGACAGTCTAAAAAAGAATGGTCCAGGGGAAAAAAAAGTTGAAGTGCTCAGTGGTATTTCATGTCGTTATTGTTTATAACAAATTATCTGTGCCACAATTATCTTAAAGTGTTTGAAATTAGATTCTACATTTGAAGACTGTTCTGCTTCAGATTTTTCCACTACTTACATCCGGGAGATTCACATGTCAAGGATCTTGAATCTTCATAAAGATCGATTTTGCGCTTCTTAATGTATCCTAATATCTAGAAAGAATGGCCATCATGGGAAAGAAGCTGGAGGAGAAGAAGCACTTCCCAGTTCTGCTGAGGAAAGTGGGAAGCAAATGTAGGATGAGCGGTGCTTAAGTATGAAGTCAGCAAACTTGGCTCGATTGTCCCCGTTAGTTATCATGACATCAACTGCTGACAGGTTATGCCAACAGTAGACAACATGTCCCAAATTCTGAACTGGCTCCCACGAAAAGCCCAATTTTCCACATGCCTTGTTGTTTCACTTCTCCTAAGCCTGCAGCTCCCCTCCTGGTGCCTTTCCACACCCAGTACTGCCAGGGAAGGTCCCGAAGAGGAACACCAAAAAAACCATGTTGAGGTCCGTGTTGTAAGCACTCTCCATGTTCATGGCCACGAGGTAAACTCCAAATCCAGGAAAGAAGGGGGACCAGGCCAGGCTGGGAGGCTGGAGAGTTGGAGAAATCTCAGGCAGATGCAGGCAGATGAGACATATTTTATTCACTTGCACAGAGGCTGTTAAGCAGGTGACTGATGGCAGTCACCCAGACACAAAGCAGTTCAACACTGTCCAAACACAGGCAGAAATAAACACATACACACACACACACACACACACACACAGAGAGAGAGAGAGAGAGAGAGAGAGAGAGAGAGAACCATGAAATGGTTACATAGCAGATTATATTAGCATCCTCAGATGCCTGATGTCAGCCATCTTGTCTCATGCCAAATCCATATCAGCACCATGCTACCTGAATATAAACTGGTCCACAAGACTTCTGATGCCTTAAATAAAATGTGCAAAAATATGCAATATGAAATTCTACTCCACAGGACTCTTTATAAAATCTTTCTCCTTAAATCCACGGGGAAGGGCTCCATGATAAAGTAGGTATATGATAAACAGCTCCATGATAGTGTGTCCACAAGCTACGCTTTACTGTAGCAACCTTCAGTGGAGGCAGCAGTGTTTACAGTTGACAGAATTATGATCTTTCTTTTCCCTGCCAATTAAAACTTTATATGAGCATCTTGTTGATCTCAGAATAAACTCCAAACATCTACAATGTTGCTTTCACCATCCATATAACCTCATGGCATTCTCTCTCTCATATGTGTGTGTGTGTGTATCAGTCAATCTGACATAATCTAGAATCATCTGAAACAGTCTCAATTGAGCATTTTGTCATGCTGTTTTCTGGGTGTGCCTGTGGGGACACTCTTGGTTGAGAATCACTGTAGGAAGGCTAAGACCACTGTGGGCAGTGCCATTTTGTAGGACCATAGTCTTGAGCTGTAGTAGAAAGCAGGGTAAACAGGAGCCTGAGCATTAGCAAGCTCCATTCGTCCATGGTTTTTGCTTGAAGTTCCTCCTGACCACAGTGACAATAATCAGACTCCAGAAATATGCTATGGCGTAGTTTTGTAACATGCTTTCCCATGTTGACATCTTTTTACAGAAATTCCATATGCAATTTAATCCTCTTGATATTTCATCTCTGCCTTGAAACCTATACTATATATTTTTCATATAGGCAATCACTGTTTATTCAATTAATCCTTTTTTTGGATAAATTGCTTTTAATTTTCAAACAAACCACTTGTCTAGCCAAAGCATTTCTTCCATACTCAGAGATTTTCTTAGGATAACATGGCAGAAGTGCATTTGTGAAATTGTGCATTTCAATGTTCTCCATAGGAAATAAAATGTGTACATTCATGAATAGTGTTTGCAGGTGTTCCTCTAACTCCTGCAACACATTTTCTTTTTTTAAAGACTTTTGTTTTGGACTTTATTTTATGTGTATATATGAATGACTTATTCCATGTATATAAGGGTAACATGTACATTCCTGGTACTTAAGGAAATCAAAAGAAAGAATCACATCCCTGTATCTCCTGGAACTGGGGACCCATAGGAATCAAAGCCACGTTATCTGAAAGAGCAGTAAGTGCTCTAAACTGCTAAGCCATCTCTGTAGCCCATCAAATCTAACTTTTATTTTATGTGTTTGGGTTTAGAAAATGCAATGGGTGAGAAATAGTAACTCTTTGGTTGTTTGTTTGTTTTTGATTACTAATTAGAATGAGTAAATTTTATGTAGTATTTAACAATTTAAAAAAAATTCTCTCATCGGGGAATCTTTCTCATTGCATTAAATAGTGTTTTAAATAAATAAATCCTTAATCTAAAATGACACTGCTACTATTTTATTTCAAAATTTTTTTAAGTACAGATTGAGTACTAAATAGTAGGTAATAAAAACACTGTCAAAGCATGATGGGGAAATCTTCCATTTGGTAAATATCTGGCTAGATAAATATCTAGAACCTACTACTAGCTTACACATGGCAGGATATCACCATATTTCAGATTGGATAAACTGGGGAGAGTTTTGTTAAAAGCACTGCCTACAAAGCTAGAGTAGAATGCCAGGGAATGCAGCACAGAGGAACCGTGCCCTTAAAAGCACAGCATCCTTATTTTCCCTCAGCTCTCATTTTTTACTTCACCTGGGTCAGAAAGGACCACATTTGTGAAGGAATGCCGTTATCCTAAGAAGACTCCACAAGGAAGAACAAAGAAGTAAGTTTCCAAACCAAAGACTCTTGCCTACCAACAACAACAAAACCAGATGGGAAATAGACAGCAAAGACTGGTTTTGAAACAGTTTACACAGACAAACTTCCTGGACGGTGGATCAAGGCTGAGTGGTAAAGGGCAGAATGCAGCCTGCAGGGATGGATGGCATTAGCCAATGGAGCAGACAACTAGTATCAATCTCAATCCCCTTTGCCACTTAACTGTTCTTCAGTGTCTATGATCATCATCTGGATCACGAGGATAACTATAGTTCCCCCTTCATATTGCCTCTCTGATGATAACTGAAGAGCTAAAGCATCTGAAATGATCTAGGCTCACAATGTATGCAGGGTGTCTGCTCTTGTGGGATGCAGGACAGGGGTAAAGGAAGCTGGGATGGTTTCTTTATCTTTTGTCTTTCTTCCTTCCTTTATTCCAGCCTCTGCCATGGTTGCTGGTGGAAATTCACCTTGGCATCTGCAGGATAAGTTGTCAGAGTCTAAGCCTGTTCCTTTCCTCAGATCTCACCTGGCACATTCACTGCAATAGTTCTGACCCAGTATCAGTCAGATACACAAGCGCTTTCTGTGTGGTTGGTGGGATGGCATGCTGGTCCTCTGATCATGGTGCAGAACAGTCGGTTCCTTGGGCTCTGTCCCAAGTTGCTTCCCCATCTTCCTCCCCCACAGCACTTCTAGAAGTGGCCCTCACTTATGTCCAGGGAAGTTTGGCAGAACAAAGGATAAAATGGATATGTATTCAGTGGTACTTTTTGTTGTTATTATATTAACCACATAGAATGAATTTCTAGCCTTGACTTGGTTTTTTGTTTCAGTGTTTCCTTTCTAGAAAAAAAAAAAAACCCACAAAAATGAAACCAGAGAAATTTGTCTACTTAGACTATAATAACAGGTTTTTAATACTTTTAAATAGTAATTTGCCACAAAAATACGTTTTCATTTGGAGCATTAGTGTAAGGGCTTCTTACTCAAAACAATAGCAATGACAACAAAATGAGAAATAATTGTAAGCAGTGTCTTAGTTGCTGGGCATCCTTCCATCAGTCCTGACTTGGCTGTTAATTATAAAAGGTTTACCATCTAAACACTGAGAGACATGAAACCGCCACATTTGCGATTGTTGGTATGGCTCCAAGCTGTTGTTGTTTAACCTGAGATTGTGTCTGCAAAGGAATGAGTCCTTCCTGGTACATATTAGCACAGCGTGATGGTGCATACCAAGAGGCATTACATTATATTCTAAAGCGTAGATATAGTCTTTTAAGATAGATGGCAGAGTGCTTTATTCAACAGCCAAAATTGCCGGACTGGGTGTTAAGGCCATACCTCATCAACCGTAGAGTGGTAATAGTCATACACGGTTTACATTTAAAGGTAAAGATTTTGTTTTGTTTTGTTTTTTTAAGTAAAGAAAACGAGTGATATGTAGATTTATATTAAGGTGTTACATGATTGGACAGGGAGAGGTAGGCGGAGAAAAGGGAGGAATTAGAAGAGGAGGGAGAGAGAGAGAGAGGGAGATCAAGATGGAGTGAGAAGGGTGATCTGGACCCAGGAGAAGTTAATTGGCACTGGGGAGATATAAATATTTTAAGGGATTTTATAGGTCATTTATCTCATATAGAAGGGCAGTTTGTAGTGTCGTCCATTTGATGTAATCTTACAGTGTAGAGGGTTTGTGAACTGAGAATCTATCGTATAAACCCGTTTGAAAAGTTACCGGGCTTTGAAGTGATACTTGTGACGGGCGGTGGAGGAAAGAAGACGCTGGGGCGGTAATTCCACCCGGGACGGAGGCAGTAGGGCGGGTGGAGTGAACTGCCTGGAAAGTGAACCCTGCGCAGAGCAGGGCTTGGAGTGTGCGCACAGCTCCATATTAAGTGGCACCCAAGGAGTGAGACCACAGGGGGCCGATAAGAGATAAGCTATACTTTTAAATATTTACTGCAACACTAGAGGCTTGAAGTACTTGTTAGAGATGAAATTGTTGTATTGTAGGGTATAAATCATAAGATGTACAGATATTATTGTTGATGTAGTTATTTTGAGTGATGTTTCTAGTCTGACTTAGTGACTCTCGACTGCTCAGAAGGAACTCCAGTGGTTCAAGGGATGGCTTAGAAACAAGTTTGGTCTCCCTCCATCACAATGAAAGCTGGAGTCGACTCAAGCCAGTGTGAATGTGATAGTCTGTGGATTTTCAGGAATTTTGTAACACAGCCCTTTAAATATCACCCTATTAAGAATTTAATTATTTACTTCTACAATTATATAAAGTATACTACAACCAAACATGGCAGAGTAAGGTACTCATCTTATTCTGACCTCATTGTTGATAAGTCAAATAGTACGTTTACAACCTCACTCTTTTAAGACTCTATTAGTAATATAATTAGAAAAATGTACACTGGCTTTCACATGAAATAAAAAGTCTGATATGTGCATGTAATGTGGTCAAATATATTGTAAATATTCATTTTGTTTAGAAGGTTTTACATATATTATGTTTACTGATGCTTATGTTCATATGTATACAGACATTCACACTTTCCCTTAAGACAGATTACTCTTAAACAGTCATTGCCATATACGTGATTAGAGGATATTAATCTCCAGTCTTTTGTTTTATTTGTCTTGACACATTAACTTCAAGTTCATGAGGACTCAAAAATATTAAAAAGTTTTTCTGAGAGTTATTAGCACATTACTGTGCTGGTATTTTTTTGCTCTAGTCCCAATATTTTTTCCAAGAAAGAAGATATTTATAAATTATTCTTAAAATTTACATTTTTGTAGACAGTGAAGTTAAAGTGCAGGGTTTTATTTTTGCTCATAATGAGGCGACTGCAGTCCTTTTGCTCAGCTGTCCGGTCTTTCTATTTTAATTTCATTGCATAAGCTATGAAGCAAATATTGAAATCATAGATAGTATCCATTGCATCTGATTGCTGCATTACAATGATATATATACATATTTTAGCTATAGGTTAGATGCAAATGTAGATATACGAGGTGCATGCAAATAACCAAATAATATAGATGCATCTGAAAATGAGCTGCATTCAATTTTGAAATGAAAGACACTGAGTAGATCATGGAAACTAAAAGACAAAGGGATGCACAGCTGTGTTAGCACAGGTTCAGTAATGAGACAAAGCAGCCAAAGTCCAGAAATAGAATCGCAGACACCGCAGAAGAGCTCCTCAAACACTAGGGAGTATTTGTAAATTAGGGAAATTTTCAGTCTAATCTGTATGTCTTCTGGGAAGTAAGCAAAACTTGTGTTGTCATAAGTAGCTGGCTGGAACAGTGCAGAGGAATTTAACCAGTAGAGCCAAGATGTCAAGGTAGCCTGCTGAGGGATAGGCACCCCTTACCTGTTAGTCTTCAGGAAGAGCTGACACATCCTGTAGATTCAGGCAACCACGTAGTGACCCTTTGGAGTCTACAGTTCTGTGAACACCTAGTCAAATACTAGAGGAATCTGCCCTTGGAAAACTGGATAAATAAGCTGGGTCATAATTTCAGCCATAGTTAGCCATAACTATAAAATAAACAAGGTCATGTTCTGCTTTGGTCTGAATAAATGCAGGTAAAATTCTACTAGAAAAAAAAATTTAAGCATAATTTTTCTTGGTGCCAAAATGACTTAGGGGCTCAAGTGCCTGCTTTGTAACATGAGGACCTTAGATAGTATCCCTAGTGTCCAGGTAAACCCCGTGTGGGTGGCAGTTTGCCTACACTCATAGAGAATATGAGGTGGGGACTGCAGAATCCAGAGATCCTTTCTCAGGTAGTCGAGAAAAAGACGTGTTCTAGGTTTACTGAGAAATCTCGTCTCAGGAAATAAGATGGAGAATAAAAAAGGAAGTCAACTCTTGGTCTCTGCTCAAGTACCCACCTGCGTGTAGACCGCACATACATGTGTATACTCAAACATATAACACATGCACATTTCACATACTCATCCATGGTATTTTTTATAATAATACTATTGCTGTATTCTAGAGTTAGCACACAGGAAAGACCCGTCTGGCCCCGATAACAGCAAATTACATTAATTACATTAATTTGTTGGTCCTATTCTTGATCATAAAGTCTTATTTGGTCCATTTACTTTTTAATATAGTTAATACAGAGACAAAAATAATATGCAGGCTGAAATGAAACATTCAAAAACTTCAACAATATTTAAACTGAGTTACTCTGGCAAGCTGTTTCAATATCCTCCTGAAATTATCGAAGCTTAAGAATTGAGTTCCCCTTTTTTTTTATTACTTTTAAAAATACATTATCCCCTCCAGAGACCAATTATATCCCCCAAATCAGTATTTTACTTGAAAAAGTTCATAGATCAAATGAACAAAAATGAAACTTGACTGGCAACCTGGAATATGAATTAGACATGGCCATGTGGCTATGGAATTGCTGTGTGTTAAAAGGATTTGTGCTCATTAGCAATGCTAAAGAGATTGCTACCTTTCTGCTCCCCTGAGAAGAGACACTGCTATCTGAAGCCATTATGGATTAGATGTTTATATTTTTAACCCTCTAATTAACTACTCATGATTTTTTATAAGACAGTTAAATCTTTTGAATTATAATTTTATTCTTACAGGAAAAAAGTTATTCCAAGAATCAGACAGCTCACATCAATATCTTGATTTCAAACTCGAATCACCTCAGATGTAAGACAAAGAAACATGATATAAAAAGCAATGTAGAGAAAAATCCTGAGATCTCTCTCTTTCATTTAAATTTAGAGTAAGGTCTCTTAGTACCCCCTTTGTAGAAATATATTCTCAGGATTTGCAAAAGACAAGGGAGAAAGTGTTCCAATCTTGCTGAGCTCTGTTTCATTTCGCTTCCACACACACATTTTTTTGAGCTTTGTTTTGTTTTTGCTTTAACATACACATTTTGCTGAATTTTGTTTTAACACACACACAGTACAAAAATATAATTTTTAAAATATAGATTATAGATTGTGTGTGTGTGTGTGTGTGTGTGTGTGTGTGTGTGTGTGTGTGTGTGCGTGTGTCTGTGAAGCAGCAGGAATAGAAAGGCTATCTTTTCTAAAAATTGGAAGAAATTTAAAATACCAACACTAAAATATCTTACCTAGGGTGAGGCCAGACCCAGAGGCTCATAGATACAGTAGACAGGCATGTTACATGGGGCAGTCCTGCATGGGAAAAATAAAGTTTGTTTTTCAAATCAAAATAAAGAGTTCAGAACATATGAAAGGAGAGGGAATACTTAAGGAAATAGAATATTTGTGTAAAGTTATGCAGGGGAAATGAGCTGGTATATATAAGTGAAGTGGAAATCGAGACTCCGAAGGACCCAGCCGCTGACTTGGTAAACTCATGGATACTGAAAAGTTGAAGGGCTGGATGCATCCCTATTGCATCTTCCTCCTAGACTTGCTTCTTTTACTGCAAATTGGCTCTTCAGGGATTGAGCCTCAGAAATAGATCATCTCTAGTGTCTGTAAACCAGGAAAGTATCTCATTTCCATAAAACCCAACCTAGACCCAAATAATGTGTGAGCCAAGTGAAGTTACTTACCAGAACACTCTTGCTTCCTGTACGCTGTATTGCAGTTGGTCAAGAGTCCGGGCTGAAGGACAGACAAAGAGCACACAGACATACATTGTTATGTCTGAAAGAAAAGTTCAGGAAATCTCTTAACTTTTCTGAGATGGCTACGTCTGTGTTTTCATTTATTAAAATGACATCTCACTGTTTTCCTTAGCTGACCTTGAACTCATTGGTAGACACACCAGCCTCAAACTCATAACCTTCATGGCTGTGCCTGCCAGGACTACCACAGCCAACACACCAAGCACACTCTGAAGATATAAATTTATGATATGTGCCTTGGAAGCTGGCTTATCTAGGCATGGCGGCACATGATTGTAATCTTAACACTCAAGGGGCATAGACAGGATCATGAGCTTGAGGCCAGCCTAGGTTATATAAGCAGTTACAGGGCAGGCTGGGCAACATAGTGAGATGACCCTCACTGAGGGATGAAAAGAAAAGGGGGTGGGGAGGGAAGGTCTATCAGGTGCTAGACTATAAAGTTTACAAAATGAAAGAAACAGCAAGAGAGAGAAGAAAGAAACGCAAGAAAAAAGAAAAGGAAGAAAAGAAAAAGATTGGGAGAAGAAAGGAAGAGAAAAGTTCATGAACGTACTAATAAGTGTATGTTGACTATAGATGTGGAGTCTTGTGGTAAAGGGGGCTAGAACACACATATAAAATAAATCCTACAGAGGAGGTTTATGGGTAAATACAAGCTGCTTTGTCATTTCTGTCAGTGTTAACAGTCAGGTGATGATGACAGTGATCATGATTATTGCCTTTCAGAATGGTAAAAATCTTACCCACTTACAATAATTTAAATAGGCGGCAAGCACATTCATCTCCTCGGCAGGGTCAGAATGCATATTTAGCTCTAAGAATTTAGCGTTTACCCTTCATGGGTCAATGGATAGGTGAGTCTTAAAACCTCTTTAGGTGGAGATTATTCATCCTCTAGCCTCCTGCATTTGAAAAGCCCCAAGCAATATTCCACATTTCTTAAAAAAATAAGGTCAAATACGGGAAAAGAACAGACAAACAATATCATTCACGTGAAAATCATCACCGCAAGTTAATAAAAAAAAAAAATGGAGATTTTTTTTTTTCTTTGAGAGAGAGATGGAACTGACTTTTGATGGGATTAAATCAAGGGCTTTCATTTCAGTTGTTGTTACTGAGAAGGTGATGAATTACACATTTACACCATAAAAGTGAGGTAGTTAAACCTTATTTCAAAGGAAGCTTGTCTTTTAATGTTCAGTGATATCTTTTTATCATTTATTTTGCTTTTGGAGAATTGGTGTAAAAAGTAATGTGTTTCATTATGTTCTTATACGCACATTGCTTTGTTGATCTCTCCTCGTTCCCTTCCCTTAACCCTGTTTGTCACCTCCCAGTGGCTGTCATTTCATTGTCCTGTCATGTACGCTCTACCACTGTCTCCCTCAACCTCTTAAGCCTGCCTTTTGCCCTGTCATATTATTCTTTTACACACACACACACACACACACACACACACACCTGCATATTTTAAATTATCTTTTTTGTCCTAAATTACTTAAAGAAAGTATTAAATATTAAATACACTCTGGCCAAATGAAGATTGTTCATTTCGTGGAAGTTTAAGAGTTGAAGTATAAAGTCAGTCTGTCCATAAACGCAATGAGAGCGCACATCCGTATGGGGACACAGGCTGGTGGATCTCTGTGTGTTCACATTATCTGCCTATAGTCCTTTGATCCAGATGAATGAAAACTGCAGTGGGGTAGGTAGCTAGAATACAGATAGTTACACACAAGAAACAAGTTAGCTCCTAGCTGTGAAAGGCAGAAGAAATAGATGCTAACAGGCAGGATGGAGAACAAGTCTTGGAGGTTGTTATTGCTCTTTTTTGGCCAAGCAAAACTATGAGGTATAGCTGGTCCCTTTGAGGAGCTGAAACTACTAAAGAGAGATCGTGTCCTGGATCTTACCAATGTCCCTCTGCTCTCTCAGTGTGCGAGTCCTGGGAGTGTCAGGGCATATGCTAACAAACTCATCTCTACAACAGACTGACATATTTTTCTCTCATTGGACTTTCAGCTGGCCCTAAACTTTTAGTGATTGTTTTATGAGTATTGCCAACTGACCCTTGATCTCACTTTACTGCACTTTATGTTTTGTCAGTCCAAACAAGATGTCTTTATTCTGATGTCTCTTCCTACCACTGTTCCCTGTATCCTCAGCTGCTGCCTAATTGCCTTTCACAAAGAACTTTTTCACAGCTTTAAAAGATAGAATTTGCCAAGAATTCTTAGGTTTCAGGAAATTTAGAAATGACAGCAGATACTTCTGTCTCCTGAGAAGAAAACAGGAACCTCAGACTTGGGCTGGTGTGCTGTTTATTAGGGACATAGAAATTGATCAACTCAAGGCTGACGCTAAGGCCTGTAGATCTATGTTAAGGCGATATATGATTGGATATTGCAGAGATAGGTGGGTAAAGGTCGAGGGGCAGAAGTGAAGGCCGGAGGCAGAGAGATTGAGGATAAGAAATCAAGATGGAGCTTGAGAAGGGGATCTGGATCTAGGTGGACTTAATTGGCGTTAGGTAGATATGAATATTTTAAGGGTCTTTTATCTCATATAGAAAGGCAGTTTGTATCTTTGTCCACTGGATATAATCTTATTGTAGAGGGTCTGTGGATTGAGAATTTAATATATAAACCTACATGAAAAGCTTTAGGGCCTCGGAGTCATGTTTGTGCCGGTGGAAGAAAGAAAATGCTGGGGTGGTCGTATCCATCCAGGACAGAAACAACTGGGGTAGTAGAGTGAACCGTGCCGGAGTTCTTAGAGGCTGCCTGGAGTGACAAGTGGTGTGGGGACCGAATGTGTGTGATCCACACTGGAGTGGCATCCTCAAAGTGAGAGATCAGGGGTAGATAAAAGGTCCATTATCATTTCAATATTTACTACAACAAGGGCCTGGTATTTTATACTTAGCTTTTATTTACTTATATTTTAATTATTTCATTTGTTACTTTATACATAATTTCCAGTCCCAGATGACTTTAAACATGTGATCCTCCCGCTTCAGCCTAGGCTCATCCAACATGTCTGGTTAGATACTGCTGTTTTATATTAGAATTATAACACTGGGGAAAAATACAATAAGATTTAAAACAAAACACACCTTTTATTATCTACTGTAGGTATGTAGCTCTAAGAGTATCTACTTATCCCTGGATTTTGGAATCATTCTTTAATTATGTATCAGGTTGAACTTCAAGTGCTTGTTCTCTGTGCATGAGACAGCTTGTTTCCTGTGTGTGGCTATGCCACACAGATCCAGGCAAAGTTTACTTGGCAGCTTTCTTCTCCTAATATTAATATGTGTTTAGCCTCACACACTCATTCCATCTGTGAGGACAATTGTGACATTAGTCACTGCATCATGGGCCCTGTGCTTATTAACTGCCACTTACTGAGGATGTGTTTCTTCAAGTAGTCTAGCACGTAGCTCAGAACGCTCCATGTTTCAGTCCTTTGAAAGCTTGTTATCCTGCCTGTTGATCAGGTGAGAAAGTAAAGAGACAGTTTAGAACAGTGCTCAACCGTGTGAGGCGGGCGTTGAAATCTGGTGTGTCTGTTCCGGGTGCCCTCTTGGGGGCTAATCTATGGGTGGGTAGCATCCTTGGGTGTTTGTTGACTTCCTCTCTTCTGTCATTCCCCTTTTCTCTATGACATCGTTTTCTCATCCTTGCAGGGTCATCTATCCTGATATTCTCCCTCCCCTGGGCAGAAATCTTTAGATTTTCTTAATTACTTTGATGAGTGATTCTGCATCAAAGAAACTCCTAAGGAAAGGAAATATAAAACTAGAAACAGAATCCCAAACAGTATGCCACACTGTTGAGAAGTTCAGAAATAAACTCAAAACCCATCCCAGTTTCTCTGAAGTGACATTGTAAAATGGAAACTTTCTTTGTATGGTGAATTTAAGAGAGCTCCTATTTGTAAGTAAATTTTAAGGAGGAGGCCCAGGCACTCAGGTGCATATCAATTCTGTACATTTTTAAAAGAGAGTCAGCAGTGTTGTTTGCAGAAAAGTATTTAATAGCAAATGAATTATTTCTTTGCTTGTTATATAGAAAATCATTATGATAATAAATCTTCCCAGTGACTGAAAAAAAAAAGGCTTACACTTAGGGTCTGGAGTAAAGGAAGGTGCAGAAAAAACTCATGCAGTGATAAAGCCTAAAGGATAACATTTCCTATCTCCAGAATCCAGTCACCATGCTGATGCTATCTGAAAAGAGAGGGAGAGACAGAGACAGACAGAGACAGAAACAGAGAGAGACAGAGAGACAGACAGAGAGAGACAGAGACAGAGAGAGATAGAGAGACAGAGAGAGACAGACACACACACAGAGAGACAGAGGCAGAGACAGAGAGAGATAGACAGAGAGAGAGAACAAGTAAACCAGGTGGTCAGGCACTTCACTCCTCCTGAAACCCAGTGAACACACACATACCAGAATCTAAAAAGTACAGACCTACGAAGACAAAGAGAACAGAAGAGGTGACACTTTACAGCGTCACCAAATGTTGGGAAAGGGGAAAGTAACTGACTTAGCCAAATAAAGTAACCCTTACTATGGTTTGGAGAACTCAGATCAAACCACCCACCACATTGTGGAAATCTGCACATAGGACAGATAATAATTAACAACAAAGGTTTAAAACTAATTCAACATCATCATTACATGTAACTGTTTCAATTTTAAGACATGCATGATGACCATGCAAGCATCGTAGAAATATAGAAAAGATACAAAGGAAAATGGGAAGAGAGGGAAACATGCCATTTCCCCATGAGTCCAAAGACAGCATGCTATTGTGTTATTAGTAAACAATGTAAATTAACTTAGAAATTAAAAAAAAATGACCTGAAATATATTTATATAATAAAATACACTAGTGATGATTTAGTTCATGCCACAGTTTTTACAAGGTAAAAGAAGATATATTTTTTGTAAGCCATTCAATTATAAGGCAATGTGTCCTTATTGAGGCCTTATACTTCAAAACTGAGACGGGAGTGGGTGATCCCCTAGAGCTTTGGTGATAAAGAACAGGTTCCCAGTTGATACTTTTTGAAATGACATGGAATAAAACCCCAGCAACATAAGGTGCCTCATGATAGAAAGGCCTGCAGTCAACACTTGGTGCTACCAGTCTGGCAGGTATTGCTTCAGACCTGAACTCATTAGCTCCTGAGCATGACATTACTTTGCCAAACAAATTCAGTACTGTACCAAGCCCAAAGCATTTTAGCATAATGCCTCATATACTTAAAATAGTTACATCCAGGGACAGGACAAATCAGTACAGTTAACTCTAACCCTTCAGAAAAATTATTCAGCATTTTATAGATTATGTATCTGGGAATATTAATTGTTGAGTGATGAAATTCACTGCTTCTTCGTAATGCTTTCAAAATAGAAACAGCTTCAAAGAAAAGCCGAAGTCCACAATTCATTGACAACCCAGCAAGGACATATTAAGATTGAAAATATTTGCATCCATTTCTTTTCTATTTCATTTCTGTAAGTGTTAATTTCCACCTAGATTTGCAAAATCGATATTGTAGGTTAAGATTATTTCTTTATTTTTTTTGAAGAAAGTAAAGCATTCCAGAACACCGTGGAACGAAGTGAAGTACTATACCCATTCCAGAATACCGTGGAATGAAGTGAAGCACTATATCCCTTCATCTGAAAAATAATACCACACGATTCTTTGTTGTTTTCTTAGTGGGGACTCTAAACTTTCATACTTTTGTTTCCTAAAGGCGTCACAGGAGGGCCAGGATGGTGGTGTGGCATAGACTTGAAGAATGATTGAACCAGCAATTTTGGTGCTCTGACAGAGTTTCTAGACATTTTGCAAGGTTCTGTTCTGCCACCTAGCTAGAACTTTGACCATTCAACATTACCTTTTTTATTATTATTATGACCCGAACAGTGAAGAAATGTCAGCATGTATAATGTGTAAGGGCAGCTGCCATTGTGTAAAACCATTGCTTTAGCTATATATTGCTGAAAAAAAAAAAAAAAAAAAAAAAAAAAAAAAAAAAAGGAAAGGGGGAGGAAGGGAGAAAAGGAAGGAGGAAAGGGAACTGCTGTTAGTAGGAAGGTTTAAAAGTCAAAGGATGTCTATTAGGATTATGAACTAGGCATGCACTAACCCCAGCTTTGCACCTCAGTTGCATGTTTGCCAAGCTGTGACCCTGGCAAGCTGCCAATTCTTCACGATCCATGACCTCCTCATCTGATCTGTGTCTTCCAGCCACCCACAGTAACACACTTTCCCCAGTTCACACCAAACACAAAGTCCCACACCCACTCCCGTGTTGACTTTTACTTTCTGTTTTTCAGCATCTAGGATGTTCTGTCAGCCGAACTCTGTGTTAAGTGGTACATTAAAGACGAACAGTTTACAAATGATTTTCCCATCGGGCTAGAAAAGATCTGTCAATAGATTTCTGCACGAAATGCACACTTGCTATTCTTTCCTATTCATTACCTCATAATAAGACATGGTATATTTATTTTTTCTCTTGTAATGCCTGCATTGTGCTGGCCTATCTTTGCTCTGGAGTGTGCATATCCACAAGCAGATATGCTTGTGTAAAAACCAGCTAGTGTGTGGTCATTGCTGGTGTGTGCAGGAGAGAAATCTGAGTCATTTTCATACTCATAACTAACTGTAATGTAGTCTTACCCCTCGCATTAAAGCCTTTTGACAAAGAGCTGTATTATGAAGTGTGTCTTCATATTTTCCACACATATTCGGCACTTCTTGAAGCTGGGCTACAACCTTCAAGGCATGAAAGTTCCTCAGCTGTGTGCTGGGTGATTTCATCTGTGTTTACGTGATGTACACATGAGGACCAGTCCACAGTGCAGAGAGAACAATGTGTCTGAGTGGACAGCATATGCCCTGGCACAGCCAGACCACCTCAGAGAAGCCGGCATCAATGCAATCCCACCTTTAAAGAGGGGCTTGCTGATGGATGCAATTTCAAGAAAGAGGTGGCCTTAGAAAGCAGGAATATTTCCTATTCTGCTCAGCTGACTGCTTTTATCTCAACCTTCCTGATGATTATGGGTCAAATGAAAGCCAAACTAATATGTCCTTTAGACACTCACTCTATCAGCTGGACCTGTGTGATTTAACAAGTCACTTAACTTATCTGATCTGTTCCATGTATAGATATATTGGCCCATATTTATTGAGCTGATTAAAGCTGATGTGCAAATTGGCTGTCATGATGACTTAAAAAAATAGTAGGTACTCAACGGGTGCTTAAGTGATAGAAAGGGAGTATATTAGCCAGTTCTTTTTTAATTGGGGAGTAATAGGTATCAGGTTTGTCCCTCTCCTAGTCATTTTACTATGTGTGGAATGAATACACATTCCTTAACCCTTAGGGAATGTAGCTATGTCCTCACAGAACTATGAAAATATAAAGCTAGCTTCTACTACCTCTTGCTTATTCTCCGCACCTCTCTGTTCTTACCACACTAGCCTTTGAGCAATGTTGCCTCAAGTTCTCGGAGAAGAAATTTTTAGCTTTCCTTGATCGTCATGACCTTTGTCGTATTTTTTATTCTTTTATTTACAGTTCTACACACTGACATTTCAGCGGCCTCACATATGTCAAGAAGAAAAATCAAGTGACTAGTTTTGAAACATATTTCTATAGAGGGGATATAAATGCATGTTTGCACCGTGGCAGTTCTTCAGCCTGAACCCCCTTTGTCTTTAATACCCTTGTTGAGGGTATGCTCTACTCTAGCCTTACTATGGTAGGCCAGGACAAGTTAATAGCTCTGAAAGGTTTTCTTTTGAGTACATGAAGGACAAAGGCAGTAGGAGTGACTACTTCAATCCCTAATTATTTGATTACAAAATTAATCCTGCTATGAGACTTCTACTTGTCTTTCTGAGGTTAAATTGTACCTTGTAAAAGAGTTCAGCAGCTGCTCTCTTATGAAAGAGCCAGCTGTACTTAGAAATAAACAAGAATGGCTTTCAAGACAACGCACATTCTTGCTCTTTTTATGCTGGCTATTGTTGCTGAGATGATAACCACGACACCTTAGATATATTTCTGATAATTTGTTCCTTCAGGGGCTCTTACACTGGCCTCATATTTAATGCTATTTCATGGACGCAGGTTAGATGTAAGTAACAGTCACAGCCACAAAACTAGAACCCACTGGCATAGGCAGAGCAACCATGTGCATCTGGCACACATACCGCGTGACCCCGACATCCTGAAGAAGAGAGCATCTTACATGTGTCCCTGTCTGTGTAACGGAGTGTGCTTCCGAGCTTAAATTTGCTCATGCTTTGCTTGAGACACCAGAGAGGGCAGGAAGCTTTTTTGTCTTTCCGTTTCACTATACTTTTCTTTATGCTGACATTGTGTGTGCTGTTTGTGTATGACAGAGTGCGAAGTCGGTGTCCCCTATAAATAGCCTGAAAAAAACTGGACCAAAATAATGCAAGTACATATGTGTCCTTTAATGGTAATTGTTTGATAACAGGTCTATGCCTTATGTTCTTATACAGAATTATGGATCCTGAGTTTTGACACACAAACACCTATAGTAATCCTACCCATGACTCTTAATCAACAATAGAAAAATTAGCAGTCTCTTTGCCAATGGAGAAACCACCACACTGCTAGGTATAAAGTCACACACCAGCCTGTATGTATCTTGAAACTTGAAACCACACTTATGTGAAGGAGACATGCATTTATCTGTGGCAGTGCTAGCAGGAAGATTCCCATAGTAGGAAGTCAATGCTGGCTGGTATTTTAAAGCTGAAATTAGATTCTCTGCTTTGATTATTCCATTGTGGGTCCCAGTTATATTTTAGTGTCCTTCACCCTTTCCTCCTTTATTATTTATAACCCATACTCTTTGAGCAATGACCAGTACTAATCTGTAACCTTCTGTCCTTCTGCCTGATTCGCTGCCTTTTTTTAAAACTCCAAGATTGAAGCATATATTCTGAGACTTTCTGTTAAAAAATATATTACATTTTTTTCATATTTCTGAGCCTGAAATAAGAAATAAGACTCAGTCTTGGATTTGCTAGTCTCATTCATTTTCAGCAATCCTGAGAGGGAGGGAAGAAGGGAGGGAAGAGAAGAGAGAGATAGGGAATAAAAAATTACATTTTTATATTCATTATAGTTTTCTCATATTAAGGCACAAATATGATTTTGCATACACTGCTTTCTCTTGGTGGCTAGATTAATGCATTAGGTCTTTCTTCTTTCCGATGTTTCTCTTCCCTCGACTCTAGCTTCAATCCCTCTCCATCCACAGTATCTGGGCCTAAATAACAACAAAAACAAAAACAAAAATCACAATTCATTTGTTCTTGGCACACATTAAAAATAAGTAGGGCATAAAGCAGCATTAGCAAGAAATCCCCTGAGGACCAAAGCATCGCTGGTCCTGGCTTCCTGAATGGTCCCTGTCCCTCCTACAGCTGATGACTGAAATGGCATCCTCTGCCACCAGGAGCTTTTAATTTCTTTACATTGTTCAGGTTGCTCTGATTCAATGCAGAGTGACAGCCTCCATTCCACTGTGGCTCATTATCGGCTCTTACAGGAGACAGCGAAGAGACACGTCTTTATCTGAATGCGGAGGCTAGCCTTCATCGTTATGACAACTCACTGGACAAAGTATAAGGTCTCTCAGTAACATGGGCATTTGTTCCCACCATCTCCCAGCCAAAAGAGTCAGGGATATACGCAAAAGCAAAGCAGGGGCACATCCTGTAGCCCTTGGAATTCACAACTAGGAGGACTTTGATTTGAATGACAGTCACCAGGTAGAGGACAGGCAACCTTCAAGGAAAGCCCAATAGTGGGAGGTGCCAATAAACATAAGCTACGGATCTGGAAATGGGTAGATATGGCTTTGGGTTGCTCAGAATCTGTTGGTGGTGCTATTTGTCCATGAGTACTCCCTCACCGAGCAGGCTGTCTGCTCAGCCTGTGATAGTTCACTAGGTACTGTGATCTTTCCTGTGTCTAGAAAGGACTGTGAGCTGCTCAACTTCATGGATTTTCTTTTCCATACATGGTGTAGACTCTGAAGTAAGAATGATTAGATCTGGCTCAAGACTTTTCTTACTATATTCTAGTGAACAGTTCAATGATAGCCTGCATTTTCCTCCTAGGGATGATTCAGAGCCCTTGGCCTAACAACTACTATTCTCTAAGCTGCACATAAGAAAAGCAGGATGAACTGGATTAGGATCCTTATTAAATGGATGCAAAGGGGTATCTAGATCTTTATAATCTGTAGCAGCATATACTTGTCTGCATGGTAAATGTTGATATTGGGGCTAAGAAGGGTAATTTGCTCATCTACTGAACTGAAGAAGAGACGAGATGAGCTTCAAATCCTCACCATTCACTGCCCAACCAAATCATGTGAGCAACTATAAGTTTTCTGGTGATAACACCACACAAGTAAAAAGAAATGGGCTATATTAAATTCACAGTAACAACACTCTAAAAGTAAATGAGAAATAGGATAAACTAAATTCATATGATATTTAGACTTGTACGTAAAATACTATTTCAACATAAAACCTAAATTACTTCTGGGATTAAAATTTTAAACTTCCTTTAAAATATTTTGGATTCATTTATTTTATTCCATGCATATGAGCCTTGTGTCTGCATCTAACTCTGTGCACCGCACGCATTCCTGATTCCTATGAAATCAGAAGCTGGCATCAGACACCCTGTACCTGGAGTTACAGACAGCAGTGAGAAACTGTGGAGGAGCTGGGAATCAGACCCAGGTCCTCTGCAAGGAGCAACAAATGCTCTTCCCATGAAGCCACATCTCCAGCCTCTGAAGCCTTAAACATTTTCATGAGCTATTTTACATCTTTTCCTTTTTGTTCCGATACATGATTTGAAGCCTTCATGTCACTTATAGTGATAGCATGTCCCAATCGCACCTGTCCATTTGCAATGCCTGATGACCACAGTAGCTTACCACTGTCGTAGGGGACAGCACAGCACTGCACAGGCAGAGAGACTCATTTCAAGTATGGATTCCATACTAAAAAGATGGCTACTTTATACATGTTTAATATTTTATTCTTCTAGACAATTTTATGTCACTCAGGCTGACCTGAAACTAGCTACCTGGGCAAGAATAACTTCGAACACCTAATCCTCTGGCCTTCAACTCCCAAGTACTGGAATCACAGGCTTGTAGTCTATGCCCATCCTAAAAATAAATAAATAAATAAATAAATAAATAAATAGAATTCTGATAGTATCTTGCCTTAAGTAAGCATCATCCATTCATCCATCCATCTACCCATCCACCCACCCATCCACCCATCCATCCACCCATCCATCCATCCATCCATCCATCCACCAACCCACCCATCCACCCGCCCACCCATTCACCCATCTATCCATCCACCCACCCACCCATCCATCCATCCATCCACCAACCCACCCATCCACCCACCCACCCATTCACCCATCCATCCATCCACCCATCCATCCAAGCAGTATTCGGGGGATGTTCTTGAAGCTACAGTGTAAAATGGAGACAGTATGCAAAAGTGAAAGGCCAATGATGAAGCAAACCTTCAGTGAAGAGGAATCAGGAAAGAGCAGACACAGGGCTTGAGAAGATAAAGACTCAAAGGGTGATGGGTGCACTCTGTTATGTCATGCCAAGCTCTTTTGTATGGGAACAATGAAACTGTGACTGATGGAGAGATTTAGCTATACATCCGGAGAAATTTTCAGAGAGCATCTCCTGTAAAGAACTATGGGTGTTTTCTTGGGGCCCTATGTAGATCAGTTTACATCACTTATATAAATTTATATTCCCTTTTGTGGATTTGTTCCTTTTTTAACTATACCACCCCTCCAGAAGTAAAACATCAGGCAACATGACATATATGAATTTTATTCTAGCTGTTCCACGTTAACCAGTTACCTCATGATCAGCTCTGTCTCTTAAATTGCATGTGGTGTGGAGCCGAAACAGCTAATTGGAACTTTCACTTCATTAGGACACATAAAGTATTTTATATAATTGAGTTACACTAGATGTAAATCTTAGTTTATAGTTAAGCATTGAGAAATAGTCTTACGCAGACTGAGTGTTGGGGGTTCATGTGTGTACAAAATTCTAGTCTACTGTCTGTCTTCATAGGACACTCTGATAATCATCAGTGCTGCATGTACACAGGATGGAATTGGTGGTGTTTTATTCTCATTCTAAATGTCTCTGGCTAGGAAACAACAAAGAAAACCAAACCTATCCACACACGCTTAGATCTGTGATCACCACTCGCTCTCAGGCAGCCTAGCAGCTAGATATACGCCATTCCTTATCTCCTATTAGAATCACAAGTTATTCCTGCTCTCTGATTTAAGATTTCTTTGGAGGGAAGAAATTACATTTACCTTTGAAAGGAATTTCAACTAAAATTCTGTATGAGTAGATTGGACTCTGAGAACAAATCTCTCTGACACATACGTGTTTAGTAAAAGACTGTCTAAATTCAGTTCAAAATCCAGGATCAGGATAAGAGTGGATATTGCTTTTGGAATACCATAGTGAAAATAAACATATCTGAAAAGACATGCTTGCCCCTCTGGTGTGCAAAGTGATCAAAAAACAGAGCAAAAGATTCAAAGGTGAGTTGGCTTATATTACGGCTGGGGCATGTCTTTGTATGGTTGGAAAATCTAGCTGAGTTGTATTTGATTATGATCTTTCAGTTCCTTTGCAC